>NW_022196912.1:7875015-7906134 GCF_008632895.1 Mastomys coucha | reverse complement strand
GGGGGAGGGGAGGGGGAGGGAGAGGGAGAGGGAGAGGGGGAGGGAATGCAATATGGAAAGCCATCTCAGCAGAACCTAGCCTGGCAGTTTGGGCCCACTATTTGACTTTGAGTTATTTGTTTTTGCTGCTCCCAGACACCCCTCTCAGGAACGCAGACATAGCTGAGGCTGGTCTCTGGCAACTGAGCCTAGTTATTAATGTCAAACATGATACCAGGCACAGAGTAGGTACTTCAGTGCATGTCACTATGGTAATAAAAGGTTGTTGTTCAATATCAACTAAGCCAAGGACTAAACCACCATCCAGAGGGTATACATGGGTTTGTCCGTGGTTCCTGCTACATATGTAGCAGAGGACTGCCTTATCTGGCATCAGTGGGAGGGGAGGCCCTTGGTTCTGTGGAGGCTTGTTGCCCCAGGATAGGGGAATGTTAGAGGTGTGAGTGGGGGAACACCCTCATAGAGTCAAAGGGGTGGGGGATGGGATGGGAGGTTTGCAGAAGGAAGACCAGGAAGGGGAACAACATTTGAAACATAAGTAAATAAAATAATTAATAAAAAAAAAAAAAGAAAGGCTGTTGTTGTTTTGGGATATGTGTGTGCTGTGTGTGTGTGTGGTGTTCGTGTGGTGTGTGTGTGGTATGTGTGTATGTCTATGTGTGTGTGGTGTTTGTATGGTATGTGTGTATTGTGTGTATAGTATATGTGTGGTGTGTGTGGTGCATGTATGGTGTGTGTGTGTGTATGGTATGTGTGGTATGTGTATGGTGTGCGTGTGTGGTGTGTGTGTATATGTGTGTGTGTGTGGTGTTTATGTAGTGTGTGTGTGTTTTGTGTGTGTGTGGTATGTGTGTGTATGTGTATGTATGTGGTGTGTGTGGTATGTGTATGGTGTGTGTGTATGTGTGTGTGGTATGTGTATGGTGAATGTGTGTGTGTATATTTGTGGTGTGTGTATGGTATGTGTGTGTGGTGTGTGTATGGTTAATGTGTGTGTGTGTATGTGTGTGGTGTGTGTGATGTGTGTATGGTATGTGTGTGTGTATGGTGAATGTGTGTGTATGTGTGTGTATGGTGTGTGGTGTATATAGTGTGTGGATGGTGTATGTGTGGTGTGTGTATGATGTATGTGTGTGGTGTGTGTGGTGTGTATGTATGTGTATATGTGTGTGTGTGGTGTTTGTGTGGTGTGTGTGGTGTGAGTGTTGTGTGAATTGTGTATGTGTGGTGTGTGTATGGTATGTGTGTGTGTATGGTGAATGTGTGTGTATGTGTGTGTATGGTGTGTGGTGTGTATAGTGTGTGTATGGTGTATGTGTGGTGTGTGTATGGTGTATGTGTGTGGTGTGTGTGGTGTATATGTATGTGTATATGTGTGTGTGTGGTGTTTGTGTGGTGTGTGTGGTGTGAGTGTTGTGTGAATTGTGTATGTGTGGTGTGTGTGGTGTGTGTATGGTATGTGTGTGTTGTGTGTGTGTGTGTTGTGTGGGTGGTGTATGTGTGTGGTGTGTGTATGGTGTGTGTGTGTGTGTGTGTGTGGTGTGTGTGTGGTGTATGTGTGTGTGTGGTGTTTGTGTATGTACTGTGTGTGTTGTGTGTGTGGATTGTATGTGGTGTGTGTATGTTGTATATGTGGTATGTGTGGTATGTGTGTGTATGTGTGGATTGTGTGTGTGTTGTTTTGAGGGAGTTGGAATGCATAGAAGATCCATGGAGGTCTGGGTTGGGTCATTCTCTGAAAGCTCTGCTCTTCTCTGGAAAAGGAGTGGGGCTTTGCCTTACAACCTAAAGATGTCAGCTCATTTCCACTTCAGTCATTTGAGGGGACTTGGTGGAAACTGACTGATCCAGGGCTAAGTAGTCAGGGGAAATCATCCTGCCCTGAGGGACTTGTCACAAAGTCGTCAAACAGAACACCCCACAGGGACCCTAGCCCCCAATGCTTTACTTACTCATCCTGCTTCCACATGGGCCACCTTATGGGGAGCATTTTAGAATCTATGACTAAAACAAATATTTCTTTTTCAATCCAAAGACACCAAGCAGACTGCTAGAGATTTTCTTCTCTGATTACAAGCATTTACAGGATTATGTGGAGGACTTGACAGGTGAGCTGCCCTCTGGCCTCACAGCCAGGGAAGGAGCAGAGAGTCGTGTGAGAGATAATGAAGAGGAAAAAGTACATGTGAGGAACAGTGGGGAGTGTTCTCTTAGCCCTCCAGCCCTTGGCCCATCATACAAGGCCTCTGGGTGGGCACAGAGAATTATCTAGCAATTTCTGAACATCCAAGAAAGTCAAAGAACAGACAAAATCTCAAACATTCAGGAGCCTATGTCCAAAAACCATCTCTATCACATTCTTGGGCTTAGAACCCAACTCAGGCAGGCCTTTCTCTTTCTCAATCCATCAAACAGGATTATTTTGCCAAGATCTAAAATATCAAATGTTAGGTTTTTATAACCCTGTTCCTTTCACATTGTGACTGTAGGGGTATCTAGTAGTGATACACAGAGCTGGATCAGCAGGAGGGGGATGATGGAGTAGCTACATCTGTGTCTGGTCAGCCACCTGGAGGAGGCACAGAGTGGACCCCAGACTGATGCTATGAGCAAGCACAGATGAGCCAAGACTGCAAGGAGCGGAAGCCGCCACTCCCGGTTTCCCTTAGCTGGGCCTCCCTCTTCTGTCCCTTATTTCTTGCCATTTGTATGTTCAAGATGTGGGGATGGCCAGAGGGGAGCCAGCATGCTGGCCTCTGGTATAATCCAATAATTGGCTGTAATCCGCATATGAAATATTTGGAGATCTGCCTCCTCATTAACTCCTACTTGAAGAATAATCACTTCTCCACATACAGGCCTTTGGGCCAAGTTCTCCCCTCCCGACTCCAGCGCCTATCGCAGCTTCTGCTGGACCAAAGACTTCTGTAATTGCCTCACTCTGCCGCATTAAAGCTCACCATATGGATATTTTAAAAATCCAAAATCAAAGAGTAGGCCCTTCATCGATGCCCTCGAGTTAAGGTGGCAGGAAGATTCTTAGCCGTAGACAGAAAGGAGGTCTGTTCAGCACAGCATGTGTGTCCTCAGTGTGATTGGAAGAGAGTCTTAAGAATCCTGGGCATGGGGGCAAAATGTCTTGGGGAGACGGGGGTAAGAGAATTGTGTTAAAGGTGTGAAACTACAGCAAGGCTTCCAGTTGTCATGGAAACAGCACACAGAGCTTGTTCAGATGTGGGAGGGTCAGGGTGGGAGGCCTGATACTCCTTCTAGGATGGAGCGACAATGAGCTAAGGACAGGGGTGTGTGTGAAGGGCCTGGTTTGGATCTCCCATCTCTGGGTGCCGGCCTGGCCTCTGAGCACTGCTCAGACCTGTCAGCTCTGAGTGGGAAACCACTCCAGGGGAGGCTGGAGAAAGGCTGGAATCAGAAGGGCTGAGACTCTGTGAGCTCTTCAGCCTGGTGATGTCTACACAATAGAAGCTTGTCAGACCTTCAAGGGCTTCCCAAGATTGGAGGAAGCAGCCTGAATCAGGACAACCCCAGAGGGGTTTGCTGCAGGCGCCATGTTGTATTTAGTGTGATGTGAATTTGCGTTGAGTGTCTGATTCCTTCAGGCTTTATGGGGCCAGTGTCCCAGGCAGAGGCATAAGGAACACATCTGGGAGAAGTTCCAAAAGATCTTCTATTGCCAGTTGTGCCTCTAAACCTTGTCACCAGGTCTAGAACCCCACCATTCAAATGCTATGCCTTTGTGAAGCACACCCTTCAGGCTCTCCCTGTCTCTTGAAAGTGCTCCTGGGAAAATCTCACATTAAGTCACTTGGCAAGGACAAGCTTATCAAATGCTCTCAGCACCAAGAAACCCCAGAGCGTCTGGGAACATGGTGGAAAAGAAAGGGGGGAACTGAAGGACTGGGAGTAAACCTTCCCACCTTCCCTGTGCCATCCAGACCCACCAGGGCAACTGGCACCCAGCACTTACAGAGGTTTTCCTGCCCTGCTTCCCTGTCATGTGCATCTTGACACCTCCCGAGGCTAAGGGCTACATGCACTGAAAGGAAAACATATTGTCTTTAAGATCCCTCCTCCCACCCCCAAACACATAGAATGAAGGGAAGGAGCTATCCAGAGACTGTAGCTTGTCTCTCTCCCCGTGCTGGACCCTAGATGACCTTCAAGTGTGTGAAGGGGTCTGATTAAATATGGAAAACCAGTTAAACTTTAATTTCCGATCAACACCAGTGATTTTCTTTAGTGTAAGTATGTCCCATATATTGCATTAAACATAATAATAATTATTATTCATTGTTTATCAAAAATTCAAATTTAGCTGGGTTGTCCTATATAATTATTTGCTGGATTTGGCAGTGACAGCTGGAAGCAGCTGGGAATTCCGTGCCTCTGCCTTCCCTTCTTTAAACACAGGGTTTCAGGAGAGACCTGCATATCTTTCATCTCTGACCTCTTCACCTCTGTCTCCTACTGCTTTGTGTGCCTTACCTCTCCCTTCTCTCTCTTTTTTTTTTTTTTTAAAAAAAAGGTTGTGTTGGTCAGAGACATCTATCTACAGTCTTGCTCTACTGTTTGTTTTCCCTGGCTGTGCCATCTTGGAAAGGTAGATTTCTGATCCTAAAAGTCTTTCAAGTCTCACGGAGATCCTTTTGAAGCCTCCAGAGGCTGGCATAAGACTGAAATAAAGGAGAATCTTTTCTGTGTGTCTTGGCTATCTTGGAACTCTGTAGACCAGGCTGGCCACAAATTCAGAGATCTGCTTGCCTCTGCCTCTGCCTCGGCCTCTGCCTCCGCCTCTGCCTCTGCCTCCTCCTTCTGCATGCTGGGATTAAAGGGATGCACTGCCACAGCCTGGCCAGGACCACTTTAGAAAGGGGGCTGGTGAGATGGCTCAGCGGGGAAGAGCACCGACTGCTCTTCGGAAGGTCATGTGTTCAAATCCCAGCAACCACATGGTGGCTCACAACCACCCCTAATGAGATCTGACACCCTCGTCTGGTGCGGCTGAAGACAGCTACAGTGTACTTATGTATAATAAATAAATAAATCTTAAAAAAAAAAAAAAAGGAAAGAATCAAGTACGGTACCTGACAGTTGCAAACCCAGCAAACAGCCATTGACTTTAGTCACTTCTTCCAAACCTCTGAGAGTGTCATTCATGTGCACAAGCACCATTTCCTTGTCCGTTCCTACCCAAGCACATCCCACCACTTCTTTTAGGACCAAGAGTCGTCGGCTCTTCTGGTGCATCTGGAGGCTTCTGCGGTGTTTTCTGGTTTGGGTTTGTGGTGTTTCCTTTGTGGTACAGAGCCTATCAGCCTTTTGCTGGCACTGTGAAGCCCCTTTCTACCTGGTCTGGTAGATTCTTTCTTCCAAGCAGATGCATACAGTAGGCTCCTGGAGAAGAATTCTGGGAACTCAGTCCCTCTGTCTGAATTCAGTCATGGTGAATCTCATTTCCATCCACCTTACAGCCACCGGGTCACGTGGGAACTGTTAGCGCTGGCAAGACCATGGTTATAGACTTGAACTTGATTCCAAACTTGATGAACTCAATTGGATACCCAAGACCCACATGGTGAAAGGAGAGAGCTGAATCAATCAAGTCATCCTCTGACCTGCACACACGAGACACACATACTCACACGTGAACGAGCACACACACACACACACACACACACACACACATACACACGCGCGCGCGCGTGTGCACACATACTCACACGTGCATGAGACACACATACGCACACCTGCACACATGAGACACACATGCTCACATGTGCACAAGCACACACACACACACACACACGTACGTGCATGTGCACATACTCACATGTGCACGAGCACACACACACACATGCATGTGCATACATACTCACCCGTGCATGAGACATACATACTCACACCTGCACACATGAGACACACATACTCACACCTGCACACATGAGACACACATACTCACATGGCATGAGGCACATATACTCATATATGCATGAGACACACATACTCTCACATGCACATGCACACACACACACACACTCATACACACTCCCACACACACTCTCACATACATTCACACATACACACATACACTTCCTTACATACTCATATACACCACACACACACACACACACACACACACACACACGCATACAAGAACACCCACTCACACATACTCACAGTCACACTCACACAGTCATACTCATATACTCACACTCACAACTCACACACATTCATACAGTCACACACACTCCATACATTCACACACACTCATACACACACATACACTTACACAGCCACACAATTCACACTCATATATATTTACACTCATACACACTCACACATATTCACACTCACACAGCCACACACACTTACACAGCCACACACATTCACACTCTCACACACATTCTCATACACAGTCACTCACACACATTCACACTCACACATACTCACACTCACACAGCCACATACAATCTCACACACATGAACACACTCTCACACATAGTCACACTCATACACACTCACACTCACACATACTCATACATACACTTATGCCCACACATGCACACACTCACTCTTACACACATTCACACTCACACACACGTATTCACTCACACACACATATTCACTCACACATGTACACACAAACTCATGCACATTAACACACTTATACACATGCACACTTACACACAAGCACACTTACACATACACTTAAATAAACAGGTTTATCTAAAGAACCCTTACAAACTAATAATAAAGTAGCAATCCCATAGGAAAAAATGGGCAGTAGATAAAACTAGGAAATTCATCAGGAAAGAAACCTGGACAATAAGCATTCAGAAAATGCTCTTAGGGAAATACAGATAGAAACAAAACTAAGACATCACTTACCACACTTCACCGTTGGGCTGAATGATGAGGACTCACAAGAGTGACAGAAAGGTGGTCCAATAGGAACCTCCCAGAGTGTAGACTACCGGAGAGAATTTAGCAACCCCTCGTCCAGTTGAAGCACACACTCTATGACACCGCTGGGCCACAGACAGTGTGGAACAAAGGTTCAGACGGCACACAAGGAGCTCATACTCTACTGCAGTACCACTTGTGATGGAGGAAGCCACCGTTTCTGGCCAGCTGTTGCACAGTGTGTGGTACATGATGGGACATGATGCACAGGCTGGGAGGTACATGATGTGACAGCAGGTTTATTTTGGCAGGAACACAGCCTCACTGTATTGGTTTACATACTAACTGTATATACGCAGCCTGCAGTGGTGGAGTCTGGTGGTAAGTAGAGATAAATCATTACAAAAGGGTGTAAGACCTAAACTGTTGCCATCTGAGTCTTGACAGAAAAAGGCTTCTGACCTCTCCTCCAGAAATATCATGCCCATAATATAATTTTTTATGTGTTTGGTTTTTGAGACAGGGTTTCTGTGTGTAGCCCTGACTGTCCTTGAACTCACTGTGTAGATAAGGCTGGCTTTGAACTCAGAAATCTACCTGCTTGTAATTCCCTAGTGCTGGGATTAAAGGCCTGTGCCACTGCTGCCTGGCTCAGATGTAAATTTTTTATTATTATTATAGTTACTTTTTAAAATTTTATGTATTTGAGCACAAAGTCACTGACACACCAGAAGAGGGTATCGGATCCTGTCACAGATGGTTGTGAGCCATCATGTGGGTGCTGGAAATTGAACTCAGGACCTCTGGAAGAGCAGCCTGTGCTGCTAACCACTGGGCCATCTTTCTAGCCCCCAGATGTAAAATCTGAATTCATAGTCTATACACCTTAATTTGCCAGCACAAACACTTCCTCTTTCTTTGTGCCTCCTGCTGTAGCTTATAGATGAGCTTCCACCTGCAAATAGCACGTGCTTGGCCATTCCTCTCTTCTAGGACCTCTCAGAATCTTGAGGAAGTATTGCTGCAGGCAGACCTAAGGTCTTGTATACAAGGCAAAGTGCTTGTATAGGGCATCTCATCCTGGAAGTTGTGGTAATGAAGCCTGGGCACTTAGGGAGTGGCTTGCACCTCTCTGCCCTCACTGTCACGCTCTGCTCACCGAAACAAACCTTTCTCTTTAATTGTCATTATCTTTGCTATCACCCTCCGACTGCCTGTCACCACGGGAACCATAGTCTTTGCGTATCTGGAACTCTCATAGATTCCCAGCGCATCGCTTTGCTGTGCATTCTACAGCCTCGGCCAGTGGGATTAGTAATCAGTTTCATCTTGTGACATCTGATACCAGGCTATGCACACAGTAGGTACTCAATAAGCACTGGTGAATAATCTATGAAAGAAGAATTAATTGATGAACGCCTGGAGTGACATCCCTAAGAAGGGACAGAATCAATCAACTTGAGCCTTGCTTCCAGAAGGCCCACTCACATTCTCAGCACGGAGGAGGCGCTGCTTGCCAGGCTGTTGGATCTGTAGGGCAAGAAACAGAGAGGGTAGTCCAGCACTCAGATTTAACATGAATGGAGTATGCTGGGTCAGGTTGGGTGGGAGTTGGGGGGAGTGTCGACCTTGGCATTGACTTCATTCCATTATATTTTGTTTATTTTCTGGTTTTGCTCAATTATCTCAGATAATGCCCCTATATCAGCTATGAAATGTGAAAACAGCCAAAGAAGAAGAAACAAATCAAAAGGGAAAAATGAGGGGAAAAGAGTAAACAAAGACAGAATTCGCCTTTCATAGGTTCACACGGTCCTAGGTGGAGGATAAAGTTAGGATACAAAAGCTTTGCAACAACAACTTCGTGGGGGAAGGTGTGTGAGGGAAGCTGAACAGCCATTAAAGCAATTAAGAAAAGATTAAGGTCGCTAGTGGTGGAGGGAGAGAGGGAGACCCATTAATCAATAGGCCAGAAATCTCAGCAGGCTACAAAATTATAAACTAGGCAAACTGGAGAACCACACAGGCTCACCTCAAGCAAAGGCTGGGGAAACTCAACATCAGGACCAGTGGCTTCTCTTCCGAGGCTAATGGAGACACTCTGACATTTGGGGAAGAGCCACGGTTGTCTCAAAGCAAATTCTAAAGAAAAAAATTATAATAATGGATGAAGAGCCCTGTTTCTGGGAAAGCCACGTGACTACAGGCTTAGGAGGAAACCTGAATCCCTCTGGAGGCTGTGCTATTATGATTTACATACATCTGGTGTGGTGGTGGGACTTGTTTTGGCCAATGTGATATGTGTCCTTTCTGGGCAGAAGCTTGAAGAGCCAGGACACATGGTTGTGACTACAGCAAGTTCCAGGTGGGTTCCACAATTTGAAACCAGGATGGGGACAGGTGTGGCCAGTGGGGTCTAGTGAAAAATCATTTTTTTTTTTTATTAAGCTACTATGAAGTTTGGAATGTTTGTTATGCCACATGTCCTGACTGATACACTCCTTATAGTATGTCCCTAGGGCACTGTACTTTCACTGGCTCCCTATAGCAATTATAAGATAATTCTTGAAGTTTAGTTCTGATAGCATTCCCACTCACTCCCATCTACTCATTCTCTGTGTCTTTCTTGTCTTGTTCCCCCTCCTCCTATCCCACCTTTCCTCATTTTCTCTCTGTCTGTTGTGTGAAGCCATTGTCAACCATCTCCAGCTTGATGTCCTGAACCTCTAGCTTATGGTGTATGGTATTCAAACACCACTCAGGCTCATCTGTTTGTGACATGCAGTGCTCACAGAGGCAGTGCTCCCACACCCAAGTCTCACCCGAGACAACATTACTACCCTCCGATGGCCACTGCCACTCTGCTTATGTGTATTACAGGAACGTCTAGAACTTGTAACTGTCCAGTGCCTCCAGTCTCTACTGACCTAGCTTAGCCAGGTACAAGTAGATTTTCCAGAGCCTGGAAGGAAAGCGGAACCACATCCTTAATAAATAAATTCAAAGGCTGGGGAGAAGCTTCCATGGCTAAAGCTCATACCAAACACGCTGGATGACTTGAGTTCAGATCCCCAAATGCACAGAAAGCAGTTGCAGTAGTTTGTATCTGTAATCCTAGCATTCATTTTTTATTTTTTTAAAGATTTACTTATTTATTATATGTGAGTACACTGTAGCTGTTTTCAGACACACCAGAAGAGGGCATCAGATCCCATTACAGATGGCTGTGAGCCACCATGTGGCTGTTGGTATTTGAACTCAGGACCTCCAGAAGAGTAGTCAGGTTTCTTAACCACTGAGCCATCTCTCCTAGCATCCCTATAACAAGATGCTGGAGGCTGGAGAACCTCTCGAAGTCCGTGGGCCAGCTAGCCTACATAAACAGCTGTAAAGAAGAGGGACCCTGACTCCAGCAAGGCAGGAGTGGAGGACTAACATCTAGGTGGTCCTCTGAGCTCTCTCCCCCAACAGGGAAAAAGGGCATTCAGGATATTTCTCACTGTGGCTGAGCCTGAGACAAATACGGAAAAGTGAGTTGCTGAGGAGTGCAGTGCCTGTCGGGGGAACAGGGAGGGTCACCAATATCATCTGCCACTCCTGAGATTGACAAGGCAGCCAAGTGGAGCCAGGCTGAGCAGCTCCCACAAAAGCTGAGGCAATCAAGCGATCATCTACTGAAATCCATCCACTTCCTCCCCAGAGGAGCCCAGAGGACACTCCGTTCTTTGGGACTGAGCACATGGTGCCACAACGGAGACTTCTGGAGTCTCTCCTCCTGGAGGCAAGCCAGACTGTCTAGCCTAAAGAATATTTAGGGCTGGTGTAACTAGATCTGCATGCCCACATCTTACCAAGAAAGGGTTGGAGAATGTTTGCCCAGACTGCCCACACTTCCTGGTGTGTCCCCTGCATGCACTACATGGGAAATAGATACCACTGTAAACTCGTGGCATGTGAAGCAGAGGTTTTTATAATCAGCTTGTGTGGATTTCAGTGGGTTGGCCTACTTTCTTTATTCATGGCAGTAACTAACAATGACAACCAATTGCCTGCACAGGCTGCCCCAAAACTGAGAGGAGGAACTGCTGAAGCCAGAGTCCAGCCCTGCCACTTCTTAAGGGTCAATAACTTTAGCTCCCTAAGCTTCTACTTGCCTATTTGAGAAGCAGAGGGGATGCTGTCTTTATTATTATTATCGTGAGGAGATGCATTTCCACCTGGTGCTAATCATGAACATGCAAGGCTGTCATCATTGGTGGGAGTGTGATAGGCTCTTCCTCTTGCCTCCCAGCCCACGCACAAACCTCAGCCCTTCTGGAACTTTACCTTCCCAACCTGGAAATGTCTCAACTGACTTGCTGAACTTTTCGAGGTACCAGCCCCTCACACGCAGTGTTTCAGATAGGTTCTGGGGTGTGCTCTTTGAACTGGGGCCCTTAACCTACAGCCACTTTCTGAAAAGGACAGCATCTCCTTCCTTTCTTCTCATCTGGCTGCCATCTCTCAGGATATGTGTCAATTGGGGTCAGCCAATAGTAAAGGAGAACTTGGTCTTGGGATCTTTGCTCCATTCTTGCTTTGGAAGATGGGTCTCTGAGCTGAGCTGGGCTGCTCGCTGGCTTGGTGAAACTGTGTAGGCTGAGACAGGTCATTCCAGAGGCGATAAGAGAGTCTCTAAAGAAAAAAAGGGAGAGCTCTGCTCTCCATGGTGGAGATGTTCCAGGGACCCATTAAGCTCCCTTCCCCTCACAGCTGCTCAGCCCTCATTAGTATGCAGGCAAGGAGGGCCTCTGGGAGCTACACTTATGGATTATCTGAAGCTAAGGGTAATCCCAAAATTCATGAGCACAGGCTCCAGGAATAAAAAGAGATGGAAATGGGGCAGGAGGAGGATAGGACCCTGACTATCAGCCAGGCAGATGAAATCCCATCCCTGAGACAAGCCCTTTCGAGTTTTTAAGTCTTAGAAGAACTTTAACAAAGTATTGAGAGCAAGAAGTAACTTTGGCTCTGTGGGCTACCTCTGTTGATATTTGTTGCATTAGAAACTAAAGTGGAGAAATGGTACATTTGTTAATTGACTCTAAAAATAACAAAAAAAGGTTATATGGTAGCATAAATAGCATGTTGTAATTAAAAAAAAAGCAAAAAACAACTATTTCCCACAGTAAGAGTCAGTGAGAACAGGTACATTGTTTCTCAGTTGCAGATGTCTTCAGTGTGTGGCTTAGGGACAGCAGCTGGTATCTGCTTCTGCAATGGTCACTTGAGGGGTCACAGTTTTGTAGCTTCTGGAAAATGCCGATGTCTTCCTGATAGGGTGGGGGTGAAATTACATCTTAGTACTCAAATGAAAATAAATTTGACCTCTGAGCCCCCGGAAGCATTTCAGTGGCCCCTGGGGGTCCAAACCACACTTTTGTCTGTTCATGTAACCAACCCCAGGGCCTTGTGTATGCTAGGCAAGTGTTCTACCTCATTTTTATTTTTAAAGTTTAAAATGTTTCATTTAATGTGGGGGGATGGTGGAGCAGACCGACTTGAAAATGGCTAAGTGACTCATCCCTGAGTTCAGGCCTCAGGGTCCTCCTTCCTTCCCCTGGCAAGCTTGCAAGTTCTTCTTGTCCCTCCTTTACACAGATGATGACAGAGGAAGGGTGTTGTAAAACGTGAGGGGGGAGGAGACAGGGCCAATCTGCTCTGGGGCCAAAGGGCACACGTTCCGGCAAATACTGGAAATTTTGACCTTGGGGGTCCTCTTCTCATGATGTCTCTATTGACTGGGCTCCAGACATCTAATCCTTGACTGGCTCCTGACAGTTGCTCTGCAGGGGCCTCTCCCTACCTCTCTCTCTCTCCACATCTTATCCAGGAGTACACTTAACTTCTCTGGGTTTCAGTTTAGTCACATGTAAGCTGAGGGAGGCTGTATACCACAGGACCAGCTCTACAAACAGCCTCAACGGAGTCAGCTCTTAAAGGGCATTGACTGCTAGCTTTGTTCTGAGACCTAGGAAGCTCACTCAGTTTCCCAGGTGCCACACTCAGCTTGGGCCGCAGGACTAGATGGCAGCAAAGGCTTCTTTCTGCTCACTGTCCAAAGATGCAGGTTGAAGGGCACAAACAACCTTGAATCGTATTACTGGAAGATTCCAGAAGAACTTCTGCAGAAGCAGAGGCTGGGCAGTTATGATTGAATTTGGAAACTTGGATTTCTACGACTTAACGCTCATTCTTTGGTCCTTTTAAATCTCATCTGGGATTTTTTTTTTTTTTGAGGCAAGATAATAATGGACCAATCTGACATAGGTGGCTTTGAAAGAGAAAGGGAGAAGGATAAAGGGGAGGGAATGTGAACAGGACAGCTGGACAAGAACAATCTTGAAATTTGTACATTGGGAAATTTTATGCACAGTACGCTGAATGCCAGGGGAGGCTCTTTAAAAGTCTTTGGTTATCAGGCACATCTTCACTGAAGTGTTTGTTGTGTGTGTTGCATAGGCGATGTCCTCTATGAATTATCTGTTGCATTATCCGCTGTGTTCTAGAACAAGGACCTCAGAGATGTTCCAGCTCAAAACGTTCTCTCAAGATGAAGCCAGAAGTGGTCAAATTTCTCAAAGGTGAAGAAGAAACCAATATTGGTGCAGTATCCCCTGGGGCGTCTGTGTACTTTGCCCCTGCTGTTGTTTCCCTTTTCCAGGCTCCATCCCTGCATCCCAAGAGTCAGGCAAAAAGCCCCAGGTGAAGAGAAGATTCTGTATGGGTCATTCGCATCTCCTGCTACAAAGTATAAGAGTATTAGCAAAGGTGCTACCAGTGGAACACAAAAGAGGAAAAGAATACATGTAAGAACAATCAGCGCCAGCAAGGGGACTGAGAGATGCTTAATGAGGTGGAAGCATAGCAGGATGGGTGGAGAGCCTTCAAGGCTGGAAAGAAGGCCAGTGGAAAGCCATTGCCTGCCAATCGGCCAGCCTCTTGTTGGAGGTTCAAGTCAGTGGCCACTGCTGTGAAGCCGAGGGACATTATCCTCCCCACAGGCAGGAGAGAGATGCTGAGTTTGGTGGGTCTATTGTTGTTGTTTGGTTGTTTGGTTTGGTTGGGGGGGGGTTGTTTGTTTTTTTTTGTTTTTGTGCTCTAGATAAAAAAGAAAAGTATAAATCGAGAGTCAGATTAATAAGAGGGGTCATTGCTTTTCTGCCTTATTCTGGTTTGTTTGTTTGGTTTGGTTTGGTTTTTCTGGGGCTGTTATCTCTGTGGTTTGCTGGGTGATTTAACAGTTTTCCAGCCCCAAACTTACTGACAAGGAAGCTTCAAACTCCCAAAGGACCTGCCTCTGAAAGCCAGGTGGGAATGGAGGAAGGAGCCACAGGGTGTTTGTAAATCCCCAGTTCTCTAGGGAAGCCGTGGGGCTTACTGTGGTAGTAAGATCTCTAAATGTTCCCTGTTGTAAGCTCACTGGGCTCAACTGACCCCAAAGGATAGTGGGACTTGGGTCAGAGGAGTCAGAGGAGGAGACAGGGTAGAGTTGAGTGTGTGATCTAGTCTAGGTAGAAGCAGTGGTTTGAGTCTTGGTCTATAATAGGAGCCTAGACCAGGACCAGGCTAGCCCATGCCACTGCACTGGAGCCACGTTGCTAGGAGACTCTATAGGAACCAAATGATTCCTTTTGAAAAGGAGTTTTAGGCCCAAGTAGAGCCGTGACTGCTAGAGATGGAGCCAATTACCCATCAGCACCACCTCTGGGTGCCCCTGAAGAATCCTTCGGTGACAGTTACTTGTTACTTAGGAGCAGAGGTAAAAGCCAAACATTGCCATGGGATGGGAAACAGGCTTCTCTTAACACTGCCACAGAGGTGTAGAGCGGTAAGTTCAGGTGAGGTGAAGTTGGTAGCAATAATACAATGAAGACCTCAAATAGCTGTCTCCTTTGTCCCAACAACCACGTGTTATAATAAAATAGCACTTGGAAGTGAGTGTACAACAGCATTTGAACTCTGGGAAAGCCCTGGTTTTCTTTGGGCTGATTTTTACTTCTGAGGGATGAATGTCCTTGGGGACATGTAGGAATATAGCTGTGAGTGGCCCACAGATAGTTCTTCTGCAAGTCGGGTGAGTCCCAGTGGGGCCGATCCTCATCACTGAGCACAGCACAAGGCTGACTGGCCTTTCTGAGAGGTGACCGGGAGACACACTCCAGAAGACACATGGCTCTTCCAGAGGGTCTGGTTCAGTTCTCCAAGCCCTTGGGGAGCAGTCAGGGTCTCAGAGCCTATCTTATGTTTTTCCAAAGGAGGGGAAGTGCTCACCAAGGCAGGGGCCTCTAAGACCATCTATATCCTGGCCTTTGGGGTGGCGAACAAACGGTAGAACTGCTTCCATGGTTCTGACGTCAGCAGAGAATAATTTCAAGCAGGAGCTAGCAGGCATGAAACCAACTTCTTGCAAACGAAAAGAAAAACATTTCAGTCTCAGAAGCTCTCTTGGCGCTCTCCTTCCCCATCAAGAAGCAACCAAGGCAGAAGTCCCTAACATGTGCCACTTCTTCACTTGGAAGGAAGGGGGGGGGGAACAGAAGCCACGAGGAAAGAAACAGAGTTCCCTATCCCCGTCGTTGTCCGTGGAGAGCCCTGGAGCAGGAGTGTCCTGGAACCAAGAAAGCCTCCTCCCTTTCTGAGACTCTGAAGTGCATTGAATAGCCAGCAGGCCCAAAGCTCTGCAGCCAATTGGAACTCACTCTGTAGACCAGGCTGGCCTCGAACTCAGAAATCTGCCTGCCTCAGCCTCCCAAGTGCTGGGATTAAAGGCGTGCGCCACCACCGCCCAGCATCAATTGTTTTTCTTTTAAAAAGTTTGTTTACTTTTATGTGTATTGGTGTCTTGCCTGCCTGTCTGAGTTACAGGCAGTTGTGAGCCACCAACTCTAGTTGTGAGCTGGGAGTTGAACCTGGGTCCTCTGGAAGAGCAGCCCGTGCTCTTAACTGCTGAGTCATCTCTCCAACCCATCAATTGTCTCTTTGGGTGAGCCTTTCACAGCTGAGCCACTTCTCCAGCCCAGTCTCTGGTCTCTTTTCAAAGTCCATCTTTAAGAGGCTCTGGGCTAATACCAACTCCTCTCGTAGCAGGCAAACCTTTGAACAGTTAACTCCAAATGCATGGCTGGAGAACACAGCTGGCAGCTGCTATTCTTTTCCCCCAAGTTTATGTCTATTTTGTACCCAACACTGGTGGATGTAGGCCAGGCCAGGCCAGTCTAAAGCATGCGCACTAAAGGAGAGTCGTGAAAGCAGTAAGCAGACCTTCAATGTCTGGCCGACCTGCCCCCGACCCCTAATCCCCTGCCAGGTATATTCAAGGCAGGAAGTGGTCAAGGAAATGAGCCCGATGGTCACAAGTCTTGCGTGTGTCGTGGCCAGTAAGCTCTGTGTTAGGTCCCAAAGAAAAGTCAGGACAAATGGCGAACTGGAGTGCCTATTAATATATCAAAGCAGTTGCTGGCCAGGCCCTCTCAGTATCACAAGGACCTGTTATGGAGTCCTGGCTCCTCTCGGCACGCCTCACTCCTATCCTCTCTCCTAAACCTCTCTAGCCTCTGAACATCCCTTCCCTTTCCCCAGCTTCCCTTTCCTATAGAATGCAGCCATTTCTGCCATTCACTCTCTTGGTCTCTTGCTTTCTTTGCCTTCTTGGTCTTCTTTCGTCTCCTCTCTTCTCTTCCTTTCTTACCTCTATTTGTCTGGCCCGTGTTTAGTCTGGATCCTCCTAGATGCCTCTGGCTAGTCTCTCCCTCATCTCTACAATAAAAACCTTCTCCTCAACCACACCCAGGAGTGGTTATGTCCTCTTCTTCATTCTCCTGGAGTGTGTTTTCCTCCTATAGAGAGACAACCCAGACAGTTGCCTGACACTCACCTGGGGACAGCCAGGATGAGGTCCTCCCTTAGACAGAGGCAGGGGCACTTCCTCTCCTCCAGCCTCCCTTGTGGAGGAAGATGACTGGGACTGGGCTTGTGGCATAGCCTCTTTCCTCCAGCCCGACCTTGACCTCCATCTTGAAGACCCACCTGCTCAGATGGCCATGGCTGAGAAGGTCCCTTTGGAATTCTCCCTCCTGCCTGCCAAATGAGCCCGGTCCATCTCTCCATCTGCATAGACGGATGCTTCTGTGTTACACAAGTGCTGAAGTCACTACCCCGCTTCCTGCCCTCAGCCCGTTTGAAGCCTCTCTGGAGGACAGTTGTCCTTGATTGACCATCCATCACTCTTCCTGGAATGCTGCCGAGAGACAATGCCAAGCTCAGGCAGAAGAGGAGGAATTGGTCAGAGGGTTAAAATGTCCCTAGAAGACAGTTCTAAAGCCAAGGTCAAGTGTCGTAAGTGACTTTGCCATTCCTTCCTGTAGACAAGGAAACAACATGAAAGACTGAATCAGGGTCCCCAAAATACAGCCAGAGGGTTTCTCTTACTTTAGAGTATGGCCTTGGTTGCAGAATGTCTATAAATAACATATTTGGGGGTCTAGATCTCTTTCAGGGAACTGAATTTTGCCCACCACCCTTCTGGAGAAGGCTTTGAGGACTGAAAAACGATCTCCCTTCTTTTCCTCGCCTCTCCAGCTGTGGCTGGTGGGACTAGGGCCCTCAATTGCAGACAGGTTTATGAAAACAGAGCCAACTAGGTCCTTCCTTCCTTGTACAGATAAGCATTTGTTAGTGAGTATAGGAGACAGAGGCCTTGGAGAATGGAAGGAAGAACAAATGCCAGGTAAACCCCAAGCCCAGTGCTAGGCAAAACCGCAGGGGAGGGGCTGGCCAAGGGGAGGCAAAGCAAGCAAACCTGCCGGATGGTTGATTGACATAGACTGAGAGAACCAGAAGGAGGAGAGGAAGGAAGACAGGAGAGGAGGAAGAGAACTATGGAGGGACAGAAGAACAAGGTGGAGGGGAGAAGAAAGAGGCAGAAACACTTTCCAACTCCTCTTTGTGCTCCTGAGTGCCAGCCTGACTTCCCAAGAGAGTCTTCATCTCCATTTCTGTGGCCAGCCTCCACATCTCTTTGATGAGGTGTTTGTCTCCTAACCGCTGAATTCTGTATCAGATGTGAAGTCGTCCTTGTGCAAGATGGGCAGTTTGAAAGAGCTGGGGTCTGCCACTGGAATGAGCTGCACAGCGTGAGACAGGCATAGAGAGACAGAGCAGGTGAGGGGCGAAGACTCAGAAGCGTGTTTACACCGTGGGAGCCTGGGAGGAGGAGTGATTGTCTGAAAGGAGTTGGCAGGGAGCTGGGGGTCAGAGGAGCAGAAAGGACAGTAAGGGAGAGAAGAGCTGGCCCTGTCAAAGCAGGTTTCTAGTGGTACTTGGCAGGGACTTCTGGATCCTATCACCAGAATCTGGGGCCAAGATCTGAGGACTTAGGGTGGGGGTGGGGATCTGAGAATGTTTGTGCAGAAAACGGACATACATCAACATCATCATCATCATCAACAACAAAAACAACAACGGCAAGAAAGCATCTCTGTGTCTTCAAAGCACCCACACCCCTGATCCTTCATATACAAGAGGAGCTATTATCAAGGGGTTTCCTGTGTGTTAGGCTACTTCAACTCCCAAGTACCTAACAACCCTAACCCCACAAATGGCTTCCCTTTTGCAGTCAGGTCTATTATTTAGAGATTTCATTCTACAGAGATGTTTTGAATATTTAACCAGCAAACTCTGAATCACTACTTCTAGAAAAATATACTAGTTACTTTTTAGTTCTTTGTAACAAAACGCCAGACACAGACAACTTCAGGTAGGAATGATTTCTTTTAACTCATGGCTTCAGAGGGATTTCAGTTTGTCACCATAGAAAATGCATGATAACAGGAAGCAGAGAAATGACCAGAAACATGGCTAGACTCTAACACTCGAAGGCTGGTTCCCAGTGGCACCTCAACAACCAGACTCCGCTTCATAACAGTTCTATAACCTCCCAGGACAGTGCCGCCAGCTCCCACCACGTCTGCAAACACAGGAGACTGTGGGGGCATTCTCATCTAAACCACACCTTAGAGCACAGGGCTAACCTCCTGCACACCCGTCATTATCAAGCCATAACCCTGCGTCTTGGCTGCTTCTATTTACTGCCTTATTTAATATATCTTGTTGACTCATGAACATTGAAATACCCGCCTTTAACTAATGTACACAGTTTTCCATCCTGGCCTATGTTTCTGGATCTTGCTGTTTTTTCTTCTTCTCTGAGTGTCTGTTTCCACTCTCCCTCTGTCCTTAATTGCCTTGATTCCCAGGGACTGTCCTCATATTGTTTGAGCTTGGCTCCAATGTTGCCTGCTCTAAGAAACTCCTGCTGGAAACCCAGGGAGATCTCAACTCTCTCACAAACTCTTTCTTCACAGGCGCTAGAGTATTCGTGCATACTCTGCCCCCTAAAACGAGTCTTTGGAGAGGCTCATCTATTAATTCTTGTAACCATAGTGTGGTAGTTTGAGTAAGAATGTCTTCTGCAAGTTCATATGTTTGGATACTTGGCCCCAAGTTGATGGAACTGTTTGGGAAAGATTAGGTGGTGTGGCCCAGTTGGAGGAGGTATGGTCCAGTTGGAGGAGGTGTGGCCCAGTTGTGGGAGGTGTGGCCAACTTGGAGGAGGTGTGGCCCAGTTGTGGGAGGTGTGGCCAAGTTGGAGGAGGTGTGGCTTAGTTGCAGGAGGTGTGGCTTAGTTGCAAGAGGTGTGGCTTAGTTGCAGGAGATATGTCAGGGCAGGCTTTGGGGTTTCAGAAGATGGGGACATTCTTAGTTAGCTTGTAGCTCTGGCTTGTAGCTTGAGCTGAGAGCTCTCTGCTGTCCCTGCCACCATGCTATTGCTCTGTCAGCATGGACTCTAACCCTCTGGGACCATAAGTGATCGATTCTTTTATAATTTGCCTTGATCATGTTGTTTTATCACAGTAATAGAAATGTAGAAATAGTGTCAGCATAGTATCTGATGCCCAGTATAATAAAAGTATAAACATTCAATGCGGGAACCGCAGATGAAGAAAACTCACTCAGTTACTGCAGTCACCACTGGGTTAAATAGCCACTGGGGACTTTTATTTGATTCTCAGTAAGTTTGCTGTCATGGCTCAGACTCGGTGTTGTCAGAGGCTAGGCTCACAGGAAAGGGAGCGCTGAAAAGGATGGCATGCACTCTTACGGACATACTGGGAATAGTGCCTACCCTAAAGGGGCATCCATGTTTACTCACAATATGGACAGCCAAGGTTAAGGCTTCGGATGGTCAGGCCAAGCTGAAGATGTCCCTTCTGAAGACAGAGGATGCCCATGTGCACAGAAGTGCAGAGGGGTAATGTGCTCATCTCTGCCAGTCTCATCCCTTGACAGGCCATGGTTCTCATCAGCGCTGAGAAGTTCTGGAGGGCTTCTTGCCTTGTGGATGGCACTTGCCAGCTGGCTATTCCGAAGCCCTGGATACCTTCTCTGCCCCTAGGCTTCCCCCTTCCTGCTACCCAGGACAGACAGCCTGTTGGCTTACCCATCTGGATGGAAGCACATTGGCCCAGGGCCTAGTGAGGCCTGAGGGCTGATTCCTGGTAACAGGAAGCCAAGGGTTGCTCCAGTTCCTACATAAAACGATCTGTGCACTTCTGAAGTCCCCTTGGTTTTTGAGGCCCTAGACTCTCCTCCTAGGTGGGACAAATATAGTCCTTTCTCTGGAAAGCCCTGGAAGCTGACTGGAGAGACACATGTGGCTCTGCTGACCAGCCTCACTTTCACCTTCTTAGCAGCACTTTCAAGTGGCCTCTGAGAACTCTCGGGAAGTCCTCACAATCTTCTAGCTGTTTCTCCTTCTGCCAATTCCAGACCAGCATGCTCTTTTGCCCTTTATCTCCCCTCCCCCCACCTCCACATCCCCCACTCTCACTTTTTTTTTTCCCTTCAAATCAGTTCTCTGGAATTCTCTTCCAGAAAATGTCTTTCCTGTGTTGTCAGTATTTTCTTTCTCTGTTGAATCTTACCAGCAACAAAAAATCTGCAGCGAAATTTCCCATTTCTAACTATTAGTGCTAGACCTCATTTCCCATTTCCCTCAGGTAACAGCCACCAGACCCATGGCCAGCAAAGGCTCTCTCTTCTCACTTGTGTTAGGTGTCTCTGCATCTAACACAAGTACCATCCTGAGTCTGCACCTGCTGGGCATTCACTAGGACTCACTGAAACCACAGCTCCTTGTGTGAGAGCACTCGATTGTATGAATGCCCAACGCCTAGAGGTCAATTGGTTGTGTGCAGGTCACACTTTGACAGCAAGTGCCTTGTTCCCCTTGTGTAAACAAGTCCAGTTTCTACAACATGGGACCAGAGTAGGAATTCAATGCATGCTTGGTGAGCAAACACACAACTAAACATGAGACATGTTTAGCTCTTTTTTGAACTCCCAGAGCAATTTTCTCTCTCTCTCTCTCTCTCTCTCTCTCTCTCTCTCTCTCTCTCTCTCTCCTCTCTCTCTCTCCCACCTCCCTCTCCATTTGCTCTTCATTCCCCACCCTCTCCTCTTCCCTTCCTTCATCCTCCATTCTCCTCTCTTCATCCCCCTCTTTCTTTTCTTTCCTTTTCTCTTCTTTTTTCTTTCCTTTTTTTTTTTTTTTTTTTTTTTTTTTTTTGTGGATACATCCATTAGGACCAGGATCCACATATCTGCATTTTGATTGATTGTGGTTTTCTGTTATAGTCTCCATCTGAGCAAAGAGAAGTTTCCTTGGGGGGGGGGGTGAGGACTACACTTATCTGTAGGCATAAGGAAGTGATTTTCAACTTTCCCAATGCTTCGACCCTTTAATATACACTTCCTCATGGTGTGGTGACCCCAACCATGAAATTATTTTTGTTGCTACTTCATAACTGTAGCTTTGCTGCTGTTATGAATCATTCTGTAAATATGTTTTCCCATGGTGACCCTTGTGAAAGGGTCATTCAACCCTTCTCTCCAGGGGTGGCGACCCACAGGTGTGGAGGCCAAATACTTAGAATGTAGTGAGGGATTATGCTAGTTTAGTAAAGTGGTGGATGTAGGCACTGGAAACAAAGTCCCTTCTTGCCATGGCTAAGGAGCCAATGTCAGCTGTCTTTCCAGACGCCTCGATTCTCCATTGCTCTGTGACCATTTGTTTCCTGTAGCACAGCCTCAGACTTTGTCTTAATCTTCTTACATAAAATTATCTAATTCTTTTGGAGCAGCCTGTACCCTCTGTAGCATCCGAGGCATTCAGTAAACACATTGGGCAGGGGGGTAGACACTATGAAGTCCCTGACTGGAACTCTCTCGTCTGTGGACTGTGGGCCAGACAGGAGAAAGACATGGTTCCTTACACAATCCTCCAGTATAAAAGAAAAGAGTGGGAAGAGGAACAACAGAAGTCGGTGTTTACCTCCTAGAAGCCCCACTTTTATTACCTGCCTAGATTCTGGAAAGACAGGGAATAGGGCACCCAGGGAAAGCCGGAAGCCAGCAGCGGAGACATTGTCTAGTGCTTGGAGACGACTTCGTCCTGGCTATCTCACACATTTAGGAATGGAACCAGGCCTCCAGACGGAGAAGAGTGATGGGCCTGCTCTCAGTGACAGTATTTGGTTTGGGTATAAGTATACGCCCCACCAAAGAGACCCTGCCCATTAGGTTGGCTCTCTCTAATTTTGTTCTGAAACAGAAGCCTCTGACACCTACCTCTGCACTCCTCCTCCCGGTACCTACCAAGTCACTTGGATACCAGCTCCCAGCAGCCTTTTAACCTCCCCTTTCCACACACTCCATTTTCTCCTTCCCCTGGAAAGGCACCTGCAGCCCTCACAGAATCACTGAAGTCAATTTGTGCCGAGAGTGTGAGCGTTTTAGCATATTGAGTGGTCCAAATATTTAAATATCTATGATATAGGAAGCACGGAGAACATTAAAAACCATTTTCTCCCTGCTGATTGCAAGAGAGGAAATACGCACAGCCTCTGCTCTGCTGCAGGGTTGCAAAACTGCTGGCCTAATCATATTGCCGTATGTAAAGAAGCTCTCCCGCCTCCTCCAGGCTGCCTTAGGTTGCATTGACTGTAAACAAAGATGTATTGGTGTGTGTGTTGGGGGGGGATTGCTTTTGGTGTGAGTTTATTGTTTATGTAAATCTCTCAGAATGTGACATAGCAAGATAGCTTCCTATGTTGTGCTGATCCACATTTTAGGCCAACAGCCAAAGTATTTTATCTTTTCCTTCATTATAGTGATCTTCCAATTAGCCGTGGTCTGTAATACCCTGATTTTGGTGGCAGTGGTTTGGACAGGATTGTTTGATAGTTCTGCTCGAGAGGCAAAATAAGGGGCCTTATTATAGAAGTGCAGAGGTTGTGCAGAAACTGAGTTCTGTTGCAAAGTTTGCCGATAAGGGGAAAACCGGCCCTTAAGCGTCCATTCTGTTCTGTATATTAACACTTCTAATCTGCGCTGCTGATAAAACTGCAAGCCATTTGCCTTTGGAGGAATTAGTTCTGCCTCACTTGTGTAACCAGGCGATGGTGATTAACCTTTAAACTGTCCAATATTCCCAGCAGCCTCCTGCTCCAGATTAGAAACTATTTAGTTATGACCAACTAAATTAACAACAGTCCCCTCTAAAGAATGAGATTCAGAAGGTGGATGCATTTTAAGGTGGAAATGTGTTTTGAATTGGTGAGCCATCCCTTTTAAGGTGTTTATTCCCTGTCTTTAATGGCCAAGCTGCCACACTGGGAATGGAAAAGCTTGGCTGGGGGAGGGGAGGTAGGTGGCAAGGGAGGGGGACCAGTTGTCCTGGTTGGGTTTACAGATGCAAGGTTTCATGGACACAAAGGAAACTTGTCTGGGTTTAGCTTTCCTTGCTTAGAAAAAGATGTTATGAGCAAAAGGCCCTGGGTTAAATCCCTTGTACATGAGCGTGTGCACACGCGCGCGCACGCGCGCACACACACACACACACACACACACACACACACATACAACTTTAGTTCTTCTGCCAGACCCAAGCCAAGCTCACAGCAGGACTAAGCAGTTGTTCCTAATGAGAAGATTAAGGAATAAAGTAGCTCTCTTACTCTTTCTTCATTTCTCCATTTCTTTCTCCATTTCTTCCCGGAGTTGAATGTCAGAAAAAGATGCTAACTAACTTTCATGTGCCAGACCTAGGGGTCTGCCCACTGCAGGTGGGTCCACCCAAGTGAACTGCAGCTGGGTAACAATCTCATTTCAGCCCTCTCCTATCTGCCCATTTCAAATGTGTCATTTATCAGCGGAAGCATACCCTGAGTGGTGAAGGCCAGGCAATTATGTAATCGTGTCATGCCTTAAATCCCCAAATTGTTGGTCCTCCCTGGATAACACTGAAGATGGAGCAGCAATCCTCACCCCCCACCCCCGTCAGGAGCAACCTTTTCTGTTTTACCAGTTTCGTATCAGCTACCTCCTTAAGAACTGCTAATCTAGATACGGCATTAGCAGATGTCAGTCAAGCCGCAGTCCACAGCGAAGCCTTCTTCATATACCAATTTAAATCATTCATGGTCTTTTCTTTGGCATTATTCAAAAGATCATAATAATTTTCTTGTGCCCACAGCACAAAAAAATCAATTATTTCCCCACAAAGACTTGAAAGTACTTAGCGAGTGTGGCAAGAAAAGCTGAGGGTGATATCAAACTGAAATTGCACTCATTACATACAACACAATTAGTTGCCACTAGCCTGGCCGGGCTTTAATTCTGAATGGCATATCTTTATTATTACAGAAACAAGCATGCAAATGACATTGTTCGGGATTTGCCGAAATCAATAGGATATAGTGCTGTGTGTTTGGTGGCCACTGTCAGTCACACTGCTGTGGATGGGAGATAATGTGTGTGTTTGAATTAATGAAGGGAGCAGGCAACATCATAAGTGACACCCGAATAAAAGAAATGGGTACATGATATTTGTAATTATTCTACTTGTGTTTTCGTTGTAAATACTTGTGCTTTTTGTTTTTTAATCAAAGGATTAATTGCATTTTAATAAGGCATTATGATTTGCAGAGCTTTAGTTAATTAAAACTTGTAGATTATAATTATGAAGTGATGCTGAGCTTTCTAAAGATCACCCATATGTTTAGAATATGTATAATTTTTCTGTTAAGCAGTGGCAACCTCCTCCCTCCACCCCCTTTTCCTTGTTTTTCCCGCACCAACAGAAGGCCATGGACAACTTCTATGAACTATTGGTGAGCTCAGAAGTCCAGGTAAATTTCTCTAAAGAGTAACTAGAATGCCATTCGGGCTGTTGCCCTTAAAACCACTGTGAAGTGGCACCTTGGGATAACATTCAATGAGGAACTTTCCTATTGACACTTGCCTCTGGTTCATCCTCTTGAGATGCAGCCCTGGAGAGGTTTGATGAGATGCAGTGAGGCTTGAGTGCAAACATGGGGAATTTAAAGCGGGCAAGGTCATACCGGTGAGCTGGTGAGCTGTAGACTCAGGCTGGTTCCCAGGGGAGATGCTCATCTCGACCCAGCCTCATCTGTTGTGATATTTGGGGCTGATATGGAAAAGGTGGGGTGGGAGAGGGATGGAGCTTGGAATTCCCCAATGTTAACACATTAGTAATGCACAGCGGAATGCAGCCCAGAGACTTGCACTTGTGTTTCCTGTAGGTGTGTGTTCTGTGAAGGCTGATGGATTAATTGCTAGATAGATGGAATCAAACTAAGGTAAAACATTATTAAGAAGTTTTAAAATCTTAATGTAACATTTTGAAGTTTGCTTTTGGGGGATTTCTTTCATTTGTCTCTCTCAATTTTTCATTCTCTCTGGGATCAAGTGTTTCAGTTGCCTCCAAGGTGGGCCACACTTGCTGAGAGTTTGCCATGTACACCCTTTGTCAAGTCCGGTGAAGGTGGGGAAGGCCGGTAGATGCGGGAGCACTCATGGCTACATCTCCTCTGGCCAGTGCCAGGACTGGGTAGATTGACTGTAAAGTGCTAGGTGCCCAGAGGCTAATGCTTCCTGTCCTCTAGAAATTCTTTAAGAACACTGCTTCCATTCACAAGGCCAAGCAAAGAAGGATGAAGTTGGCAGAACAAGGCTCCCACAACCTGATTTTCTCATCCCCAAAACCTGATTTTCCATGATGTCTATAGTTGTTCCCTAAGTAGGGTGGCCCAACGTTGATTTAAAATCTAATATGAGGCTTGTCATGGCTTCCTATTTTAACTCTGAAAACCTTGAACTTGAAAAGGTAGTTCATTCAAAGCTTGCTAAAATATTTGCTCAGCCGCACAATGGTGTGTGATGGAAAATAAACTCTCATGGCTTGCTTCATCCTATCAGCCTCGGCCTGCAGCGGAGAAAGAATGCGGGAAGGTCAGTCAATTACGTGTGGTAATCATCGTAAGCATATTATCTGAGACACAGATGTCTTCTATGACCCCACACGACATGGCTATTAACCTCAGAGCAATATAGAAACGGAGTTGGCTTGGGGAGGGGAATGAGGTAAAGCAGGCTTTCAGTCTATCCTTGTGGCATGGGCTCAGAGAAGAGAGTGTTCTGGACATGAAGACTATTTTTAGGAACTTGACCAACCATGTGAGCCTTGCTCACCCCTCCTTGATGGAGACCTTTCTATGGGTCTCATCATGTGCATAAGTACTTGCCATCCCTGAAAATGAGGGTAGCCAAAAGGCCTGGGAGCTATCACAGACACATTGGCATCTTGCTATTCTGTTCTCTGTACACCAGGAGAAAGAGAGAGGAGAAGGCGACCTGAGTATTTAGTAAATAAGTTCCCCTCTAGTCCTCAGTGTGAGTGGGAATAAAGGACATTGGGTTACTCAGTCAGAGGGACCTGACTAGGCTGCCCAGGGGACAGAAACTCAAAGGAAGGGTTCTTGTATATTTAATGGCATTGGTCTCCATAGGCAGTTATGATTCTGTAAACAGGCTGGCACCGGGCTGGGCAAATGGTGATATTTTATGAAGCCTGTTGATAGATTGCTAGCTGCCTGGGATACATAAGCAGTTAGGAAAATGCCTGCCTTGTGAAATACTGGAGCCAGGCTCTGAAGATTCAAAAGTGAATACACAGAGGTCCTGCTCTCTGGGAGCTTACTCTCTGTGATAAAGAAGATGGAGAAAGCCTACATAGATTTAAAATTATGTCCTAGCTGGAGGAACAGGTCCATGCAAAGGGTAGGTAGAAATGAAGATAAGACTATGCTAGCAAAGGCACAGGTCATTTTTCTGGGACTGATGCTTGAACTAGAATCCATCTGCTGATAACCACCATCTGTTTGAGAACTCACTAGAGTCTAGACACTGTCCCAGGCATTTCCCTTGGACATTGTCTAATCCACACAACAACTTTAGACCTATCAGGAGCTTAAGGTTCATAGAATGGAGCTTGCCAGATGCTTCTGGGACTGGTTAGTAGAACCAGACTCTGCAAAAAGGAGGCTGTGTTAGCCTGCGTAAGACAATGGAACCTGGGTTACAAAAACATGGTGCACCCCAGAAGTATAAGGACAGCTGAAGCCAGAGTCATGTAGGACATATATGTCTAACTAGCATGCATGAGAGGTGGATAGAGCTCTCAGCTGATTGGCCACCATGGATAGCATGATCAGACATGTCTCTGAAGAGCTCTTTTCAGGGACACTGGGGAGATGAGGCATTGAAGATCTGAAAGCAGAGACAGATAAAGAGTTTTGTTCCAAGGTTGGGTACAGATGGTGATAAAATCAAGGGTGAAGAGCCAAGAAGGAATAGCCAGGCCCCAAGAGGTACCAGGAGAGGCAGGCAGCTGAGGGCTGTGATGGCAAGGAGTCTGGGTGACAGAGTTCCTCCACAGTCCCCTGGGAGGACCCTGGTTGTCCTCTCTTTGTGTGAGAAACAGAATCTCAGAAAACCGAGGAGATGAAGTGAGCCAAGTCCTAAGGCTCATGTTGTGACCAAGTGGGCAAGTGGGCTCAGAACTGACTCTCTGGCTTTGCTGCCAAGGTTCTTACCAGTCTGCTCCTCTGTGTGTGTGGGCAGAGGGGGCACGTTGGGATGCATGTGAGTGTGCATGTGAGTACACACGTGTGTGTTCATAGGAGCGTAGCTAAGAAACACCGACTCATTCCTTAGATACTTTAACTCACATTTCCCTGTCTTTCTCTGTGCCTCCTGCTCCTTACCCTTTCCCTAGAGTCTCTCCATTGAAAAACTCTCAGTGCTGAATTATAAAGATTTCAGTGGTAGCCCAATCTATTTTTACACCTTTAAGCCATTATAAGCAGGCAATTGTACCCAATGAATGACAAAACTAGATCGTATAGATGTATTTTAGGAGGACCGTGAATCAGCTTAAGCTGGCTGGTGTTGATGGTCCACGTTACAGAAAGTAGGCCACAACAACAGTGCACATGACTTACAAGCTAGCTTATTAAGTATTCTTTTTCAATCCACAGCAGACAGTTTCAGCATCTGCTCTACCACTCTCATCTCCCTAACAGAGAAGAATTTGCTCAGGGATGTCTCCTACTTTGTGTGGCTTTCTGTTTCAGGGAAAGGAAGCTCTGAGCTCTGCCCCAAAGGACAAATCCTGAGGGTCCAGACTCCCACTGCGATCCCACAGACAACAGAGGGCGGCAAATGAAGGGTCGGTGAGGTGCGAATAAACACAAGAGGCCTTCTGGGAAATGAGTTCCTTCTGTGTGCCAGTTTTTGTTGTTCTAACTTGATAATGGGTAATCGATACACATTAGATATCTGTTGCTTACATGGTCTAGAGGCTGAGAAGTTCAGAGCAGGGTTCTAGCTCTTCGCATGCTGGTCCTCACACACAGTACTTCTACAGCATGGGTTGTGACCCCTTGTGAGGTCAGGATGTCAGATGACATCACAGGGGTCACCTAAGACCATTCAAAAACACACATATTTACATTATGATTCATAGCAGGAGTAAAATTACAGTTATGAAGTAGCAAGGAAAGAATTTTATGGTTGGGGATCACAGAAACATGAAGAACTGTATGAAAGAGTCATAGCTTTAGGAAGGTTGAAAAGTACTTTGTTGGTTAAATGGGAGGAAAGCAAGGGGAGTCTCTTCTTGGAGCATATCGATATCATCCCATTCATGGCGCCCAACCTCCACCACCTAATCACCTACTTCATGTTTTAATGCCATCATTTTGGACACCAACTTTCAGCATATTAGTTGGAGAGGGGACATACAAAAGTCACCCAGTACCACTGCTCTTTCTCTGTAACGTGTCATACTGGGATGTGATGTCTCTTAACTGCAATAACCACACCGTGGTCATGAGCTGCGCACATTACACCCTCAGCAACAGCCCAGAGGAAAGATGGAGTGACAGGGTCATCAGTGACTCAGTCACTGAGTGCCAACTCTGCGTCTCCTCTGCAACTTGTATGCCATGCGACCGTACGCCACTTCCTTAGCAAGCCATTTTATAAAATTTGGTAAAATGGATATAATATGAAATTTACCATTTTAAACATTCTAGCATTTACAGAGCAACTGTAACTCTCTTCTCGAATAAACAATAACTCTTTGACACCTTTCTCCTGGCCCTTGGCAACCATTATTACACCTTTTAAAAGATTTATCTTATTTTATTTACATAAGTGTTTAGCCTGTATATACGTACTACTTGCATTCCTGGTACCTGAAGAAGCCAAAAGAGGGTGTCAGATCCCCTAGAACTGGAGTTACAGATGGTTATAAGCTATTATACGCATGCTGGGAACTGAACCTTGGTCCTCTACAAGAGGAGTCAGTGTTCTTAACTTCTGAGCCATCCATCTCTCCAGCCCCAACTCTTCAGTCCCCACTCTCCAGCCCCCACTCTCTCTCCAGCCCCCACTCTCTCTCCAGCCCCCACTCTCTCTCCAGCCCCTACTCTCTCTCCAGCCTCCACTCTCTCTCCAGCCCCAACTCTCCAGCCCCCACTCTGGTTATGAATTGAATATTCTCAGTACTTCAGAATAAGGAGTTTGTCCTGTATTTTTTGAATTTGTCTCTTGTGATTGCCTCATTTATTTAGCATGATATCTTTTTTTTTTAAAAAAGAGATATTTATTTATTGTACATACACACGTATGCCTGCATGAGTTTATGTCCATCACATGCTTGCAGATGCCTGAGGTGGTCAGAAGGCTTCAGATCCACTGGAACTGAAGTTATAGACAATTGTGAGCCACCTTATGTGAGTGCCGGGAATTGAACCTGGGTCCCCTGCAAAAGCAGTAAGTGTTCTTAACTACTGAGCCACCTTTTTAGCCTTTAGCATATCTTCAAGGTTTTCCTATGCTGTATTGTCTATGGCTTCTGAAATGTGCCATTGAAGTCCTAAGTCCTAAGGGCATCAAAACTGGATTTAAATTCTGTCTTGTCATTGACTGCCAAGTGTAAGGGTCACGGGCATGATCTTAGTGCTCCATCCCTAGGTGTAAGCACTTGCTCTGCCACTCAGGTGATCAGAATTCAGCTGCTTGCTTCTCTTTGCCTCAGTTTTTCTAACTATAAGGGGTAGCTGCGTTGGATTGCTGAAGACCCAAGTGAGTTACTGCAGACAAGCATATCCATATTGCTACAGAGGGTGTCTGGCACACAGTAATTCTTTCTGTCATAACTATTATTGCTGTAATTATTTGTGAACAGGCGGTTTTTGTGGCTTTTTCCAAAAGCTACATGTGACTTTTGCCTACCAACAACCACCACCGTAGGAGCTTTAGAATAGTTCGCAGCGCCCACTGTTGCTGTCTCAGGTAGAAGGTTCTGGGCCCTCATGTTTTCTCCTGCTTGAGTCTTTCTGCTTTCATACGAGAGACTTGGCCAGTTTCCCTCTATTTCCTGTTCAATTCTAGAGAGATTAGCTCTGTAGGGTCCTTGGACCCCAAGACCCACATGTGTGTACACACACCCCCAAAAAGACAACACAAGCCCATATCCAACATCCCTGTGCAAATGTGAGGTGCAGCTGACACTTCAGGTGAACTGAGGAAGAGACCAACAGGCACAGGCGGCTACTCTCCTGCCCCAGCAGCTATATAGAAGGGAGTCCAGCAGACTCTAAGCCCACTGATGTCCTCACAGTGAATCTGGGATAAGACTGAGTGAAGCTTGAAAACGGGGGGGGGGGG
>NW_022196912.1:7871385-7874984 GCF_008632895.1 Mastomys coucha | reverse complement strand
GTGGGGACCAGAGTCAAATGGAGAGAAGTGGTGGTGATGGTGGTGGTGGTGGTGTTTGTGTCCCACTCGGAATGTAACTTAATTTGTCTGTTTTCATCAAGAGAGTAAGAAAAATGTCTGCTCCTCTTCTGTCATGATTATTTGTCAAGAACAAAAGAAAAACTACATTAGAAACTGCTTGGAAGAACTCTGTGGCTCATGCCTGCAATCCCAGCCCTCGGGAACCTGAGGCAAGAGGATCACCATGAATCCCAGCCAGCCTGGGTTACAATGTGCCTCAAAAAGCAAAGCAAAAGAAAGCACAGCAGACACAGCAGACACAGCCTGCCTGGGAAGGAGTTGTCTGCACGCAGGGGAAGCTGCTTTGCTTCTTCATGGCAGTATTTGGACCCACCTCTTAGCACATGGAAATGACACTTGGGTATGAAGACACTGCCTTGGAAATGCTACATTTAGCTGACAAGAGCAGCAAGCACAGAGAGGCATCCCTGAGAACCGATTCTCCAGTGTTCGCTACTCAGACCCTCCTATCAGCAGGGTAGGAACCGAGTGTCAGGTGGACTAAGTCCTCAGATACCCTGGCTGGGCAGAAGGGAAAATAGACTCAGGGTTTTATTTGTGTGTGTGTGAGTGTGTGTGTGTGGGGGAACTGAGTGTGGCACAGGACACAGGGAGGCAGCCTGGTAAACTGGCTATCTGGTGGAGGGAGGAGGGGGAGATTAAAGATTAAAAATGTAATAGAAGATTTGCTTACAGTTCTTGGAACGGTAATTAAATTTATTTATAGTTATGGAAACTTTGGGGAAGGGTGGAAAAGCAATTTAAATGCAGACTTTTCACAGGGTAACTGCAAATGGCTTGCTTTAACAGCGCCACGGAAGGTTAACAGACAGGCAGCAAGGTCGGAGCGAAGTGCATATGATAAGTGGCAAGTGTGAGCGGCAAATCATGTATTTAAAATTACTCCAAGCTTTATCAAATGTTTCCTCTTGAAAATAAACTATCCTGGAAGGAAAGGTTAGTGGAGGAAAGAGTATTATTTGAGTGTTCCCGTGGTGGGAAGCAAGAGGAGGGGGGACTCTGTAATGGAGGAGAAGTGGTAAATATAAATAGGTGGGGGTGTTATTAACACTGAAGACACAAGTCCCTCCTTGTGCCTCTCGCTCCTACTCCTCCCTGTCATTGTTAGCCAAGGCAAGCCCATTAAACCCCCTGCATGAAAAGAGGAGGAAGGACCCAGAGCTAGTGCCTCCTTCCATAGCTGGGGCTGCTCATACCAGTGCCAGTCAGGAAGAGGAATGGGTAGAAGTCTCTGGAATCTCCAGCTACTCCCTCCTTCACGGTATTGCTTTGTCTGATGCTATGACAGAAGGTGACCGACCAGCAGTAGTTCACTTAGCTCCTAGTTCTGGAGGCTGAGACATCCAAGATGGAGGTGCTGCAGTCGGTGAACGGCTTCTTGTGGGTAACGATGCGATGAAATACGGCCCTGGAAAAGAAGACACTCAGGGCAGAGAGCTCGCTGAAACCATTCCTCTGATAACTAGCCCACTCTCAAGATAACGGCAGTAATCCCGCCCCACTGTACCAGCACAGTAGCAATTAAATTTCAACATGAGTTTGGAGGCGATGTATAAATCCTGGCTCTAGTCTCCATCTTCCACAGGATTCCCTAAGACCCTCGCAGAGGAAAAGGGAGACATGAACAGCTGAACAAAGCAGGGATGTAACTCCAAGCCAAGAGCAGAAACCATAGATGCTTAACTAAAGCCATGGACTTGCCACTGTCCTTTTCCAATAGCGTCTGTATTGTCCTTATTATTGAATCAAAACGTTAAGTGACTAGATAGAACACTGGAGATTGTCTCATTAAAGTAGAGCAAAGCACAGTTGACCATTTAAAATCTCTAATAACATTGCCCAAAAGAACTACTCTATACAATACGGCAGAAAATAAATGAACAGCACTAGAACATTATGTGATTTTTTTTTTCTCACTAGGAAGGGGAAATAAAAGAGAATCAACTACGGCTATGTTCCTATAGCCGTAGGAACATAGTGGAGTATAAAATAACGTGAAGAAATGGGCTGTGTAGCTCAGTGGTAGAGTGCTTATCTAGCATGTTCAAGGTCCTGGGTTTAATTCCCTGGTGGGTTAAAGAAAAAAAATCTCAATAAAATATTCATGAAAAACAACACACACATATAGAGAGGAGGGAGGGAGAGAGAGAGAGAGGGGCAGAGAGGCAGAGAGACAGAATGCACCACATTCTGCTTTTTTCTCTCTCATTGTTTTAATTTTTTATTTTTTAAACATATATAAGAAATAAATATAATAAACCAAATACATGGAGAAAAAAAACTACAAGAATCATATGATCATCTCAATGGAAGCAAAAAAAAGAAAAAAAAAGAAAGAAAGAAAGAAAAGAAAAGAAAAGAAAAAGTCTTTAATAAGATTCAACATGCTTTCTTAATAAAAGTCCTAGAATGCCAGTCTCTCTGGGCTGCTGTCCTGAGCAGACCTTGGGCGCAAGCTCTGCAGCCAGTCCCACAACACCCAGAGGAAGCTCCACTCCCAGGCACCCTGACACTCTCAGGATCAGAGGTGAGGAGGACCCAACATATGTCCCATCACTGGGAGTAACTGGGACCAGTGGGACCAATCACACAGGAATTCTGCCAACAGAGTGGCTTTGGTTCCTTCCAGTCTCTCTGGGCTGGTGTTCTGAGCTGTCCTTAGGTGCAAGCTCCACAGCCTGTCCTACAACACCCAGAGGAAGCTGCTGCACTCCCAGGTGCTCTAACAAGCTCAGAGTCACAGGATTCCAGAATCACAGGGTCACAGAATCTGCCTGACTCTGAGGAGTTCTGATACAACCAGGATCACAGGAAGGACAGGCTCCAGTCAGATTTAGCAAGGGCAGGTAGCACTAGAGATAACCAGATGGCAGGGGGCAGGCGTAAAAAAATAAACAACACAAACCAAGGTTACTTGGCATCATCAGAACCCAATTCTCCCATCATAGCAAGTCCTGGACACACCATCACACCGGAAATGCAAGATTCAGATCTAAAATCACTTATCATGATGATGATACAGGATCTTAAGAAAGACATAAATAGTACCCTCAAAGAAATACAGGGGAACACAGGTAAAGAGCTAGAAGCTCTTAAAGAGGAAACACAAAAATCCCTTAAAGAACTACAGGAAAACACAATCAAACAGGTGAAGGAAATGAGCAAAACCATTCAGAATCTAAAAATGGAAATAGAAACAATAAAGAAATCAAAAAGAGAGACAACTCTGGAGAGAGAAAACCTAGGAAAGAAATCAGGAGCCATAGATGCAAGCATCACCAACAGAATACAAGAGATAGAGGAGAGAATCTCAGGGCCAGAAGACACCATAGAAATCATTGACACAACAGTCAAAAAAAAATGAAGAAGGCAAAAAGCTCCTAACACAAAACATCCAGGAAATGCAGTACACAAGAAGAAGACCAAACCTAAGGATAATAGGTATAGAAGAGAGTGAAGACTACCAACCTTAAAGGGCCAGTAAATATCTTCAACAAAATTATAGAAGAAAACTTCCC
>NW_022196912.1:7867980-7869582 GCF_008632895.1 Mastomys coucha | reverse complement strand
TTTAAGGAATATGACAAAAAAAGATATTGTAGGTATTGAAGAGGGGGTCTCTGGGAGGAGTTGGGGTATAAAAGGGAATCAAGGGTGTGATTTAATTTTATTTACTTAAAATATGTTTTTAAATGCTAACAAAGTCAGACAAATTGAAATTATGTAACTTTTCTCATCATAATGCAATAAAAGTTTAGAAAAAGATATAAAAAAAGTCCTAGAACAAGTAGGACTGTAGGAAACATATTCCAACATAATAAAGATTATGTATGACATATGTCCTCTAGGATGCCATGGCCAATATCATCCTAAATGAATAAAATCACTAATAAGCCCCATTAAAATCAGGAATGGGAGAGGATTGCCCACCATTCCTGCAACTATCCTTGCAACTTATTGCAAGAGAAGGGACACAAAGGAGAAAATATTAAGTCAAATTATTTTCAGTTGATGATTGTATTATCTTCTACCCATTGTTTCCAAAATTTAACTAGAAAAATTGTAGAAATTATCAATAATTTCAGCAAGGTGTTATGATACATAATTGACTTACAAAATTTACCTGTCTCAATACATATGAGTAACAACCATGCTGAGAAAGAGATCATGGACATGCTCCTTTTCCCAGTTTCTCAAATAAAATAAAATATATAGAATACACATAACAAAAGAGTAAAAAAAAAAAAACTCTACATGAAAACTTTAAATGTGTGAAGACAGAGATTAAGAAACATACTAGGATTTGAAGATCTCCCAAGTGCATAGCTTGGTAGAATTAACACTGTGAAAAGAGACCTTCCTACCAAAGCAGTTTACTGACCCAGTGAGATCACAGTCAGCATCCTCATCTCATTCTTCACACTAATAGAAAGAAAACCCTCAAGTTGATGTGGAACAACAAAAGACCCAGAATAGCTAATTAGTCCTGGATAAGTGTTTGTTTCTATGCATTCTGCTCATTTAAAATGCTAAGCGCATCTGTCTATGACCCCAACTTTTATACAAATGTTTCTATTGAGTCGATTTTGTTTGATATTAGAATGGCTACTCCAGCTTGTTTCTTGGGACCATTTGCTTGCAAAATTGTTTGCCAACCTTTTAATCAGAGGTAGTGTCTGGCTTTGTCACTGAGGTATGTTTCCTGTACTCCGCAAAATGCTGGGTCCTGTTTATGTATCCAATCTGTTAGTCTATGTCTTTTTCTTGGGGAGTTGAGTCCATTGATTTTAAGAGATATTAAGGAAAAGTGATTGTTACTTTCTGGTATTTTTGTTGTTAGAGGTAAAATTATGTTTGTGTGGCTATCTTCTTGTAGGTTTGTTGAAAGATTACTTTCTTGCTTTTTCTAGGGTGTAGTTTTCCTCCTTGTGTTGGTGCTTTCCATCTATTATCCTTTGTAGGGCTGGATTTGTGAAAAGATATTGTGTAAATTTGTTTTTGTCATGGAATACCTTGGCCTCTCCATCTATGATAATTCAGAGTTTTGCTGGGTATAGTAGTCTGGGCTGGCATTGGTGTTCTCTTATAGTCTGTAAAACATCTATCCAGGATCTTCTAGCTTTCATAGTCTCTGGTGAGAAATCTGGTGTAATTCTGACAGGCCTGCCTTTA
>NW_022196912.1:7864105-7867923 GCF_008632895.1 Mastomys coucha | reverse complement strand
TGTTACTTGGCCTTTTTCCCTCATTGCTTTTAATATTCTTTCTTTGTTTTGTGCATTTGGTGTTTTGAGTATTGTGGGATGGGAGGAATTTCTTTTCTGGTCCAGTCTATTTGGAGTTCTGTAGGCTTCTTGTATGTTCATGGGCATCTCTTTCTTTAGGTTAGGGAAGTTTTCTTCTATAATTTTGTTGAAGATATTTACTGGCCCTTTAAGGTTGGTAGTCTTCACTCTATTCTATACCTATTATCCTTAGGTTTGGTCTTCTCCTTGTGTACTGCATTTCCTGGATGTTTTGTGTTAGGAGCTTTTTGCCTTTTTCATTTTTTTTGACTGTTGTGTCAATGTTTTCTATGGTGTCTTTTGTACCTGAGACTCTCGCTTCTATCTCTTGTTTTCTGTTGGTAATGCTTGCATCTATGACTCCTGATCTTTTTTCTAGGGTTTCCAACTCCAGGGCTGTCTACCTTTTTGATTTCTCAATGGTTTCTATTTCCATTTTTAGATATTGGATGGTTTTGTTCATTTCTGTAGTCTATTTGATTGTGTTTTCTTGTAATTCTTTAAAGGATTTTTGTGTTTCCTCTTTAAGGGCTTCTACCTGTTTACCTGTGTTCTTTTGTATTTTTTAAGGGAGTTATTTATGTTCTTCTTTAATGTCGTCTATCATCATTATGGGAAGTGATTTTAGAGCTGAATCTTGCTTTTTTGGTGTGATGGTGTATCCAGGACTTGCTATGGTGGGAGAATTGGGTTCTGCTGATGCCAAATAACCTTGGTTTCTATTGCTTATGTTCTTACACTTGTCTCCAGCCATCTGGTTATCACTAGTGGTACCTACCCTGGCTAAATCTGACTGCAGCCTGTCCTTCCTGTGATCCTGGTTGTGTCAGAACTCCTCAGAGTCAAGCTGTCTCTGGGATTCTGGGATACTGTGATCCTGAGATCCTGGGTGTGTCAGCTCCTGGGAGTAAAGCTGCCTCTGGGATCCTGAGATCCTGGTGTGGCCAAGCCCTTGGGATCCCAGGCTTGTTAGAGCACCTGGGAGTGGAGCTTCCTCTGGGTGTTGTGGGATTGGCTACAGAGTTTGTGCCCAAGGTTTGCTCAGGGCTCTAGCCCACCATATTCTTCATATTCTTTGTTTGCCCAACAGGATTCAAATCCAGAGCTTTAGACATGGTAGACCATCACTGCCACTGAGCTGCATCTCAAAACCAAAGATACCATACTTTTATAGGGAAATATTTGATATGAAAAATGTTAATATTTCTTTTTTCTTCATTAATTTATTTATTAACTTTACATCCTTATTGCAGCCCCCCTCCCTCCTCTCTTCTGACTTTTATCTTCACAAATCTCTTCCCCTTTTCCTCAAAGAAGGGGAACTCCCCCATGGGTACCAACCCATCCTGGTACATCAAGTCTCAACAGGACTAAGCGCAGCCTCTCTTACTGAGGCCTGACGAGGCAGTCCAGATAGGGGAAGGGGATGCAAAGGCAGGCAACAGAGTCCGAGATAGCCCCCTCCAATTATTAGGGGACCCACATGAAGACCATGCCACACATCTGCCACAAATGTAGCAGGGCTTCTATATCCAGGCCCGCATATTCTTTGGTTGCTCGTTCAGACTCTGTGAGCCCCCATGGTCCCAGGTTAGTTTGACTCTGCATGTCTTCTTGTAGTGTCCTTGACCACTCCAGCTTCCTCCATCCTCAATCCACTCTTCCATAAGACTCCCTGAGCTCTGTCTAATGTTTGGCTGTGGGTCTCTGCATCTGTATCCATCAGTTGCTAGATGAAGTCTCTCAGAAGACAATTATGCTAGGCTTCTGTCTGCAAGCATAGCAGAGTATCATTAATAATGTCAGGGGTTGGCCCTCTCCCATGGAATGGGTCTCAAGTTGGGCCAGTCATTGTTTAGCCATTCCCTCAGGCTCTGCTCCATCTTTGTCCCTGTATCTCTTGTAGATTAGACAAATTTTAGGTTGAAGGTTTTGTGGGTGGGTTGGTGTCCTTCTCCCTCCACTGGAAGTCCCACCAAGCTACAGGAGGTGGCCACTTCAGTCTTCATATCTCCAGTCATTAGGAGTCTCAGCTAGGGTCACCCCCATAAACTCCAGGAGCCTCCCCCATCCCAGGTCTAGAGCTTGTCCCAGAGATGTACCCCCCATCAATTTCCCTTCACTCTCCCATCCATCTCCTGCCCCCCATTCCTCAAGACCTGGTCTCCATCCACATCCCCCTTTTCACTCACTCTCCCAACCAGTTCCCTCTCTCCATTCACCTCCATGTCGATTTTATTTCCCCTTTGGAGTGAAATTTAAGCATTTTCCCTTGGGCTCTTCTTGTTACTTAGCTTCTTTGGGTCTGTGGACTGTTGCATGGTTTATCCTGTACTTCCTGGCTGATTAATATTTATTTATAAGTGAGTACTTATCATGTCTGACTTCCTGGGCTTGGTTACCTCATTCATGAGGATATTTTCTAGTTCTATTCATTTGCTTGAAAATTTCATGATGTCCTTTTTTTAAATAGCTGCATAGTATTTCATTGTGTAAATGAACCACATTTTCTTTATTCATTCTTCACTTGAGGGATAGCTGAGTTGTTTCTAGTTTCTGCTATTATGAATAAAGCTGAGCATAGTTGAGCAAGTGTCCTTGTGGTATGGTGGAACATCTGGGTTTATGCCCAGAAGCAGTGTAGCTGGATCTTGAGATAGAACTATTCCCAATTTTTCTGAGAAACTGCCATATTGATTTTCAAAGTGGCAGTACAAGTTTGCACACTCACCAGCAATGGAGAAGTGTTCCCCTTGCTCTCACATCCTTGGTAGCACATGTCACTTGACTTTTTAATCTTAGCCATTCTGATTGGTGTTTTGATTTGCTTTTCCCTGATGGCTAAGGACATTGAACATTAAATGTTTTTCAGCCATTAGAGGTTCCTCAGTTTAGTTCTGTACCCCATTTTTAATTGGGTTATTTTATTTGTTGGTGAACTAATTTCTGAGTTCCTTATATATTTTGAATATTAGTCCTCTCTGAGATGTAGGGTTAGTGAAGATCTTTTCCCATTCTGTAGGCTGCCATTTTGATCTATTGATGGTGTCCTTTGCCTTACAGAAGCTTTTCTGTTTCATGAGGTCCTATTTACTAATTTTTTAATCTTAATGACGGAGATATTGGTGTTCTGTTCAGAAAGTTGTCTCCTGTGCCAATATGGCAGTTCCCACTTTCTCTTCTATTAGACTTGGTGTGTCCTGTTTTATGTTGAGGTCCTTGATCCAGTTGGACTTCAGTTTTGTGCAGGGTGAAAATTATGGATCTATTTGCATTCTTCTACATGTAGACATCCAGTTAGTCTAGCACCATTTGTTGAAAATGCCCCCCCCCCTTGCTCCCACTGTATGGTTTTGGCTTCTTTGTCAAAAATCAAGTATCCATAGGTGTGTGGGTTTATTTCTGGGTTTTGATTCTATTCCATTGTCAGGTTTTGTGCCAATACCATGCAATTTTTATTGCACTTGCTCTGTAGTACAGCTTGAAATCAGGAATGGCAATTCCTCCAGGAGTTCTGTTATTGTTCAGGACTGTTTTAACTATCGTGAGATTTTGGTTTTTCATATGAAGTTGAGAATTGGTCTTTTAAGTTCTATAAAGAATTGTGTTGGAATTTTGGTGGGAATTGCATTGAATTTATAGATTTTTGATATGATGGCTCTTCTTCTCCTTCTCCTTCTCCTCCTCCTTCTCCTCCTCCTCCTCCTCCTCCTCCTCCTCCTCCTCTTCCTCCTTCTCCTCCTCCTCTTCTTCTTCTT
>NW_022196912.1:7855433-7863978 GCF_008632895.1 Mastomys coucha | reverse complement strand
AACTCAGAAATCCACCTGCCTCTGCCTCCCAAGTGCTGGGATTAAAGGCGTGCACCACCACCACCTGGTGATATTTCCATCTTCTAATAATTTTCTTCTTCTGAGTCTTGAAGTTCTTGTCATACAGGTCTTTCACTTTCTTGATTAGAGCTACACCAAGATATTTTATATTATTTGTCGCTGTTGTGAAGGGTGTTGTTTCTTTAATTTCTTTCTCAGCCTATTTTATCATTTGTATAAAGAAGGGCTACTGATGTTTTTTTGTGTGTTAATTTTGTGTCCAGCCACTTTGCTGAAGGTGTTTATCAGCTGTAAGAGTTCTCTGGTACAATTTTGGGGTTCGTTTATGGATTCTAGCCTATTATCTGCAAATAGCAATACTTTGACTTCTTCCATCCCAATTTGTATCCTCTTGATATCCTTTAGTTTTCTTACTGCTGTAGCTAGAACTTCAAGTACTATGTTGAATAGATACAGAGAGAGTGGGCAGCCTTGTCTTGTCTCTGATTTTAGTGGAAATGCTTTAAGTTTCCCTCCATTTAATTTGATGCTGGCTATTGGCTTGCTGTATATTCCTTTTATTTTGTTTAGGTATGAACTTTGTATCCCTGATCTCTCCAAGACTTTTAACATGAAGGGGTGTTAGATTTTGTCAAAGACTTTTTCAGCATCTAATAAGATGATCATGAGGTTTATTTTTTAGTTTGTTTATATGATGGATTTAGTTGATGGATTTTTGTATATTGGACCATCCCTGCATCCCTGTGATGAAGCTTACTTCATCATGGTGAATGATATTTTTTATGTTGTTCTTGGATTAAGTTTTCAAGAATTTTATTGAGTATTTTTCCATCAATGTTCATAAGGGAAAATGGTCTAAAATTCCCTTTCTTGTTGAATCTTTGTGTGGTTTAGGTATGAGGGTGACTGTGGCCTTATAGAATAAGTCTTGCAATGTCCCTTCTGTTTCCATTGCATGGAATAGTTTGAGGAGTTTTGGTATTAGCTCTTCTTTGAAAGTCTGGCAGAATTCCAAGCTAAAACCATCTGACTCTGGGCTTTTTGTTGCTGTTGCTGTTGTTGTGAGAGGTTTAATGAATGCTTCTGTTTCCTTAGGGGTTTAGGTCTATATAAATTGTATACTCGGTCTTGATTTTATTTCATTTGTTCTTTCCAAAGGGCTTTTGAAATAAGACCTAATGATTCTTTGAATTTCTTCAGTGTCAACTGTTAAGTCCCCATTTCCAATTCTGGGTTGTTGATTTGAATACAGTCTTTTGACCCTTTACTTAGTTTGGCTAAGCGTTTATCTATTTTGTTGATTTCAACAATGAACCAGCCTTTGGTTTTATTGATTCTTTGTATTGTTCTCTTTGTTTCTAATTTATTGATTTCAGCCTTCAATTTGATTTTTCCCTGCTATCTACTTCTCTTGGGTGTATTTGCTTCTTTTTGTTCTAGAGTTTTCAGGTGTGCTTTTAAGTTGCTAGTATGAGATCTCTCCAATTTCTTTATGAGGGCACTTAATGCTGTGAACTTTCCTCTTAGCACTGCTTTTATTGTGTTCCATAAGTTTGGGTATGTTGTGTCTTCATGTTCGTTGAATTCTACAAAGTCTTTAATTTCTTCCCTGATCCATTGGTCATTCAACAGAGAATTGTTCAGTTTCCATGAGTTTGTAGACTGTCTGTTGTTTCTCTTGTTGTTGAATTCCAGCATTAATTCATGGTGGTCTGATAAGATACAAGGGGTTATTTCAATTTTGTTGTATATGTTGAGGCTTGCATTGTGACCAGTTATACAGTCAACTTTGGAGAAGGTTCTGTGAGATGATGAGAAGAAGGTATATGCTTTTCTGTTTGGGTGAAAAGTTCTATACATATACATTAGGTCCATTTGATTCATAACCTCTGTTAGTTTCATTATTTCACTGTTTAGTTTCTGTCTCCATGACCTGTCTGTTGGTGAGAGTGGAGTGTCAAAGTCTCCCATTATTAATAAGTAGGGTTTGATGTGTGATTTAAGCTTTAATAGTGTTTCTTTTATGAATGTGGGTGCCCTTGCACTTGGGGCATAGATGTTCAGAATTGAGATGTCGTCTTGGTAGATTTTTCTTTTGATGAGTTTGAAGTGTCCTTCCTCATCTATTTTGAATATTTTTGGTTGAAAGTCTATTTTATTACACATTGGAATGGCTACTCTAGCTTGCTTTTCTGCTCTGTTTTCTTGGAAAATATTTTGCCAGTCCTTTACTCTGAGATAATGTCTACTTTGCTGCTAAGGTGTGGTGTTTCTTGTGTGCAGGAAAATGATGGATCTCATTTTTATATCTAATCTGTTAGCTTGTGTCTTTTTATTAGGGAATTGAGTCCATTGACATTGAAAGATATTAAGACCAGCGATTGTTAATTCCCTTTCCGTGGTTGGTGTTGGTGGTCGTGGTGTGTGTGTGTGTGTGTGTGTGTGTGTGTGTTTGTGTGTGTGTGTGCGTGCATGTGTGCTTTGCTCCTTTGGTTTGCTGATGTGGGGTTATTTATTTCTTAGTTAAAGCTAGCCTCCTAGGTTTGGAATTTCCCTTCTTGTTTCTTTTGTAGGGCTGGGTTTGTGGATAGATATTGTTTAAATTCAGTTTTGTCATGGAATATCTTTTGTTTTCTCCATCTCTGGTGATTGAGAGCTAATTCTGGGTACAGTTGTCTGAGCTGTCATTTGTAGTCTCTTAGAGCCTACAAGACCTCTGTCTAGGCCCTTCTGGCTTTTAGAGTCTCTACTGAGAAGTTGGTGTAATTCTGATACGTCTGCCTTTATATGTTCCTTGGCTTTTTTCCCTTGCAGCTATTAATGTTCTTTCCTTGTTCTATACATTTAGTGTTTTGATTATTATATGGCAAAAGAATTTTCTTTTTTGGTCCAGTCTATTTGGTGTTTTCTAAGCTTCTTGTATATTTATATACACCTCTTTCTTTAGGTTGGGGAAATTTTGTGGAAAATATTTTCTGGTCATTGAATCTGGAACTCTTCACCTTCTCCTATTCATATTATTCTCAGGTTGATATCTTCGTAGTGTCCCAGATTTCTTGGATGTTTTGTGTCAAGAGCTTTTTTGATTTAGCATTTTCTTTGACAGATGCATTGATTTCTTCAATTGTATCTTCTTCATGTGAGATTCTTTCTTTCACTTCCTGTCTTCGGTTGGTGATGCTTGCATCTGTTGTTCCTGTTCTCTTCCCTAGGTTTTCCATCTACAGGATTCCCCCAGTTTGTGTTTTCTTTATTACTTCTATTTCCATTTTCAGTTCTTGAATAGTTGTATTCATTTCCTTCACCTGTTTGATTATATTTTCCTGTATTTTTGAATACATCTTTTGTATTTATTATCAAAAGAATACATCTTTGTATACAGTATCAAAATACTGTATTTTGAATAAATCTTTAAGGAAATTATCCATTTTCTCTCTAGAGGCCTCTATTGACTTTATAGGATTGCATCATCTGCTTGTGCTTGAGCTGTAGTAGGATATCCAGGGCTTGGTAGTGTCATATTTTCTGGGCTCTTGTTTATGGTATTCTTTAGCCATCTGGTTGTCCCTGGTATTGGCTGGATGTTCCTGATGCCAGAAGGACTCCTGAGGGATGCAAGCAAAGTCATGGGCCTGACAATGGCTCTCAAGGAACAGCATGCTGCTCATCTCTGCTGTCTGTGCCCCACGTGGACCCAGCTGGCAGGAGATTGGTGGGGAAGGAAGAGTCTAAGCTGGATATTCCTGGGGCTCCAGCAGGTCTCCTCCAAAAGAGGAGATTGAGTCAGAAGATGGAGGTCAGGGGACAGTTCACCTCTGCTGGATGTGCCTCAGGTGGACCTGGATGCAATGATAATATTTCTTAATAAAATCTGAGCATTCTAATAAAATAATTTTGGCAGAGGGGAGAGTATGAGATGCTGCCCTCAGATTTCACAGATAAGGGCAGCTCATGTTCCTAGTCGAAGAAGCTTCTTTTTGCAGAATGAGGATTCTGTTGCAGAAAGCCAACACTGATTAAAATGTAGAGAACAATTGACTATGGATTGCCCAGCCCCAAGTGATACATCTATAACACAACTCCTGCACATACGGCTCAAAGAATATCCAAGAAGAGGAGGCAGAACAATTATGAGAACCATAGGACAAGGAAGTCTGCTATCAGACTGTGTCCTTTTGCTATGACAGGGAGGTACACTGATGAAATTCCAACAATATGACTACATAAAGAAGAGCTGAACAATTCCAACACCAGTTGACATTTCGACATAGCTGGGAGAAATCCCATGGGACTTCACCCTTCGATGAAGAGCTATAAGCATTAAGTTACTGCTAAAAGAGAGAGAATTAGCCCCAGGGATGAGCCACATAATAGATTATTGAATACTAAGTTGTCTGCCCTAAAAACATACACATATAAGCAGCACTAAATGGACCCAGGAAGTTAGATTATAAGCGTATTCATACATGTGTGTGACAACAATATTTTAAAAAAGACACAAATTTGCGAGACAGCAGGAGGAAGAAAGAAAATGAGAGGGTAAAAGAGAGGGAAGGGAGGGGGAAATGATGTAATTATATTTTAATTTAATTTAAAAAATAACCAGAAAAATAATATATGATAGCAAACTATACCAGCTAAGTATTCAAAGACATTATAAGGCCACAAAAATAATACAGTCTAGTTCTGGGACATGAATAAATGGTTTGTACAAGTATGTACGTGCATAATTTTGGAAGCATGCTTGTAATAACGAAAGTAGAAGACCACCTGTGATAATCAGCTGCATATAGTCTAAGTTTTGCATGTAACACTACGGAACAATCTTCAAGATCTATTTAGTAAAAAAAAAGCAAAGTGTCCTAAATCGATAACACAGGAACATACAATATGGTCTCATGAGCACATGCTTCAAACCACACAAAAGTAAACTTTTTTTGGCTTGGGGTTACATTCAGAGGAGACAAAACTGGAAAGAAAAGCAAGAAAACAGAAATCACAACATTGCCCTTCTGCACAGTAATGGGGAATGGACGATGGGTGGTTTTGGGGTGTGGCAGTGTCTGCTTTCATCATGGTGCTAGTTAGATGCCTCTCCATGGGAGAATACTTCATAATTATTACATGTTAGGCGAGTTTGCATCACTGTGAAAAATAGCAGATGCCAGCTTCACAAAAGAAGGAGGGCTTATTTTGGCTTACACTTTAGGAAGGTCTCAGTCCTCTGTGTTGTGGAAGGCATGATGTGGCAGGGGTGGCTCAGGCTGTGGCAGCAGGAACTTGTGGCTGCTTCTTCACATGATGAAGGGGCAGGACACAGACTGGACTCAGAGTGTCCAGCCCTGGACCAGAAGACTATGTAACTTTGAAAGTTCCACCCTTAGTGACTTACTAACCAGGCCCTACCATCTTCAAAATGGTACCATAAGCTGAGGCCAAGCATTAGGACACGAGCTTGCGGGAGGCCACTTTGAATTTAAACTCTAACCGTAACCTATGCATATAAGGTTTTTTTGTATGTCTGTGGTATTTTCTCTGATAATTTTTCCCACAAAAGATAGATGCACCTCCATGTATACAGGACGACAGTGTTTGACTGACAACCAAAGTACATATTAATGACGTGCAAGTACACAAGTAGTTCACAAAGTGCTGGCACATACTGGATGCAGTGCTTGCTGCTGGGAACCTGGGCCACTTGGAAACTGAAATCCCCTTACAGAAAGTAGAAAGGCCATTTTTATCCATTAGCACCATTTCTAGGCATCTATTACCTTAAAAAAAAAGTTACATTGAATAAGTTAAAATGATGGTCATAATAAAGGTAAGTTTAAATTTTTTGAGTGGACTTTTATACAAAGAACACCAAGTGTAATGCACCAAAGTCCATGGAAATAGCTAAAAGCATTTACCCTAAGGCCTTGGACATTGTGGGGAACAGAGCCTATATTACAAGGTTTCACAGAATATAGTTATTTGCAGTATATTAAATGATGCAGAGAACAGTTACCAAAGAAAAACAGTAAGTAGAACTTCAGAATCAGTTCCCAAAGCAGCCGCCGGAACTTCTGCCTCTTATGTGGATTTGGAGCCATCATAATCAGGAAGCTAAAAATGGTAGGTTCCAAAATATAGATGTTGGGTACCACAGCCAGGGGATGTTGGGTACCACAGCCAGGGGATGTTGGGTACCACAGCCAGGGGATGTTGGGTACCACAGCCAGGGGATGTTGGGTACCACAGCCAGGGGATGTTGGATACCACAGCCAGGGGATGTTGGGTACCACAGCCAGGGGATGTTGGGTACCACAGCTGGGAACCACAGCAGGGGGACTAGTCCCTGGGCCTCTGCTGTTCTTGCTACAGGAGTCATACCCTCCCACAAGTGTGCTAACCTACAAACACACTCCAGGTATGACCCTTCTCAGTCCACTCCCCAGATATCAAACAAAAGTATCTGATTGGAAGGGACGGATCATGTCTGGAAACCTTGATGCAAATGAATCTGAAAATGCATTCAATGTATGCAAGCTGGCACTACCAGTGCATATAGAAATGTTACCCTGTCTAATAGAATTTGAAACTGCACTTACCCTAGTATAGATAAATTCTGCTTTAGCCTAACTATTCTGAGGAAACTCTCTCACAGCATCCAAAGAACTACATGCATGAAAGTATCCCTAAAGCCAGGTGTGGTACTGCACACCTATAATCCCAACACTCAGGAGGCAGAGGCTGAAGGATCAGAAGTCTGAGGCAGGCCTAGTTTATATAGTGAGCTCTATGCCTGCCAGGGCTACACAGTAAGACCCTCTTTCAGAAAACCAAAAAAACAAAACCAAATCAAACCAAAACAAAGAAAGAAGGGGTCAAGGACCAAGAGGAAAGAAAGGAAATGTATTTGGCAGTGAAAAGCTGGAAAGCTGTCATCAGTTTGGCAGAACACACCATCTTCACTCAGTTGATAGAACACAACCATTATGTTGTACAAGAGAGCCTCTAAGTAAGCGAATCTCAGCTTAGCTGATGTTGACAATAATGCTGTACACGTGTCCACTTAGTATTCATATGAAAATATAATGCACGAGCTAATGCTATATATTTGTTAAGAGACACACATGTCACATACTAGAAATGACAAATGACACACTCAGATTAGTGGATGTAGTTGGAGGGAAAGGGAAGTGAGATTAGAAACAGGTATATACAGTTTTAACTGCTTTTTGTAGTTATTACATATAAACAAAACCTGGAACTTTTAATATCCCATGAAGCTAAATGAGGGACTTAATGACTGTTCCCATTTTGTACAAGTGCTTTAAACTTTTCAGTATATAAAAACTTTAATCTGTAAGTAACTATTAAAATGGGCAATTTATAAAATATCAGGGACAACAATTAAGTTTGGATATTAACAACAACAGCAACAGCGTCATCAATCTAGCAGCAATCAGGAGAAGAACAAAAAGGAGATTTAAGAACAATGTCACAAAATAATGCCTATGTCTTCGTTACCATAATGCTCAACTCAGCTAGTGCAGTGGTTTGGATAGGAAAGGCTCCCATAGAGTCATGTGTGTGAATGTTTAGTTCCTACAAAGTGGCACTATTAGATGTGGCCTTGTTGAATAGGTGTAGTCTTGTTGGAGGAAGTATGTCATAGTAGGGGCGGGCTTTGAAGTCTCCTATGTTCAAGCTATGCCCAGTGTGGTACACAGTCTCCTGCTGCCTGTGGATCAAGATGTAGAACTCTCAGCTCTTTCCCTGGCACTATGTCTGCCTGGACACTGTAATGCTTCCCACCATGATGATGATGGACTAAATCTCTGAAACTCCAAGCTAGCCTCAACTAAATATTTTTATTTATGAGAGTTGCTGTGCTCATGGTGACTCTTCACAGCAATGAAACCTAAGGCGGAAAGGAAAGGCCTGGAGTTTAATATTAGACTTTTTCCAGACAAGATCTCTCTTTGGTCTTGAGCAGCCTTTGTAATACAACGTAAATCACATGAAGCTTTTTCATATGCTGCTGAAACAATCTCCTAAGTCTCACATTAAAGTTTTGATTATGTTTTATGTACTTGGGTGTTTTGTCTGCATATATGTCTGTACCATGAGAGTGCCTGGTCCCCCAAGGAGGCAGGAAGAGGATTTCAGATCTCCAGGGACTGGAGTTACAGGTGGGTGTGAGTCACCACATGGGTACTGGAAATGGAACCTGGGTCCTCTGGAAGAACAACCCATGCTCTAACCACTGAGCCATCTCTCAATAAGTCCCATGTTATATCTTTAAAATACCAGTATGTGCTGCCTCTAAGTAAACCCAAGCCAAAATTATAGGCATATTGAAAGCAAATTGATATTAAAAAACACAAATGGCAAATTTTACTCAATAGCTGGATCAGACAGATTATTATTCCAGTTAAGAAGCAGAAATAGCAAGTGCAGTTGCATAATGGACAAAAAATTCACAAATAGTGCACAGGCCAAGGCTCTGTTATCTGTTTCAGATTTCAGGTTCCTT
>NW_022196912.1:7854000-7855423 GCF_008632895.1 Mastomys coucha | reverse complement strand
TTGTCAGATTAAAAAAAAGTTTGCTCATCAATTCTGACATGTATTAGGAATAGGACTCAAGTCTAAGAATGGAATTCATTTATACTTTGCACCCTGTGTTCATAAACAGGGTACAATTTATACAATATTTTTAGTGTACTTTGTATACTAAAATTGACTGTGATCCATCTCCAGACAGTGGGTGTAAAATTTCTCACAGTGGCATCACATAGGCATTTCAAGCACTTTACAGGGTCTTTTCCTGGACTACATCAGAATTTAGATTTAAAGACTTGAGACATTCGACTTGTATAGTTATCATAGAGCTGTATGCACCTAATAAAGTGGCTTTCAAATACATGTTAAAACAGTTATTTTTTTAAAACTTAATTTTGGAGTTATTAGTAAACTATCAGATTAATAGATTAAGTGGAAAATGGGATAAACAGCAACTAATTAGTGGTGGTAAAGGGGGCATAAGTACAGATGTAACAGAAAATTTAAAATCATAAAATCTCTTATACTCATCTTTATATCGTTAAATTAGAAAACAAATGGAATGTCATCAAAACTGACTCCAGAAAAATGGATCATTTTAAGGGATCATTAGCAAATAAATAAGATCAAAGTCAATATGACTATCATCCAATAGAACTGTGTTAGAGGGGAGAAACTTAGAGAAAGCTAACTAATTTACTATCCAAAGTTAGTTCCACTTTGGTACTGAATAAGCCTAGAGCAAAGCTAGGAAGAGAATAGAAAACCAAACAAACATGGTGCTTGTGAACACAGAAGAGAAATAAAATACTAAATCAGGTTAAATTCAGAATTGTTTACAATCAGTACTATGTGCACCAGGATTCATCCCTGACTAGACTCCCTAATAGTAGACACATCTGTGTAGTTGACCATTGTTTTGGCTAAGGAAGAAACCCACATGTTTCTGCAGGTGATGAGCAGACTAGATACATACAATAAATAAATATTTAACTAGAAATTCAAAGGACCTCTTTTAATCCAATAAACAAGACCATCTAAAAATCTACAGTACTTGGAGGGAGAAAAAGAAAAGGAGAAATGACCTGATTATGTTATAACTTCAAAAATAAGAAAAAAAATCTACAATACCATATTTCTATTTATATATTTAATTTTATTTTATATGAGTGTTTGCCTGCATATATGCCTATGTGCATCATGAGCATGCAGTGTCCAAAAGAGAGTTAGAGTCCCCTTGAAACTGACGTCACTGACTGTTATTATGAGGATGCTGAGATTCAAATCCATGTCTTCTGTAAGAGCAGCCGTGTCTTCAGCTCCTTTAAAAAGTGCATTCATAAGCTGGGCGGCGGTGGCGCACGCCTTTAATCCCAGCGCTTGGGAGGCAGAGGCAAGTGGATTTCTGAGTTCAAAGCCAGCCTGGTCTACAGAGTGAGTTCCAGGA
>NW_022196912.1:7836768-7853822 GCF_008632895.1 Mastomys coucha | reverse complement strand
GGGGGGAAGAGAACGTGTGTGTGTGAGCACATGTGTGTGTGTGGGCACGGGTGTATGTGTATGTGTGCATGTGTGAGAGCAAGTGTTTGTGAGAGAAAGAAGGAGTGAGGGAGGGAGAGAGAGAGTATGCATGTGTGTGTGCCTGTGCGTGTGTGCGTGTGTGTGTTTGAACACACATCATGGGCATGGAGGTCACAGGACAGCCTCAGTCCTTGTTCTTCACCTTCTACATGGCTTGAGTCAGGATCCTTTCTTGTTCACAGTCATGCATACCAAGCTAGCTATCCTGGAAGCTTCAAGGGCATCCCGTTCTCCACCTCTAAGGATATACACTACCTCATCTGACTTCTGTGGGTTCTGGGGATCTGAACTCCAGTTTGCATGACAAGTACATTACTTACTGAGCTGTATGTATGACCTACCCCAAATATCACATTCTGCAGTATATTTAAAGTCAACAAGGTAAGAGGCTTAGTGGGGCTGGGGTGATAGTGCAGCAGCTAAGAGCTTGCTGTGCAGCATGAGGACTTGAGTTTAAAGCTTAAGCATCCACAGAAAGCAAACAACTGGACATGGTGGTGCACGCCTGTAACCTCTGTGCTGTGAGGGACAGGGACAGGGGGTTTGCTTGGGACTGTTGGTCATCATCCTGGCTTTTGGCTCTGGGAGAGGCCCAGTGTCCAAGGAATAACACAGAGAGTGATAAATAAAGCTAGACACTAGCTGCTGCCTCCTCAGGCCTCCGCACTGTGGAAGCACTGAGTACACACATGTGTGCAGACACCACACATGCACACACACATACTCACAAAAATAAAAATAAGAATAGAGAAAAAATTAAAAAGGAGACATGGTGATATGGATGAGTAACCCTACTGTCTGGAAGGTAAGGCAAGGCATTACAATTTCCAGGCCATCTCGTTTCTTTCTTCCAAACATGGGGAAGACCCGAGTCTCCAGTACTGCTGCTCTTATGTGATACTGTACTGGATACTGAATGTAGCCGTGTGAGTGAAAGATTGGACAAAAGAAAGACAGGCTGTAATTGTAAGTATTGACATAAAAGCCCAACAATCCGCTCAAGTGGAGGTCAATGCTGCTGGGCACAGCATCATTATACAAAAGTCTTAGCTCGTTAAGACACAATAAAATGTTAGTGGAGACTTTATACTTGATATAATTCCAAGGTTCCCACAGGATTGTTTTCACAATTTTAAGATTCATAAGTATGGCTGGGCGGTAGACACCTTTAATCCTGATACTTGGGAGGCAGAGGCAGGTGGATCTCTGAGTTTGAGGGCAGCCTGGTTTGGTCTGCAGGCTATCAGGACATGCTATGTGGGTGGCCATACTCTCTAACCACCAGCCTATAAGGCAGTCTTTGAAACAGTAAGCAAAGGCTTCCCTTATCGGTTGCCTTGGTCTTGGCGTTTTTCTGCAGCAATAGAGCAGACATAACTAAGAGATTGTTTCACTCTGAAACCCAATTAGCAGGGCCATTTTAAGGTATTTTGTTTAGCAGCTTAACTTTATTACCCATGATTTAGGTTTCTCTGTATTTTCACTCATGGGTTTTAAATGCGTCCTTCTGTCTTGACCATCACATGGTTTCCACTGTTCCCAGACTCATAGGCAGACAGAAGCATCCGATGGCAGAGAATGGACCATTTCTTTTTTAGCTCCTTCTCCTGCAGAGTGAAGGTCCTAAGTTAGCCTGGCTGCTCAGGGGGGCATCCACTAAGAAGTCTTTAAAGTCCAGAGAGTTACAAGTGTACTTCTCAAGTTGAGGGAAATTGGTGACAGATCAAAACTGGGGCTCTGCATAGATGAAGGAGAAATGTATGCAGGCTTTTCTAATAGCACAGAAGAGCAGGTGACTGAAACCTTTGGAGGGCTGGCTGAAGCTCTGAAGATAACTTCTAGCATATCATTGTCCAGCTAATGCCACCTGTAGCACAAGAAGAAAGAAAAGGTGCCAAGTGGTCACCAATATGTCAATTCAAAATAATAGATTTGTGATCCAGAAGTCTGAGATCTTATATCCAGGAGTCACTAAAGTAGTTTAAATGTCTGGGCGTCAGAGTGAACAGAACGTCCTTGCAAATGTCTTTTTGTTTAAAACAAAATCTCTTTGTGGATGCCTTTGTATGATGTATATGTGTGTATGTGTCTAGGCAGAACACAACACAGTATGGGGGTGAGCAGAGGGCAACCTTGGACATCCTTTCTTACCTTCTACCTAGTTTTGAGACAGGGTCTCTTTGCTGTTTGCCACTGTGCACCTCAGGGCTTAGCAGGCCTAAAAGCACCCAGGGGTTGTCCATGTCACATAGAAGCATTGGAGTCATAAGCACACATGCCTGTTATCTGGCTTTTATAGGGTTCTGAGGATCCAAACCTGAGTCCCCGTGCGCCTTCTCCCTGTTGACTCACTAAGTTGTTCTCCAAGCCCATGTTGATGTCTTTCAATTATCCTCCCTTAGTAACAACTGGCCCACCATACCAGAACTCAATTGCTGGGAATTCGCATTACTTAGCGACCCTGGACCTTCTTAGGAGGAAGGACTGAGTGAGGTTCTCAGTTGTCCTCCTGTTTGAGTAGGCAGGCGAATGGCTGCCGTGAACAGCACTGCTTCTGAAGGACTAGTTAGCAGACACACTGCATTCTTTCCCAGCTCCTTCTGCGTTACCTGAGGTCCTGCCAAGCTAACCTGCCTGGCTTCTTTCACAGCTAGCACTTGGGGAAATGAAGTTCCATCAATTCCATGTGATCAGTGTGGGAGGGCAGAGTGCTAGAAGCCGTCTTCCAAGCTAGTTTCGGCTTTTTTCTCCTGACAAGGAAGGTTGTGGGGAGGCCATGGTCCAGCCAAAAGCAAGACATGTGGAGGATATTGAAAAATGTTTGCCCAGGTGGTAACAACTGCACAGCATCTATTTCTCGGGTATTTGTGAGCATGGGGTTCTGGTTCAGTGCAAGGAGCTAAAACATATTGTCCATCTTAAAAACCACCTAAAATAAGATGTTTTTTTCTTAAAAAAAAAAACCTTCCCAGCATGCACCATATTATCAGCAGTGAAGTCAAGTCCATCCTTGGTTCAAGGTCAGGCTGGGATACAGGAGACTCTGGGGGAGGATGGGGAAAGGAGAAGGGGGTGGGGAGAGGAACTGGATAGCCTATGAGGATTATGGATTGGGAAGGCCAATGGGAAATCCACGATCTGTCAAATTCATCTTACGACATCACATCTGAATAAATCCAGCAAAATCTCTTCTTGTTTGGGGTGGCATGGACCTTTAGGCATTTTTAAAGATGTTAAAGATAGCTAGGCATGTTGGCACACACCTTTAACCCCAGGAGGCAGAGTAGTCAGATCTGTCACTTTGAGGCCAGCCTGGACTACATAGACAGTTCCAGGACAGCCAGAGCTACACAAAGATTCTCTCTCTCTCTCTCCCTCTCCCTCTCCCTCTCCCTCTCCCTCTCCCTCCCTCCCTCCTTTTCTCCCTCCCTCCCTCCTTCTCTCTCTCTCTCTCTCTCTCTCTCTCTCTCTCTCTCTCACACACACACACACACACACACACGATGTTAAGGATTAAGTGAAGCAGAGCTATGGCCTGTGAGTGAATTCAGCCAAGGGATGAGTCTGGCCCAAGCAAGGAGCTTGTCAGCTAAGACACTCTCAAGGAGATGGTCTTCCAGGACTAGTTGAGGACTGCGCTTGGGATAGGGGCACATTCAGCTCACTGTCAAATTCTGTCTGGTCCTCTGCTCTGCCCATCAAAATCTCAGTCACTGTTTCATGCCTTGCTGAAGCCCCACTCCTCCAGGAAGCTTTTCCTGATGGTCCCAGATCACAGTCTTCTCTCTCTTTACTAAGCAGTCTGAGCCCTGGAAGTCGCCACTCTTTATTGTATTACTTTTTCATCTTTTTTTAAACTTAAAGCGTTTTGTTTGTCCTTTTCTTTAATGTTGGGTGTGGAACTCAGAGGCTCACCCATGCTAGATAAGTGCTCTACACTGACCTTTACCTGAACCCCTGTGAGTCTTAGTTCAAAGCAATGGGGCCCACAGCCCATGAGAACCACTACAGATGGGCCTGGACTGATCACGGGCTTAGCCAGGAACCCTGGAAAAAGTCTCATTGTTTATTTTTCTTTTACGAGGCTTTACTTTTTATAGTTCACCATCATCAAGGATGCCCAGGGCTCTCTACTACTCCCGGACCATAAGTCCATTAATGGAAGGCAGCCTTAAGCATCACCAGGCCGACAGCGTGCAGCTGGCAGACACGGGCCCATTTCCACCATTCATCAGGTCCGGCTCTCAGCTCGGATGAGCCCAATCCCCGCAGAATGCATTTTCCTTTTGTGTGGTATATGTAAAGCACTGCTAATGTGAGAATCCTCAGAGAGAGCTCACACTGCCCATCTAAGTGTTTTTTAAAGAATTGAGCTCTTACCTTTTAAAATTACACTGGGGTGGTATTGTTCAAATATGTAAGACTGACTACTCCAGAAAGCGGCGACAACAGGATACAATGCACTAATTTTACCCCACTTTGACTTAGAAAATATAATCGGTACTTAGAAAAATTGTAAATACTAAAGAATCAAGGGAATAGGATTATTCTAAAATAGGGCACTAATACATCAAGCAAAATAGCTTTTGCTAGTCTTAACTGAGGGCCATTATCTATCAGAGAAGATATACCTCTGGCCTTGGTAATGTAAAGAAACACAAATGACTAAAGAGGTTTGCCAATATTCCTGGGTGGGGGAGGAGAGGGAAGGGTCTATACAGGATGGGAACTTGGAGAAGCTGAGTGTCTCTACAGGGTGGGTAAACAGCTTCCAGCACGCTGGAGAGACAGACTGGAAGCCTCGCCTGCTGCGGCTGCCATCATTCTCATGAGATCTCTGACCTCTCCTCTGTGAATTGCCTGTGCTTCTCCATTCTTCATGGCCACGTATCTTCCCAACTGAAGCACTGGGTTTTTGAGAGAGAAAATATGCTCTCTCCTATGTCCTCCTACCTGCAAATCCAGCACAGAGTGGTCCACACAATTGCCTTGGGACAGAGTCTTCCTGTCCATCATTGTTTCTGCCTACAATAAATGAGAGAATTTTAAGACTATCTTCCAAATACCCATGGCAGGGAGCAGCCCCATCCTCTTCTTGTACAGAGACGGGTGCCAACCATTTCTTTTGGATTTGATTCCAAGACAGTGAGGCAGTATATTCTCAATATAATACATTTCAGCTAGCAAGTGCTACTGAAGTACATCTAAGATTTGTGTCTTAGACAGAGGCTTGACTACAGAAGGGATGAAAACTGGTGGAGAACTGAACAAGCGTAGGGAAGGCCCTACATGATCAGAGGCTGTGAGCTCACTGGTGATGACCAACACTGCTTGGTTCTGGAATCCTCACTGTGAGGGATACCACTTGTTCTTCACAGGACTCCCCAGAGGTCATCAGATCCACTCTTCTGCCTCTGAGTATCAATCTAAATGACCTCAAAAATATGAAGAAGAGAATCAGTTCTGGTGGAAGCTAGCTCTTGTATGATTCTCAAGTGAAGGAAGAAAATGTGTGTATAGGTATGCATGTATATATACATATGCATATATACATATACATATACATATATATACATATAATTTCCAGTTTTCATGTATATTATATGTATATATATTAGTATTTTTTCTTATTTTTGTTCTTTATTTAAAATCCACACCATTTTGTTTGGTTGTTTGAGACAAGGTTTCTCTGGCTGTTCTGGAACTTACTTTGTAGACCAGGCTGGCCTGGCACTCAGAGATCTGCCTGCCACTGCCTCCCTAGAGCTGGGATTAAAGCCATATATCACCATACCCAGCAGAATCATTTTTATCTATAGGTGCTTGGATATAATTCAACCATATCTTTTCAACAAACAAATACAAAATATTTATTGGCTCTTACTCATAGGGTAAAATCACAAATCTGAACTAATATTTTCTAGATTATATATCCATAGGCTGTATTCTTGGCATGGGTGCACACTTTCAGTCCCAACACTTAGTGTCAGCCTAGTGTACATCGTGCCTCCTCACGAGCCTTGCTGAGAACATTGGTAGTCAGCAATCATTTCAAGAATGTTGTTTTGAGCCAAGGAGCTTTCTATCGTGTTACATGTCAAAGAATGGCTTATTTGAACTAGGATGCAGTGGCCACGTGTGCTGGATGCTACCTCTGGGCTGGTGGGCCTGGGTTTTATAGGAAAGCAGGCTGAGCAAGCCATGTGAGTAAAAGCCAGTAGGCAGCACTCCTCCATGGCCTCTGCATCAGGTTCCTGCCCTGCTTGAGTTCCTGTCCTGACTTCCTTTGGTTAGCAACAGTGATGTGAAGGTGTAAGCTGAATAAACCCTTTCCTCCTCAGCTTGCTTTTGGTCATGGTGTTTCATTACAGCATAGAAACCTTAATTAATACAGCATGCTGGGGGGTGGGGTGAAAGCTGAGCAGACATTTGGAGGGCTATTTAGAAGAATCCAAACTGATTTAATATTTAGTATCAAACATAGGCTTGGATTTGAGGTGGTGTTTATATTTATGCTATTTTCTAAAGACTACCTGGCAAATAAACTGGAAGATTAATTTTTCTGACTGAAGAACAATTGTTTTGACCTGTCAATCCATCTTTATACCAGAAGTGACACAAGGGCAGATGTGTCTGAGTTCTCTGGAGCTCAGTTTGAGATAATGTACTGATGCTAAGGAGTGAGAGACTCACGGCACTTCGAGTGGTCAGTGAAGGTGTGTGGAGGGAAGGAGAGATGAGGAACAGAATCTTATTTTCTTTCTTTCTCTTTCCTTCTTTCTCTCTTTCCTTCTTTCTCTCTTTCTTTCTCTCTTTCTTTCTTTCTTTCTTTCTTTCTTTCTTTCTTTCTTTCTTTCTTTCTTTCTTTCTTTCTTTCTTTCTTCCCTCTTTTTTTCTTTCATTTGTTTCCCAAAGGAAAAGTTTCTCTGTGTAGCCTTGGCTGTCCTGGAACTCACTCTGTAGATCAGGCTGGCCTTGAACTCGGATATCTGCTTGCCTTTGCCCCTGGAGAACTGGAATTAAAGGTGTGTGCCACCACTGTTTTCAAAATTAGCAAAGCAGAAGAGACACGGTCAGGCAGATGTAAGAAGATGACTCAGCTGTGCTGCCTGAGGTTGATTAAATCTCACTGTCTACTTCTACCATCCCTCCCCTTGGCCACCACCGTAGAGGACTCTGAACTTCCCCACAAGATTGGCTGGGTTATTGTGACTTTTTTCTCTTTTCCATTTCTTTCCTTTTTTTTTTTTTCACTTTATTTGTGGTGGGATTAATGAGGTCCTCTAACCTTTAACTCTCTAGTGGTTTTCTAGAAATTATTAATTCTTCAATTAGCAAATATGTATCAAGATACCAATCAATAGAGGCAGATCCTGCTTCAACCAAGAAATCTGCCTGATTCCTTGTGAGCTTGGAAAGAATTTTTTCTTCTGTTTTTGGCCTCATCCATTCTTTTTTTCTTCTAAAGCTATGGTGAGTAACTGAATTCTAAATTCTGAATCAATTTGATTCTAAATCTGCTCTATGTATATCTAGTTAGGCAGGACTAAATTCAAGTTCGGAGTCCTAGATGCAAGAAAATTTGAGAAATTTGCTTTTTAGCTTTCTAATGTCTTCAGTTACAAAGAGGGTTCATGAATGGTGGAGTGAGCCAATATGGAGAGTTGGGTTCTGAAACAGGTTCAAAGATGTATAGGGCTTGTTTTGAGATGAATCTTCCAGGGGAGAGCATTTCTGGCTGACAAAGAAGAAAACTGATCAGAGGGCAAGAAGAAGAATGGCTTGTTTGAACTAGACTAGAGGGGCATGCTAGGCTGGAATGGGGAGAGTAGTCATTAGAGTGATACTTAGAGGAATCCAAACTTTGTCATATAGGCAGGTGAGAGAAGGGAAGGATTAATATAAACACACATTTTAAAGAAGACAAAGAAATGCTCTTATTTCCATTGTCATAATCAGTATCCATGTATGAAGTGTTGGCCTACACTCCAACTTCCCTCCAGTTAAAATCTATTTGCTGGTCACTATGGTAAACACTGATATAATATTACTGAATTGTTGTTTTTGAACTTTATGTTCAAAATTGTTGTTTTAAACAGTATGCGATCCTGAGAAATAGATTTTAAAAGCTAGAGGAAAATCATTTCTACCCCTGAATTCTATACCTAGCTAAACTATCAATAAAATAGCTGTGTAAAATAATGAGATCTTCATTCATACCAGAGCTTTAAAATTTTACTTTACTTCTAGTCTGTTTTTTGGGCAACTCACTTTTGAGTCTGTCACCCCAACCCCACCCAAAGCTGCAGAAAACTGTTTTGTTTGTTTTTAACTTCTTAATAAACTTAGTTTGAAAAAAAAATCATTTCTACCCTATCTTATATATCTTTCTACAATAAAGCTTCTTTAAAATGCCTTGGATTCTAGAAAAAGGGAATCTAATGTAAGAGAAAAGCTGACAGGATCACTAAAATCACCAAACTGAAGAAGGGGGATAGGTAGTTATGTGTGGCAGTCTCTAGGAAAACTAAAATATATCAAGTTTATACTATTTTTGAGCACATTGAGACATGATTGCAGTATTTAGGAATCATTGACAAGCACACTGAAACTGTAAAAAAGAATGACAGTAATTCTACCAACAGAAAAAAGGACTACAGGAAAGGACCTGTGGGTCCACAGCAAATGATATGTTCACAACCACAGTCATAGACACGCCAAGCACTGGCTTGTAGAGAATTATGATCTAACTACATCATAAGTGTGACACAAAGATGGGACGGAATTGGCATGAATGGAGCGAGTGGTAGAGAGACAGGAAAGCTAAATCCGCTTGTGAAATAGAGTCAGTGGGTAAAGGTGGTTGTCTGGAAGCCTAATGAGTTTGGTCCCTAGAATTTGTATGGTGGTAAGAGAGAAGTGACTCCCAGGAGTTGTCCTCTGACCCTGTAATTGGGGCCTGGAGAGATGGCTCAGCAGTTAAGAGCATCTGCTGCTCTTATAGAAGAGTGAGCTCAGTTTCCAGCAGCCACGGCAGGTGACACATAATCATTTGTGACAATTCCATGGAATTCAAGCCTCATGTTTCCCATGAACTCACCACTCTCAAATTGATAGTCTCTTTTTCTATAATTATTATTGCTACATCCATGTGGATGTTTATCTATGTGTGTGTACACACACACACACACACACACACACACAAAACCTGCTGACTCTATTCTTGCTTTTGGAGTATACATGGCTTCAAAGCTGACCATTTTACATTATATAGCCAATAAGGAGCTCATACCTGGGAGATATTAATTCTCCTCCTCCCGGTAGTCAGTGCCAGGATAATAGGAGGTTTGCTGTAAAACAGACTCTCCTAATTTAAAAAGAAATAAAATAAAATAAATTAAATCTAACTCTTTAGCAGGAAGTTTTTTAGACAGTGTCTAAAACTGGGGGGAAATCTAGAAATAACATTTAGATGTGTAAGAACGAACAACAGAGGCCTCTGGAGAATGTGGAAGGCAAGTTGGGAATATGCCTCATAGAATTATGTTTCAACTCTGTGGCTATGTGCCTAACAGGAATGATGTTCTACCAAGGGTTACAGCAGTGGTTCTCAATCTGTGAGTCGAGAACCCTTTGGCAACCCTCTGTCTCCAAAGGGCTTTACATTACAATTCATACCATAGAAAATTTACAGTTATGGAGTAGCAGTGAAAATAGTTTTATTGTTGGGGGTCATCACAATACAAGGAACTGTATTAAAGGGTCACAGCATTAGGAAGGGTGAGAACCACTAGCTTGTAGTAAATACTCAAACTGACTTCTGTTTGTTTTTTTGTTTGCTTTTTGTTTTTGTTTTTTTTCAAGACAGGGTTTCTCTGTGTAGCCCTGGCTGTCCTAGAACTCACTCTGCAGACAAGGCTGTTCTCAAACTCAGAAATCCACCTGCCTCTGCCTCCCAAGTGCTGGGATTAAAGGCATGCGACACCACTGCCTGGCTCAAACTGACTTCTGATTGAAGATTTTCTGTCCCCAAATCTCTCTGTCTACTTACAGCCATTTACATGAACCTACAGCAAAGGGGTGGCAGCTCAGGGCTTGTTGAATTCTGTGTTGGCTGCAAAATTAAAAGCTTCAGAAATGTCTTGAAAGCCTAGGCTTGTCATGAGCAAGAAAGGAGTGACCAGATGGCTTGGAGGTAGCCCATGGCAACAACAGAGCTTTTCCTCCTGGAGAAACTTCCTGGACATAGTATGTTCTAGCCAATGACCAGACAGTTAAAGAGCATTCTAGATGTGGTAAGAACAAGGGTCCAAAGCCATCTAAAGAATCAGTTTGGCTCTCTGGCTTTAAGCTCCAAATTTTCCCTTCCAAGCAGAGTGCTTGCTCAAGAAAATCAATAAATGTGCTGGTTCTTCTGGGGAGGGCTAAACAGCAGCTATGGTTTCAAACCTTCCCTGGCTGTGTTCTATGTGACCTCCACTGAACTTTCTGCCCTTCTGATTTTTCATTCATGAGGTAGGGAAAGCCATTTTTTTCAATAGCATAAATTTAGAAGGTTTTTCACTTTTCTGAGCACCCACTTATGATCGTATTAAATTCTCTAGGGAGCAAAATTCTCTCTGTGGCTTCAGTCAGTTTTTTCCTTCCTAAGTATCACAAAGCTCCAGTAGAACACAAAGATATTCTCTTCTCTGATTTACTGCCTCCATGAACTAGATTGGAAAAGTATATATCATTTCATATGAACCCAGTCTGCCCAAATGTATCTCCTGAAGCCATCAATAATATCAGGGTATCCGTCATTTCTACAACAGTGAGAGCCCCAATACCAGACAGCACCCACAAAGGATGCAACTTCAGAGCTGCAGCTGCTGAGGCAATCTCACAACTCCGTGACCAAGAGTACCACATACCCCTTGGTTCCTGTTTATTTGAACAAAGGACTAAGACCAAGCATCAAGACTCTAAAAATCAATGCTCCCCCAAACCAGAGATGCACACACACCTCTGGCCATTGTTGACCTGGGGAGGGCTGGGAACAGCCATGTGGGCTTGTTGCAAATACCAGCCAGTGTACTAATGTGCAGTAAAGCACACAGTCACATACCATTTTAGGGGGCAACTTTAATGATGAATACACACCAAGTGCTGTGTGAAGCTTTAAACAGTATAACTCCAAAGTAGAATACTCATTTGGTAGGTATAAAGTGGAGGGAGACAGCTAGAAAGTCAGACAGAAAGACACAGATAGATAGATAGATAGATAGATAGATAGATAGATAGATGATAGATAGATAGATAGATAGATGATAGATAGATGGATAGTAGATAGATAGATAGATAGATAGATAGATAGATAGATGGATGGATGGATGGATGGATGGATGGATGGATAGATAGATAGATAGATAGATAGATAGATAGATAGATAGGTGGATGGATGGATGGATAGATAGATGGATAGATAGAAAACTTTAGAGTAAGATTGTTGTCAAACTCTGGTTAAGTAATTTCTCTGTGCCTGTTTTCTCATCAGAAAGAAAAAAGAAAACAGTAATAGTGGTCACTCCCAGAAAGTCTTACGAGAAATAGATGAAACCATGAAGCCCAGAATCTAAAAATAATCCATGTTGCCTGGGTGTCAGGGGAATAATGTCCCTTTGCCTGGCCTATGCCTGATACATGGCCAGAGCTCAGGGCCAGGGTGTAGGGTGAGAGGTGGTCCTTTTGATGGTCAGCCAAGAAGACAGACTTAGGGATCGGGAGGCCAGTAAGAAGAGGTATTCACCGATGTGCCTGGTCCCTTATGACCCATGAGCCCCTCAGCCTTTTATCCAATGGTTCTCTCCAGTCTAGAAGCAGGGTACCTAATGAGCCCCTTCCCAAACCCAGGCACGTCTGGCAGGTCTGGTCTAGCTATGCAATGAATTCATATCGGATGGTTCACCATAGGAGGGAGCTGCTTTTCCTCTGGGCAGAACATGCACATACAGGCAGCATATACACGCTTAAGGATGATAAGCCAATTATCACTTAGAATAGTGGTGAAGCCTCTGCTGAGTGCTGTTATGGGGACAGCGCTCTGCCCTTGGGAGCTCCCACTCCACCTTGTCCAGCAGAGTCACCTCAAACAAGCTGGTAAAAGGTCTTCAGTGGATGCATGAGACACAGTGCAGTGTGCCAGGGCTGGAGGCACTCAGGTGTGAATGTCAGTATGAGATGCTTCTGGGTGCTCCCAGCTTAGAGATGAGAGTGCAATTCCCTTCAGAGGCTGGTGGGCTTGGGTTCAACATCCAGGACTAGAAAGTTCCTGTGAGGATAAGAGATGATGTGTAAAGACGAGCCGCCAGGGCCAGTCAGTGGAGCTGAAGGGAAGCCTTACCATCTTGTGAGCAAGGAAGGAGGTTAGTGCACAACCGGCTGTGAGTTTACACCCTGAGCAGGAGTGATGGGGGCCTGGCCAAGAGCTGTGAGATAGGCAAGACAAAGGACAGCTTAGTAAACACTCGGTGTTTGTCTTAGTTTAGGGTTTCTGTTGCTGCAACAAAACACTGACCTAAAAGCATGTTGGGAAGGAATGGATTTATTCAGCTTACACTTCCACACTGCTGTTCATCACCAAAAGAAGTCAGGACAGTAACTCACACATGGTAGGAACCTGGAGACAGGAGCTGAGGCAGAGGCTATGGAGGGATGCTGCTTACTGGCTTGCTCACATGGCTTGCTCAGCCTGCTTTTTTAGAGAACCCAGGACCACCAGACCAGGGATGGTATCACTCACAATGGGTTGGGCCCTTCCCCCATCAATCACTAACTGAGAAAATGCCTTACAGCTAGATCTCATGGAGGCATTTCCTCAACTGAGGTTCCTCCCTGCTCATTTCAACTTGACACAAAACCAGCTAGTACAGTGGTGAGGAGAGGAGTGGCAGCCCTGAGTGTGATGTCTAAACCAGGTGTTTGACTGCCTCAGTCAGCAGATGAGGAGTTTACATGGCATAAAGCATCTAAGGTATAGACATAGTATAGGGAGGCTATCTCGTGTATTGTATGGATGCATCACCTGTCAGTTAAAAAGCCTATAGCCTATGGCTTAGGCAGGAAACAAGAGGTGGGACATCTGGGAGGAGAAAGGATTCTGGGATAGAGCCAGGCATGGGAAGACCTGCTCAGAAGATGTGAGGAGACAGACCCATGGTACCCGGGCACAGGTAACCAGTCCCTTGGCAGAACGTGGGTAAAAATAAATGGCTTCCCTGAGTCTCTGGGTTAAAGCACTCCCTGGAGGCAGGCCCTCCACTTGCAGGGAAGGGGCAGAGAGGGTCGCTGATCCACCTCTGTCACTCTGAAGCTGACTAATACAGATGTAGAGGCTCACAGCCATCCATTGAACTGAGTACAGGGTCCCCAGTGAAGGAGTTAGAGAAAGGACCAATGGAGCTGAGGGGTTTGCAGCCCCTTAGGACAAACAACAATATGAACTAAGTAGTACCCTCAGAGCTCCCAGGGTCTCAACCACCAACCAAGGACTGCACATGGAGGGGTCTGATTGTTCTGGCAGCATGTGTATAGTAGAGGATTGCAAATTCAATCAATAGGAGGAGAGGACCTCGGCCCTGTGAAGGTTCTGTGCCCCAGTGTAGGGGAATGCCAGGGCCAATAAGTGGGAGAGGGTGGGGTGGCAGGCATGGGGAGAGGGGAGGCAACAGGGGTTTGTTCTTGTTTTTGTTTGTTTGTTTTTTGGAGGGGAAACTGGGAAAGGAGAAATTTACATGTAAATAAAGGAAATATCTATAAATAAATAAATAAATAAATAAATAAATAAATAAATAAATGGCTTATTCTAAGCCATGATCTAGTCAGAGGAGAGTCTAGCTGTATAGCCAAGGTATTTGCAAATATCTTTTGAGTCTGTGTCTTATTCTGGGAGCATGGGCCTGGGTGGAAGAACCAGGCATAACTTTTACAAGCTAGTGCCTGGCACAGAAGATCTCTTATCAGAACACCTACTACCTGTTCTCATAAGTAGAGGTTGAACGTCCCTCACTTGAAAACTCAGTGTTCAAAAAGGCCCAATTCTAAAACTTTTTGAGCATGAACGTGAACCCCAAAGTGGGAAATCCCACAATTGGCTTCCTGTACCGAGCTGCTCTGGAGATGCAGAGCCCTAAAATATTGTACTCTACTTCCATACTATATGTACGAGGAGGATGGAACAACACAGAAATTTCATCGTGACTTGACAAGACATCTCATTTTATGTGTAGACATATCTAAAAATTAAAAAAAATAAAAAAGATCTGCTACTGCATTTCTATGGGTTTGGGTTGGGAGATGTCCTGAGAGTCTGTGAACCCAACAGGTAGAATATATATATATGCAGTTAGAGAGTGAAAGTCGTCATGAGCCTGTGGGCAGTGAGATGAGGCATGAAGGATGCTCTAGGGCCCGGAGTTTTGGGGGTGTCTCTGCAGAGCAGAAGCCCCTCCCCCCAGATCCCCAAAACAGCCTTTGCTCACAGGAACATGAAGCTTCTTGGAGAGAATCTAATTTCACACAGAGAGACCTCACACTTCTTTTCTCCCCATACAAGACTATGATAGGGTTGAGGAAGGGGAGTCCCTAGAATCTAGAATACACAGGACCTAGGCAGCCCCAGGCTTGGCCGCGCAGCACTCGGAGGCAGCTGGAGCGCTGGGCGGAGGGCTTTTTCCCTGGGAGAGTCAGTTTCAAATATGAGGTTGATTTTATTTTCCTCCGTTGCAATTAACTGAGAAAAATATTTCAAAGCTGTATAATTAAAGGCCGGCATTTTATTAGGGTTTAAAATAGTCGCTATGAAATTTGTTCCTGCCACTGGTAATTACAACGTACATCTTAATATCCCCCTGCTTGCCAAGCCTGAGATAACAGCGCTGTGTGCTCTGCACTCGGCTCAGCAGAGAAGGTAAAATCCGTATCTTATCTCCATCTGCACACAACAACCGGCCTCTCTTCCAATTCAACCCTAATCTTCTTAGTAAATAATACTGATATTTTCCACCATAACAAAATGGAGCTGGTGCCAGATTCTCCCTGATAAAACCTCTCGTTTACACACTATTCTCTGTCAAAATCAGCCTGATTTTTCTTAATCTCTTTAACTTATCAAAAAAAAAAAAAGACTTTTTACATTTGGCCATAGTAAGTTCTTTTCTACCAAATAATAATATTATAAATAAATCCCTTTGCCTACAGTTGACTCATTGAAAAGACACTCAGCCTCCTGGTTCCCCTCATGAATGGAAGTTATTCAGTTATTCCAATCTTCAGTTTTCCTCCATGTCTGGGGTCTGCCCTTGTTCCCAAGCAGGCCCTGGGCCATCTTTGTATGTCACGGGATATCTGGGTGGTCCAAAATACTCTGCTCTGCACTTTCAAAATGCAGAAAATGCTCTGCACTTTCTTTCTGTCATCCTGGCTGCAGAGGCAGGCTTCCCTGCCTTCATCTCTGTCTACCTCCAGACTCCGTCTACCAGCCAGACTTCAGACTTCCTGGTGGAATCTTCCTGGGTGACAACTTCCACAACACAGGCACCAGTTTTCACTCAGTGACTCAAAATTTGGCAAAGAAAAAAAAACAAAAAACAAAAAAATCAAGAACAAAAACAAAACAGTACTAACTGCCTTGTCTTGCAGCTTTCTGACGTTGTACATCCCTGGGAGGGACGCAGAACTGTCTCCATCACATGGCAGGCGTGAGCACTTGGCCATAGTGCTAGTATGTGTTCCAGGCTCTGCCTGAGTAGAGCTTCAGAGATGGAAAGTGCAGTTGTGACCCACCGACTACACAATAGGTGCCCTTAGGTTATGACTTCCGACAGAAAGACCAGGGTTTAAGGAATTTAAGATGTAACAGTGTAAATGAGATTGGAGCCAAGAGTGAGAAGGAGCCCCAGTGAGTCTTTCGAATATTTGCATGATCAATAAGATAAATCCGAGAGAAATCGAAGTCAAGAGACACTAACATTCTCCATAGTGCAAATGAATACAAACTGCCCCGGAGAGAGGACTTTTCCTTCCACTTTCAATTACCTTGTTCACTAGAACTGGTCTGTGCCTTCCCTTTCCTATGGATTCTACAAGACGCTTGTAAATTTGCTTTGCTTTATGGTGGGTGATGCCCACTGGGTCTGCTATGTGTCCTGTGCTTTCAGTTTGGTCACCGCCAGGTGTTGGTAGCTGCCTTTTACCATTACAACCTGACTTTCCTTGAGTCAGTGTTCTCCAGCCCACCGCAAGACCCCCCAAAATGCAGATGGTCTTGGATGGCCTTGCAAGCATCTCAGGGCTTCTCCATCCCTCAGGCACTTGAATGTGAGGGCCAAATCCATGGTGACTTCTTACAAAAGCACAGGGGACTGGCTCATGTACCTCCAACTCTCTCCATACAGTCCAGGAAGGGGCGTGTGAGATTCTGCTGCACTATGAGCTCCCTTCACCTGTTCCTAGCTGCTGTAGAAAAGTCTTCTGCGGGGAGGGGGCCGTGGTGGGGGCGGGCTTCCATCTTCCCCTTCCTTACATCTAACCACCTTGTTAAGTGACTGCAGGCAAGTTGCTTGACCTCTTTAGGTCCGTCTCCATTTCCTTGTCTATAAAACAGAAAGCATAAAACAAGTGGTGGTGCATTCCTTTGATCTAGAGGCAGAGGCAAAGGCCGGCAGATCTCTGAGTTCGAGGCCAGCCTGATCTACAGAGTAAGTTATAGGACAACTAAGGCTACTCAGAGAAATTTTGTCTTGAAAAAACAAAAAGAAAAGAAAAACAATAGACCCTTTCATGGCATGTTATGAGGTGAATTAACAAGCGTCTATGCACCTGGGCCATTGTGAAGGTCTCCAAGTGAAATCATGGTAAACTGCTATTACTGCTATTGCACTGCTGTCACTGCTATTGCACTGCTGTTACTGCTATTGCACTGCTGTCACTGCTAT
>NW_022196912.1:7823463-7836483 GCF_008632895.1 Mastomys coucha | reverse complement strand
GCACTGCTGTCACTGCTATTGCACTGCTGTTACTGCTATTGCACTGCTGTCACTGCTATTGCACTGCTATTACTGCTATTGCACTGCTGTCACTGCTATTGCACTGCTGTTACTGCTATTGCACTGCTATTACTGCTATTGCACTGCTGTCACTGCTATTGCACTGCTGTCACTGCTATTGCACTGCTGTCACTGCTATTGCACTGCTGTTACTGCTATTGCACTGCTGTCACTGCTATTACAGAGGGCTGTGTTCCTGGGACTCTTCTTAGCTGGAAATCTGTGCAGTGATAGTGAATACCTGTAAGAGTGGACGGTGTTAGACCAACCAAGTTCTTTTATTATATTGATTTATTTGTGTGCATGGGTGTATGTGTGTGTATGTGTGTGTAGGTCAGGGGTAGCTTTGATTTTTCTAAACCTATCTTTTGAGATGGTTCTTAAACCTTTTACCCTCCCTTCTAACCTACCACCCACCAGAGGTGGTGGGAAAGAAAGGTTGTTATGATTCAGGGGAATTGGACCTGTTTAGAAACAGTTCTTTGGACCGAAGCCCATCTGTGTTGTCAGGAAATCAGTAGTTCAGTTCATAGGGCAGCTTGATCCACTTACAAACAGTTCACGGATATACAAGCAATCTCGTTAATAGTGTTGAGATAGTAGCAGTGGTGGCACAACCTAGCAGGAGCAGCCAGGCCTCAGCTGAGTCAGAACAAAAGTCAGCAGGAGGATTAGGACCATCAGAGATGCCAGGAGACGTTTTCAACTGTGCCTATCTCAACAGAGTGAAGCTTGGCAAAGACATAAGACCATGATGCATTACAGGGCTAGCTCTACAAGCAAGTCCCTCTCACCATTCGTCAAGTCCTATTTATACCCGTCAAACATCACGTGTCCTCCACACATCTTGCCTCACCATGTATCTTGCCTCAACACTTGAATCTGTCTTAGCAAAACTCCATGTGAGTCTGTCTCAGCTGGCATCACTCTGCCAATTGGCCCGAGTCTGCATAAGTGACAAGAAGCCCAGGAACCTCTTGAGAAGATTTTTGGTGCATTTCTCTCTATGCAAGTCATGACAAATGGAGCTCATCTTCACATATAAGGTTGACCAATACATGAGTGTCATTAATGAAGAATCCTTCATCATGTGTCCTTTCCTGTGCTTGCTTTAGCAAAACATCTTTCACCTGTGTCTGCTTCAAACATCCCTTCATGTGCCTGCTTTAGAAACACCCTTTCACTGTGTCTGCTTCAGGAAAACATTCCTTCATGTGTTTTTGCCCCAGCAGAATAGTGTCCACTTACATAACTGACTTTCCAAAGAACCCTTAAGTTTCAGTCACAGGGCAACTTTTGGGGGTCAGTTCTCTCTCTCTCCATCATGTGGATCCTAGGGATTGAACTCAGGTCACCAGGCTTGGCAGCAAGTCCCTGTACCTGCTGAGCCATCTTGTCAGCTCTATGCAAGTCTGTATCTTCTAAAAGACTTACCTTATTTTTAACTATGTGTAGATGTGTGTGTGTGTCATGTGTGAGTGAGTGCTGGTGTCAGCAGACTCAGAAGATCCCCTGGGGATGCAATTGTAGGCCATTGTGCATTGCCCAGCATGGGTGCTAGGGGCTGAACTCCACTTTCCTCAGGGACAGAAAGAGCATTAGTCACTGAGCCATCCCTCCACCTATCTAGGCAAATGCTTCTGGCTTCTTAGCCTCATGGTCTGGGGACAGCTTTAGAAACTCTGTGAACACTGACCTGGTGGCTCTGGAGATACACAGAGCTCAATAAACCTGTGCTCTTGTCGGTGACAATACAGTCAAAACTATGTGTGATGTGACATGAACTTTTCAGTCAAAGCAAGAGGCCCACTCACCAGAGGCCTGTTGGTGAAGCTCTTCCAGTCTTGGGACTGCTGTTGATAGGGATATTGAGGACATGAGGACAATTGTTGTTTTGTAAAAACAGCTATACAGAGGCAGGTCCCGGTGCTGCACCTCCACCCCCAAGTCCTCTCCCAGCGGTGTCTCCAAGATGCCCTCACACAGGTGAAGCTAGAGATCATCCAAGCACTGTCCAGCAGCTGTGTTTGGATGTGTAGGTATTCAGCCCACACCAGGCACTGTGAGCTTGTATGTCACCTCACTTAGTCGCCCTAAGTTTGGTGGTTTCTGTTACTGTCCCATCCTACAGATGTAAAGACCCTGACTGGGGAAGGTTAAGTAATTTGGCAAAGGCTGAGAGATTAGTAATTGATCATGTGAATCCAAGACATAGCATGGATTTGGAGAGTCCATAAAGGGGAAATAAATTAAACAATTAGAAAACCCTAAAAGTAATAACATTGTGCACTCTCAACAGGATCCTAAATCAAGACCCTGTCTCCAAGAAATGGAATGTGCCCTTGGATTAATTTTCGAGAAAAATTTATCCAGATCAGTCGGGCTGTGTAAACACCGTAGGACTCCTTAGTGTCCTTCTTCAGTCAGGGGGAAACCTGTCTTCCTCACGCACAGTATCTTCCATACTGTCCCGGTTTATTTCAGGCATGCCAAGTGTCCCTGTGCTCGAGGTTTCCATGCTGCGCCCACACAGCTCAGCCTCTCCGATGAGTACCCACTGCCTTCTCCACCTACATTCCATTATCTGGTCTCTCTGATGCCATCTTCCTTCTCTTCTGGTGTCAGCACCCGTCTTCCTATCCCACACCCCGCCCTTGTCTGTAAGAACATAGATTTCCTTGAGAAGTTATTGAATGCCCACATAAAAGAGCTCTGGCCTCTGGGAAGTCAGGCAGTGATGGCAGACATTCTCACAAGCAAGAAAAATCCTAGGATGCTTCTTAGTGCGAGTCTCTTACCTGCCCCTTTCAGCAGTCAGCTCCGTCCCAGTAGGCCCACACTGATATTACCTGACACCACTGTTGATCTGATTCTTGGAGCCAAAGGATGAGTTCATGGCCTGAGGGATTGTCACCTCAGGGACCTCTTGACCTTGCCAGGGACTGCAAGCAAGCTTCTGTGCTTACGATCTGGATTTCTGAGGCACTGTGTACAATCGCCTTTTGGGCAGCCTTCCTTGCTTGGCGATGCCTTCACCTTCCCTCCTCCCTCTGCTCTGTCCATCACGTATATGTCACGTGACTTTTGGGCTCCTGGTACTGTTATCAAATGAGTAGAGCCTACTATTTCATGTGGTTATATCCTATTCATAAGCTTACTAACAACAGGTAGCTCTTATGGGTCAGGCACTGTGCTCAGCACTTGGCATACAAATCCTATTGATACCCAAACTACTTTTAGAAAGAAGTATAGCATCCCATTTTTATAGATGAAAAACTGAGACTTAGAGAGAGAAAATGACTATCTGAGAACACCATACATTTGTCTGTTTATCTATGTATCTATCTATGTATTATCTATGTATGTAGTTATCTATCAATTTATCTACATTTCTCTCTCCCCTCCCTCTCTTTTCTTCTTCCTCCCTCCCTTTCTTCATCTTTCTCTCTTTCCCTCTCCCTCTCACTCTCTCTCTCTTTCTTTCTTCCTTTCTTATGTTTTTGAGACAGTCTCATGTAGCCCAGGCTGTCCTCAAACTCCTTTCAATAAGGTCAAGGCTGACCTTGAACTTCTGATCATCCTGCCTCCAAGTACTAAGTGCTGTTATTATAATAGTATACCACACAGTACTAGGCATCAAACTCCAGGCTTTGGAGTGTGCTAGGAAAGCACTCTACTAACTGAGCTAAACTCCCAGCCCCCTTTTTAAGGCGCTTTGTTTGTTGTTATTATTGCTGTTGTTTTGAGACAAGGTCTCACGTGGTCCAGGCTATCTTCAAAGGCACACGATAGCCAAGGATGACCTTGAACTCCTGATCCTCGTGCCTCAACTCCTCCGCAAGTGCTGGGATCACAGGCACATAACACATGACCACGACACCCCTTCTCAGTGTACTCTTTGACAACCTCCACAAGAGGTGTCTGAGCTTCTTCCTGCCTCCCCCATGGCTTCCCGACTCATACTCCAGTGGCCTGTGTCACTCAATGGCCTGTGTCACTCACCTGCTGCTGGTGTCCTGAAGGATCTGACCTGTTTGACAGATCGGTGTCCTGTGGCAAGCCTGGCCGGTGCAGAAGCTGCAGCATCCTCTGCCCTGTCCATCCTTTCAAGCTGGGATCACAGTGTGTTCAGGGCTACTTGGCCCTTTGGGCAGCCAGGTAGGGGTGTGCTAGAAAGTGATGATTGCTTACAGTCAAGAAGCAGATCCCCAAACATGATTTTGAAAATTGGCTAGAGTTGTTGCTGTCCCCGTAGCAGCTGCAGCAGCCAGCCCCAGCCCCAGTGCTTGTGAGTTGGTGAGGATGCTCTCACAGCCGAGGCTAACCTCCGGTGCACAGCTTTCCCTGCCAGGCATGGCCCCACCCTGCACGTGGCAGCCTTAATTGGACCCTTGTTTATTATTGTAATGAGGATTCCTTTCTAATGTGTTTTCCTAGCCCTCTGTGGCTGAGCTGTTATTTTTCTCCCTTGACTTTTTTTTTTTTTTTTTTTTTTTTTTTTGCCTGTGAAATGTTTTGGATAAATATGCAGCTGAAATGGCTTGTTACTGACTGTGTACATTTTCAGCTGAATGGAAAGTAAAGAAATACAACATTTCGCATATAAAATATTCTGTTAATGTTATATAATTTGGCTGTGGAGTATCATTTTGCTTTTATGAAAGGGTTTGGTGAAACCCTGGGGTACAGCAGATGGCTAACATGTAGCAATTATCGGTTACTAAATATCCCTCAGATCATACCCATCTATTCACAAAGACATTACCAGGTTGAATACATGTATGCTTAAAGGACAAGGTGTCATGGGAGTGCAGGGCTTAAGAGACCTGGAGGACCTGTCTAAGGTACAAACTGTGTTTATAGCCTTGTTTCAGACACTGCCATCATTGCCGTCACCATGCTCTGGATTCCTAGAGAGCTGGATCCTGCTACCCATAAACAGCTGGGCAGGGCGGGCACATAAGGAGGGATGCAGTGGGACGGTCAGCACTTGAGCAGATGTTTTGAATTCTGCCTCCACTCAGATGTGGAGGGCCAGGCATGACTGCCTCTCCTGGCATGATTTCTGTGTGACAGGCATCATATGATTGCTACATGAGCAACAGCTGGTTTCCCCTTCCCTCCCCAGTCCACATATCGTCCAGATCTGTTGCCTAGCTGTTCTTCTTGCCTTGTGCCTGGAAAAGAAACTGGCCTATGGGCAAACTAAACTGCTGTAAACAGTAGGTGGCAAATTGGTGAATGCTAGCTCCCTGTCACAGACAACACACTTGGTGCTTATGTTAAAGTAGAATTTGGTCAGGTCTCAAGCCTATAGGGGCCAGAGGCAGGAGAGTTGTCAAGTTCAAGCTCAGCCTGCTCAATTAGTCTACATACTAGTTAGTTCCAGTCAGGTTAGTTAATTACTAGTTAGTTCCAGGCCAGGCAGAGCTATCTACTAAAACCTAGTCCCAATAAAAGAAAAACTTAACAAAACAGTGGATTTGGGTTTCCTGCATGTTGAGTATTAGCAAACCCTGGCTGGTAAATAGATCTTGACTCTTGAACCAATTCCTGTCAACCAGGAGGTAAATCTGGATCATTCTTTCTGAAAAATCTGAAATTGAACCCCGAGGAAAGAAAAAGGTGCCATGATCCATTAGTGATGCCTGCCATGGACAGGCATGAGGGAAACAGACATATTTTGCTATAGATTTGCAAATTTGGTTCTTAAATATATCCTAGATCTGACCTTACTTGTCCTTCCTCAACAAAGTCTGGCACAGGGTAGATAGGGTGGCTCTGCAATTAATGGCTCTGTACAGCCCAGCCCAGAGCTAACAGGAAGGTGGGAGAAAAAGGCTTACTCCCAAAATATATTCTCCACATAGAAAGTTTCCGCATGCTTAGTACAGCATGGTACACTCATACCTGTGTGTGTGCGCGCACACACACACACACACACATTCACATACACTCACACACACACTCATACACTCACACTCACACACACATACACTCACACACACACTCACACACACATACACTCACTCACACACACAAAGTCACACTTTCACATACTCACACACACATTCATACACATACACACACACTCATACATTCACACACTCTCACATACTCTCACACACATTCACACACTCTCATATACACTCATACACTCTCACACACACTCATACACATTCAGACACACATACACTCACACACACACTCACACACACATACACTCACTCACACACACATTCACATATACACAGTCACACTTTCACACACTCACACACATACACACACACACTCACACACATACACTCACACATACACTCACACACATACACTCACACATACACTCACACACATACACTCACACATACACTCACACACATTCACACTCTCTCACATACACTCACACACACACTCATACACATTCACACACACACATACACTCACACACACATATACTCACTCACACACACTTTTACACACTCACACACGCATACTCACACACACTCTCACAATAAATGACACTTGACAGGGAAATCTTGTCCTCCTTTCTCAGCCTCCTGGCCTCCAGGTTGAGAGCTCGGGCTCTAGGACCTACTGTCAAGTTTGACTTTCAACTGTGGCTCAGACATAGGTGGTTTGTGCACGTGATTCTTGCTCCCCATTCTCAGACACACCCGGCCTCTCCTTCTGGAAACCTGGTCCCCAGAGTGAGGGCACTGAGATAGTGGAAACTTTAAGATGCGGGAGGGGCTAGAGGAAGATAACTAGGTCAACTGGGTCTTGAGAGCACTTCCTCAGGAGGGGTTACTGTGGTTCTCCTAAAAGTGGGACTGTATAAAATGAGCAAGCCTGGCCTGCTCTCTCTTGTCTCTCCTTGCTCACTCAGCTCTGCTACAGCAGCTGCTTCCTTTCCACTCCTCTGCCATGTTGTGGTACAGTGGGAAACCTGGATCAGCAGCCTGCGTCTCAAAACCACCCAAATCAAGGTCCAAACTGTTCTTTCTGGAGCACCTAGCACCGGGTGTCTTGTTATAATAAAATAAACATATACCTTACTGCTTACTAGCTTCCTGACTTTGATCAAATCATTTAGCTGTTTTTTTCCCTCAGTTTTTTTTTTTTTTATTTCATGTATTTATCCTTATGTATACATTACTTACTGAGCATACTCCCCTGGCTCATTTGCTTTCTTTATGGTATACTTTCTTCATTGTAAAGCAGGACCCAGCAGCAGTACCACACCTCAAGACATGGTGGAAATACTCAGGAGAGACCCTGATGTCCCACGCCACAAGCGTTTAACTGGTCGTTATCATTTGCAGATCCACTCAAGGGTCACTGCTGCCCTTTAGGCAAAGCCACGCGAATTCAGGTGTTTCCTGTTTCTGAGATTGGTATTTGAGAACCACGGTGTCTGCTCGGCCCTCTGTGCCCTGTGTCTGGGACCCAGAGCTTTCCAGTGACCAGGTCTTAAATAAACTTATAACCCCCTAAACTCATCCTCACAGATGAAGTAGTGTTGGCTTCTGGACACAACCACTTCCCTACTTATAAGATTGCTCTCTAATGTATGGCTAAGATTAAGAGGTGATGTCGACAGAAAAAGGAGAAGGGGGAATAGCTTGGGCAAGCAAGAGGAAAAACTGAGGACACAGAGGAAGGATGTGAGGTAGAGAGACAGAGGGCTGGGGGAGTAACTTGGTTGGTAGAGCATTTGCTCACCATGAACAAGGTCCTGGGTTTGATCCCCAGCACCACATAAACTGACAATGCTGGGACATACCTGTCATCTCAGCATTTGAGAAGAGGCAGCAGGAAGATCAGAAGTTCAAGTCATCCCTAAGTACACTCAGAGTTCAAGGTCAAGCTGGGCTACACAAGACCCTGTCAATAAAAATCAGATAAAATATGGGGATTCTAAAAACTGAGATTAATCAGGGGAGGACTGGAGAGTTGGGTCTGCTGGCAAAGCTCTTGAGCCCACACAATGATATTGGCTGTAGTGACATTCCCTAGCCATGCATCATGAAGCCAGAGGCAGGAGAAACCATAGGGCTCACTGGGCAGCCAGTCTTCTAAGTTGGAGAATGCTAATCTAATGAGACCCTGTACCAATGGATGGCATTTCTGAGAAGGATGTCTGAGATAGTTCTCTGGCCTCCATTCTTACCTGTACACACATGGGCATGTGTACCCACACATGGGCACTTGTGAATGCGCATGCATGCGCGCACACACACACATGCACACACATTATACATACATCCATTTTTAAAAACTTAGTTGAGGAAGAGGTGGGAAGATGGACCTGGATGGAGGGAGCATCTCTCTTGGACTACCTGGAAGTTGCCTTAGTCCTAGATGAAGTGTCTACAGAGAAGTGTGCTTCTCTAAGAGCTGCCATCTGAGCTTGGACTGCCTGCCTGGCTATGAACTCTGCATCCCTACTTCCCCACGAACCTTGAGCAAGCCACTAACCACAAACCTCAGCTTTTCTCACCTAGAAATCTGTGATTTGAGAAGCAAGAGAGAAAAAGAACCTTGCATAACATCACTGTGTTACTGGGATAAACAATGAAAAAGTTAAGTTTGGGGCACATAGTAAATGGTCACTGACTTGTGGCGACCACAGTTGTTATTGGGAAGTGCCGGACAGGCTCATGGATCTCTTACCCATTCTCTGCATGCCACCAGGTATGCCACTGGGAAGCACTGAGCAAGCTTGCTGTCCCCAGGAGTCTGGTCCTCTTGGCACAGACAACTCTAACAGAAAAGGCCCCAGGGTTCCCTTGTCAAGATTTGTGGTGACATTGAGCTTTCTCACTGTCAAAGAAGAGGAAGTGAGAAGGCCACACACTGCCTGTCACCCAGAACACCAACGTGAAGGGTGGAGATGCTGGTGGGGAGTGATCCAGATTTGCTCCCATGTTCCTGCGATCACTCATGGAAGCACTAAGACTTGAAAAGAATCCCCCCCCCCCTACACACACACACACCATGTCCCAGGTTCACATTTCAATGGAGGAACCGGGGCCTGGGGCCATTGTCAAGGAACTTGAGGCTCCCAAGAAAAATTCTGAAAAGAGAGGGTCTACTCCAGGGCGCTCATTCTTGAGATGAGTTCTCTACAAGATGGTAAACTTCCAAGCTGTAATAGAAAGTCATTTGCACAGCCCTCCACCCACAGAGAAAAGGGCCTGCCCCAGCAGAGAAACAATATTAACAAGGGTCAGGTGGGTGGAGGGAGAGAGGGGGGCGCCTGGGGGCAGGGTGGCCGGATGGTCTGCAAACAGTGAAATGCGATTGACCCTTTCCCTCTCTCTGAACTTCCTCCTCCAGGGACTGGACAGGAAGACAGGATCCTGAAATACCCTAAGACTGGAGCTTCTGTCCCTCTTCAGTCCAAACAAGGAAGCCAGGAAGTGCTGCCAGTATATGGCTTAGTTCAAAGGGTTCAAGTGCAAGAACAGAATGGGTTCAGCTGTAGGGGGAGTCAGGGCCTTGAAAGGCCTGGGAGCCTAGCCCTGGTCCGTGAGATCCTCCAGAAGCCTTCACTCTGACAAGGCCTTGACTGCTTCTTACCTGCTGATGCTGGAACAAGAATAGTTTGGTTGACTCGGGTGTCGATCAGATCAGAACCAGCAGAACCAAGTGAGGAGTCTGAACAGTGAGCAGGAATGCGTCTGTTCATCCAGGAACTCTCCATTAAAATGTCTTTCCTGCTATCAACTCCAAGAAGCTCATGACTGAGTGGATGGTCATGGAGAATGCTGGCCTTCTCCTAGTCTGTGCTCATGTGACCATCAAAATATTGCTTTGAAATGCGAAGACAAAGAATGAGAGGAACTTGAGATTAATACCACACCAAAGCCCTTCTCAGCACTTTGGTGGCACACACTTTTAATTCAAACATGCGGCAGGTAGAGCCAGGTAGATCTTTGAGTCTGAGACCAGCCTGATCTACATAGTAAGCTCCAAGCCAGCCAAAGGAACTATTAGTAGACCCTATTCAGTAAAGCTAATAATGTTGAGCATCAGAACAATTTCCTCAGCTTTCCTCCCAGTCTCCTCACCCCAGGGTGACTTCTATCACCCAGAATTCAAGTTCCCTACTCACAGGCTTCGCAGAAGCAGCACCCTTTGGGTGTTCTGTGGCATCGGCCTCAGCGCCTCAGCGAGTCTCTTAGAGTTCTTGCGCCTCCTTTTCACTCCAGAACAACTATGGTGGCTCTCTTTCCTCACTCAGCTCTGGCTGACACTGAAGTCAGTTCAGTTTTGGAAGCTTTCTGAAGAAAGTCTCTTTCCTCTTCTAGGTCATTCATGTCAGACACACACACACTCAACCTTAATTTTAGCAGGTTGAAATGTATCTTTGGGGAATAATCAAAAGGTCCAGGCCTGGAATCAATGAGGTGATCAACAGAATAAAGAGTTCTCTTATTCTGGGGAAATGTGAAACAGAAAAAAAAAATAATAATAATAAAACAAATCCTAGAACATGCTCACTGCGACGCCTCCTCCTTCCCCAATCAAAACGTGTTCTCCCAGCATACTGTTTTGTTCCTGTCCTTTCAAAGATATTATGTGTTACTCATTGAGAAGTGTGTGCTCTTTGAAAAGTACAATGTTCTGTATAAATGCAGGGTGATGGTGTCTGTCGTTATCATGATTATTTCTGCAGGGAAAGAAGAGGAGGGGCTGGAGGAGCTGAAGTCCCTTGTCCAGTCCCATCCCTCCTGCCGTGTCTGCTAACTGATCCATGGGGCGCCTCGGTTAGGTGTCGATAGGCGAGTCGGACCAGAGTATTGTCTGAAGACATCAGGAATAACGCAGGCAGAATGATTCAAAAAGAAATCAATCGTCCTAAAAATAGCAAAGAGAAGCTCCCAGAATAACACCTCCATGAGGGAGAGAGGGCTGGCTGGTGAGCTGTGCTGGAGAAGTTGGGTGTTTTAAAATGCCTATGTAGAAAGGTGAGTGATCAACTTAGAGGAGGGACATGCAAGCTAGATAGGCTTCTGAATCCTGGCCTCTAAGCACCTCTGGGCAAGGCTCACCCTCTGCTAACACCAACTGCCAGAATCTTGCAGGGAAGGCAGAAAAAACATGAGAAGGATGCAATCTGATATAATAAGATTCACCCAGGAACCAGGCATGATAGCATCCACTTGGAATCATAGCACCACAGGCAATCAGATGTCTGTGAGTTCAAATCCAGCTTGATATACATAGGAAATTCCAGGTCAGCTAGGGCTGTGTAATGAGATTCTGCCTCAAAAAGAGGTGAAGGAGAAGAAGAGGAGGATCACCCAGGAGCTGGGCATGGTAGTGCGTGCCTAGAATCCCAGCACTCAGAGAGGTTGATCCCAAGTCCTAGACCAGCCTGGGTTACAGAGTGAGACCATGTCTCAAATGAGTAAGTAAATACATACGTATCTACAAATAAAACCAACTGATAAATAAGACTTGCTGTTTCTCGGATCTCTCTGAGTATAACTCTCCAGAACTCTGTCCCGGCAGACTGTCTTTTACAGAGTGGCTGCTCCCTGCAGGGCTGCTCTAGCTGTCCCAATGGCAGTGTGCTATCGAAGTTCTCAGGTGCTGCTTGTGTGGGGCCACACTAGCAGACTTCCTACCGATTCCCTGCAGAATCTGAGGTCATTTTTATTCAGGTGACACAGTTATACTAGCTGTCATCACATTAGACTTTTCCTATTCTTACTCCTAGAGATGGCAGTGTTGCCTACTTTGCAAAACAGCCAACCAGAACTGGCATAGGTAACCCAATGGGCAAGCAAGATTTAAACAGTTTTGTTTAGTTGTTTTTTTTTTTTTTTTTAAATAGGGTTTCTCTGGGTAACAGCTCTGGCTGGCTTTGAAGTCACAGAGATCAACTTACCTCAGCCTCCCAAGTGCTGAGATTAAAGGTGTGGATCCCACTGCCTGGCTATGATTAGATTATTTTTATTGGTAAGAAACGGGATATGTGGCTACATAGTGGGTGAGGTTTTTTTTTGTGTGTGTGTCCACACTGGCACATACATGTTTGTTTGTATGCAGGTAGGACAACCTCTGGTGTCATTGCTCAGGTGCCATACACTGTTCTACCCATGCTTGTAAATTCTAGGTTATGTAAGAAACTCAAGAATACAAGATAGAGAATAATTGGTGAAGATACCTACACACACACACACACACACACATACACACACACATACATACATACACATACACAAACATACATACAGACACACACATACAGACCCACATACTTAGACACACACACATATATACACACACACAGACACAAACACACACACATAGACACACACAGACAGATACACACATAGACGCACATACACACATACATATAGACACACACACAGACATACACACAGAGAGGCATACACATAAAAACAAACACACAAACACACGCACTTGCACAAGTATACATACACACCTGCACATACACAGCATACATGCACGTATGCACATGTACACATGAATACATGCGTACACATGCACACATAATGAACACACATATGCACATAAATGCACACATGCACACAAGTACACGAAAGCACACACATGTGCACACACATACAGAAAGAAAGAGAGAGATATGTACAAACACACAAACTAACACATACACTTGCACACAGTATACATACACACATGCACATACACAGCATGCACACACACATGCACACACAAATACATAATGGGACACATGCACATACATGCACACATGCATACAAGTCCACACATGCACACATTTGCAAGTGCACACACATGTGCACACATACACACACACACAGAGCATGCAGCACTGTAGAAGCAACACAACTTTTCACAAAGCCACAGACTCAGATGAGTTAAAGAAGTTATTTGCCCAGCAGCCTAACTTTCCAAGGGGACAAACACTGCTGTCATCTGGTTTTGCTCTGTATGGAAGAAGAT
>NW_022196912.1:7815963-7818463 GCF_008632895.1 Mastomys coucha | reverse complement strand
GTGGTCATACATGCAGTCATACATGCAGACTATACACACAGACACATTATATAAACTTTTGTTTAAGCTGAGTTCTTGTGATATCATTGAAATGAGTTTTATGAAGATGACATCCTGTGGCAGCTAGACCATTTGAATTTAACCCAGATAACTGGATTAAAGCAGCTGGCCCATGACTATTTTGGTAACACCATCTATAAGAGGCAATGAGCCTGCGGAGATGGCTCTGTAAGCAGATAAAGCATTTCGGATGCATGCCTGAAGCCCTGGGTATAGATCTCCATATAAATCTGGACAGGAGCACAGAAGATCTGTCATCCAGCACTCCTACAGTGGGTGGAGACATACACAGGAGAATCCTTGCAAGTTCATAGGCTAGCTAGCCTGGCATAGGCAGGTGAACATCAAGAGTTGAATCAAAGTGGAAGGTGAGGGCCCGTGCCTGAAGTGGTCCTCTGACTTCCACATGTGCACCATGGTGTATGAACACTCCTGCACACATGACACAAGAACTTCTTTTTTTAATGGGAAACATTATTTATTTACTGTTTCTAAAAGGTCTGCTCCCATTAAATTGTGGTGCACACCTTTAATCCTAACACTTGGGAAGCAGAGGCAGACAAATCACTGGGAGTCTGGAATCATCCTGCTCTACCTAGGGAGTTGTAGACCAGCCAGGGCTACATAGTGAGACCCTGTCTTGAAAATTTAATTAATTGCTGGGTGGTGGTGGCACACGCCTTTAATCCCAGCATTTGGGAGGCAGAGGCAGGTGGATTTCTGAGTTCAAGGACAACCTGGTCTACAGAGTGAGTTCCAGGACAGCCAAGGCTATACAGAGAAACCCTGTCTCGAAAAAAAAAAAAAACAAAAAACAAAAATTAATTAATTAATTAATTACACAACTGACACGTTGCTAATATAATTGGGTGGCCTGCCTTTCCCACATCACAGGTATTCATGGGGCATGCCATTGAAAGTTTCCACATCAATGACTGACACAATTGTGTCCATTTCACAGATAGGTCACTTCTGGGTTAAGCAATAAAGGAAACATAGAAGCCCAGAAAGAAAGCTCCAGTAGGATACAGTGATGTCCGAGACTGGCATTTCCAGGCCTCACAAGAGGCCATCTTTTCCCTCTCTTTCCTTTTTCAGTCCTCAGAGACTAGAATCACGAATTGGATGCTGTTTGACATTCTCCCTTCTCTGTCCAGCTCCTGTTCTTGCCATTCAAGCAGCCTTTTGATACTCTCTCTCAGCTCAGCAATCACCCGTTCAGGAAGCCTTTCTAGGTTCTTTCTAGGTTCTTTCTAGGTTCTACCTTCTCCCTGCTCCTCTCTAGCCAATCTTTCTGAGTTATGGCCTCCACAGGGCAACCTCCTGTCTGATGTTCTCATCTTATTTCTTTCTGTACTGCCCTTTATGTAAGTGGAACTTCTAGAAAAATATGGCTGGGTGCCATATTCATGACTCTGCCTGCTATGCTTTAAAATAGTGACAGGCACATTAGTAGGTGCTCAGCTAAAACTAAGCTGAATAATGAATAAAGCTACCCTCTCTGATCCATGGAGGAAGGGAATGGCAGTAAGAGAGGCTCAAAGGGGAAAGGAGTGTGAATTCTAGTGCTCACACCAAGGCTCCAGGCCTCAGTTTCTCTTCTGTGAACTCAGAGAGCTACACCCACTAAAGGACCTGAGGAGAAAGATGCCGAGGAGCAAGGGAGAAATGTGGTGAGGTACTTTGACAAGTGACAATGTGAGTTAAGTGGGGGATGTTATTATCTTCCGCCATCTGCTTGACTCTAATCTTTTCCCTCTGTGAGAGGACCTATTGATTGTAGCTTGCTGGAGGAAGCTCTCACTGTCTAATTACTGCCCAGCTCAGCCTGTCACTGTGTCCTCTACAGTCAGCACGTCCTGACACTGACCCCTGATACCACAGGCCTCTGCATGCAGCCAACCCAGCACTCTCCACTCAGCGCAGAGGGGCACATCTCCTGGGATCTGGGAGGACGCTCTCCTTTTGGCAGTGAGCTAAGTCCCTGCTAGGTAGATTGACTGAGTAGGAAAATCCAGAGCCCAAGTGCTTGCTAAAGCAGATAAAGGCCCAGAAAATGCCACCAACTCCGGAGCCAGCGCCTGCAGCAAGCAGAGGTGTGTCTTGTGAAGATATAATAATTAGGCATCTTGAACTCTGGCACCTAAAGGAATATTCCTTGCAAACTTCTTGTGGCCTGGATATAAGGAATGAGAACAAACAATTTCTTGTACTAGGCAACAATAATGATTATTAGCTGAGGGGCATGATTGATTTATGTTCAAATGTTGAAATGTACAGAGGAACTACAGTCACTTTCCACAATTCTTGGACTACACAGATATCACATCCCTCACAGAGCAAGCCCTGGCTATTGAGTTTAAAGTAGCTCCAAAGGTATCCAGGCTTTAGATGTGTGTGTGTGTGTGTGTGTGTGCATATGTGTGTGTGTGTGTGTGTG
>NW_022196912.1:7793537-7815953 GCF_008632895.1 Mastomys coucha | reverse complement strand
TATGTGTGTGTGTGTGTGTGTGTGTGTGCGCGTGTGTGCATGTCTGTTTGAGATTATATGCACCACATTTGTGCAGGAGTCTGTTTGAAGGCAGGCCTCTCTTTGGCCTGGAGCTTGGCAGGCTAGGCTAGTTGGCCAGTGGCCTTCCAGGGGTTCACCAGTCTTCACCTATCATCTCACCATTGTTGGGGTGCCAAGCTTGCTCCCAAGTGTTCTGCTTTTATGTGGGCTCTGAAAATCCAAACTCATCTCCTCAGGCTTTCAAGGCAATCACATTACCAATTGTCTTAGTCAGGGTTTCTTTTGTCATAAAGAGACACCATGCCCACAACAACTCTATAAGGGACAACATTTAATTGAGCTGGCTTACTGTTTCAGAGGTTCAGGCCATTAAAATCATGGTAGGAAGCTCATGGTAGGAAGCATGGCACTGTGCAGGCACACATGGTGCTGGAGAAGGAGCTGAGAGGGAGTTCTACATCTTGATCTGCAGGCAGCAGAAGGAGACTGTGTGTCAACATAGTGACACACCTCCTCCAATTAGGCCACACCTCTTCCGACTAGGCCACACCTCCTCCAACGAGGCCACACCTAGTTGTGCCATCTACTAGTGCCACCCCCTATGTTCAAGCATTCAAACACAAGAGTCTACCAGGTCCATACCTATTCAAACCACCACATGTGGGGTCCTCTCAGATCCTAAAACTAGTTAGGGCTGGAGATTTAGCCATGGGAAGCAGGACACTTGTCTACTACTAGTGAGTCCCTGGGGTTGATCCAAGTATTGGAAAAACAGTTCTCTTAAGCAATTAAAATGAATAAATAAAAACCTCTGTCAGCAAAGTAAAGAAATAAATAGTATTTAAATTAAGAAAATGAGGATATGCTAGTGAATGTGTATCAGGTGAATATCTGTGATTTTTGTCTTGACCCCTTAGGAAATAAACAAATCAGGTGAAACCCAGGCTAGCTATGGCCACAAGGCTCACACACAGCCTGAGGTAGCTTATCTGTCAGGCACAGTCACAAAGTGCTCTAATGTTGCTACAGTACTTTACTTTTTCATTTAAAAGATTCTCATTGTGTAACATTGTCACATGACTTTCCAATAGCTCTAGGAAATGGGTAATAAATGACTGCAGAGGCTGACTTTCATAGACGTGGTTTGTTCGCCCAGAAGAGTGGACTTGTAGAAAGGTAGTTCAGTAGTTGATGACATTTCTGGGAGTGGCTTCATCATATAGTCTGCATTTAAAACAGACTAACGATAATCTTCCTGTCTCAAGTAGTTTTACAGGCATATCAGACTCTCTCTCCCTTCTTCCCTCCCTCCCTCTGTCTCTCTCTCTGTCTCTGAGTGTGTGTGTTGGAGGGGTGTTGGGGTTGGGAGTTTGGGGCAGTGAACTGGGTGTCATTTTTTGTTTGAGACTGGATCTCATGTAACCCTAACTATTCTCATGATGTAACCCGAAGCTCACTTTGTAGCAGAGGCTCACTTTGAACTTCTGATCCTGCTGCTTCCACCCCTAAAGCACTGAAAGGGTAGGTTTGACCACATACCCATCGGCATGCCTGGCTCTGAGAGAACATTTTTAAATGTACTAATAATGAGTTAGAAAGAAACTGAGGAATGTTCCAAATCAAACAACTAGGGGAAGGGAAATAACTGGAGAGTTGGCATTCACTTTGGCCTTGGGGGCATTTGCCAAATCAGATAAACTTGGCTTCCCCAAAGCATATTGTTTTTATAAGAGATATATATCTTACATAAAAGAGTTTAATTAGGGTTGCCCTACATAAGGGAAACTCCTCCTCCCAGGAGCCAGAGCTTGACAAATAAAATCCCAGTGACAGGTGTGGGACATATCCTCAATTTTATGGTCAGGGATGTCCTGGAGATCCCCAGAACAATGCAGTAGTTGATGACATTACTGGTCTTGGTTACCCACCAGCACATGATGGTCAGATCTCATTTCTGAAAATACTGCACATCTCAGTCATGGGATGCAGAGAGACCGAGTTGGTGCTGACCTGGAAGTGTCCTTTTTGCTGACTGACTAGCTTTTATAGTTCTAGAAAGTTTGCTGTGAGCTCTTGGTGGGGTGGGGACCCGGGAGGTGAAGGTACCAGCACTCTTACCCAGCTGTAAGTCTTGCAAATGACAATGATCAGCACAGCAAGATAAGAACAATGACTGTGCGGGGTAAAGTCTGTGTTCTAATTGGATCTAAGGCTCTCTGCACAGGAGGATACATAAGCCCAAAGCTATAAATATGGCAGAGAAACTATCCATGGTTGTGAAACTCATAGCACCTAGAAGTTCATCAACTACTACTAATCTACTAAATGGATGTATAGTATGGCACTGCTCTCTGAGTTCATGTCTATAGATTAGTGGTTACCACAGAAACTTGCCGTTCTTGACCTGGCTGATGGTGTGACGGTAAGTGAGCTGGGAATGTACTTTGGTACAGAATGCTGATTGATGTCAAAAGCAAGCCTCCTTGGAGGGCCTGGTAGAAAGCCTCCACTGTCCACTAGCATCCCAAACATTGCTGTCACCGCTGGCAGCCCCGAGCCAGCCATCAAGTATGAGTGAACTTAAGAAGACATACTTGAGTATCATCTGAGGTCATTGTGATCTCTGGGTCTCTAAGCTGCCTGTTAATTTTTCTGAGTGTTAACATATTTCTTTTCCTCAGGTACTCTGTACACTAAAGCGTTTTGATTGGGGGTATGATTCTTTTACTTCATTCACTTTAAATTAATTTTTAAATTTACTTTAATCCTGGTGGCAACTTCCCCTCCCTCCTTGAGGAATTATTCTTAACTCTGACTTCCTTTAGAATCACATGGGAGAAACTGAAATGCCCTGATGAGTGATGGGGTCAGGATGTCCAGCATGGGGTCTTGGCTGCAGCACACTCCCAGGCTCCCCAAGAGACCTTGATGCACAGTGAGGACTTGAACTCTGAACCTCTTCTGGGTCTGGAAGTCTGTGCTCCCCAGATCTGAAAGACTGCACCATGGCCTCAGGATGCAGCACAAATGCACTTGTTGAGTTGCTCCACAAGCACCCAGAATACAGCACAGTGACCTTGGCCAGAGCCCTGACAGTCATCACCCAAGACAGTTCCAGTCACCACAAAACTCCCTGTGGTATCAGAGGCAGGATGTGTGTCTACAAAAGCTTTCTGGTATTTTAAAGTGAAAAATAAACCAAAATTAATAAGCCCATGTATCAGACACTGAGATACATAATTCTAATTTTCAGGATATATTATTTCTGGTAAGCTTAGACTTTTCAAAACCTAATAAGGATTCTTTTTTTTTTTTTTCGAGACAGGATTTCACTGTGTAGCCCTGGCTGTCCTGGAACTCACTCTGTAGACCAGGCTGGCCTCGAACTCAGAAATCCGCCTGTCTCTGCCTCCCAAGTGCTGGAATTAAAGGCATGTGCCACCACTGCCCAGCCCTAATAAGGATTCTTAAACTCTTCAACCTCTCTTCTAGCATACCTGCCAGAGATAGAGAAAAAGAATGGCTAATAGGAAACGGAGGACATGGACCTGTTTAAAATAGTTATTTGGGGTGATAACCTATCTTCATTGTCAGGATATCAACATTAGCTGCGGCTTGATCCAGAAGAAACCTCGAGGCTCTGCTGAATCAGCATGAGTTCACGGATGCTGCAAGAAGCAGCTAGAATACCACAAGGTGTGTTTCTCTCTATGAAGTCACGACAAGCAAAGATGATCAAAGACAAGTCGTGAAGCGTTGCAAGGCGAACCAATGCAAGAGCACCCTCTTACTCTCTGTGGGGTTATATTTATATTCTTTCTAAACAACACAGGCCCTCTCAAGCATCACCTCCAGGAAAACACCACATGTCTGCTCTCAACAAGACATCCCTCATGTGTCTGTTTTAGCAAACATCCTCTCATAAGGCAGCTTCCAGGAAAGTATCGCATGACACAACGGAGTCTCCAAAGAACCCAGAAATTGCCACTTCATTTCCATTTGTATTTGTATTTTTTATTTTTTTCCAAGATTTATTATATGCCTTAGTATTTTTGCCTGCAAGCATGTCTGTGTGAGGATGCCAGACCCCCTGGAACTGGGGTTACAGACAGTTGTGAGGTACTATGTGGGTGCTAGGAATTGGACCTGGGTCCTCTGGAAGAGCAGCCAGTGAACCCAACCACTGACCAATTTCTCCAGTCCTTATTTCTATTTTTAAAAAGAAATGACAGGCCTTGGAATGTAGTTCAATGGTAGGATACTCACTCAGCATGCACATGGCCCTGGTTAAGTTCTCAGCATTACAAAAAGAGACAAGGAATAACTCTAAGAGAAGAGACTAGAAGGTTAAACAGCCTGGCAAAGGCGGTAACTAGTGAGCTGTGGGGTGGAGAATCAGTCTCAAGGTGTGTATTCATCCCAGCCGCTTGGCCCAATGAGGGCCAGGTCTCCCAGCCGCTTGACCCAATGAGGGCCAGGTCTCCCAGCCGCTTGGCCCAAGGAGGGCCAGGTCTTCCAGCTGCTTGACCCAATGAGGGCCAGGACTCCCAGCCTCTTGGCCCAAGGAGGGCCAGGTCTCTCAGCTGCTTGGCCCAAGGAGGGCCAGGTCTCCCAGAAGGAAAAGATAAGGTTAGCCAAGGCAAACGCAGGGCTGGATCATAGGCTGTGAAGATCCCCAGAGAAGATCTTCATCTGGTGGGAGCTGACTGATGACTGTTAAGCTGGGGGCCTCCTGTGCCGGGAGACAGTGCTCTTGACTAACACACGTCAGGCTGCCAGCCTCAGTTGGTATTTTACAGTGCACTAATTAGGCCATTTTAACTAATTTGTTTGCATTTTGTATGAGCAAGTTGGGCTTTTGGATTGACTAATGTAATTGCAGCTGGTTTCTGCCAAATACAAATTACTCGGTCTAGTGTGGGCTAGAGAGAAAAGCAAATATTTAATAGACATCAATACCCTTGTAGCTTTTTAGTGGTGCCTTTCCCCCCATGAAAGTTGAAATAATTTCTTCACCATGTGATTGAACTTTCATGTCAGAGAATTATTTTTTAATCATTTTTTAAAAAATAATGAGGCAAAGGCTTTAGTGCCTCTGTTGGGGTTGATCTGATCCATTTACCCCTAAACTTGGGAACCTCAGAGGACTTTTCCATTTTTCAGGCCAGCTCCCTACCATCTCTTTCTGCTTCAGCTCTTCCATCGAACACCAGGCAATCTGCATCAAGACGGCCACTTCTAGCAAGGACCTGAAAGAAGATCACCTGGTATGGTGGCTCTCAATGCATATTCCTGGACCAGCACCTTCATCCATGTCTGAGAACTTGCTAGAAAGATGGCACCTTTGGGTTTCCTGAATCAGGAACTGTGGGTTTTTTTTTTTCTAATAAGCCTTGCAGGGGATTTTCATTCATGTTAAACCTGGAGAAGCACTGATATGCTTCAATCATCCCATTTTACAGATGTGAGGAATGAGACTTGGAAGGAGATTATACTTAAGGTCAAAGCATTCACATGTTTGAGTTCAGCACGGTGTTTGTGAGCTGACCAATCAGTGGTGACTGAGTGCATGTTGGTATGGATGGATGTCTTAGAATTACACTTTATTACCTGAGAATATTCTTTTGTTGTAGAGACAGGTGTTAAAAAAAAAAAAAAAAAAGGAGTTTCTGCCCAGTAGTGGTGGCACATGCCTTTAATCCCAGCACTGGGGAGGCAGAGGCAGGCAGAGTGAGTTTGAAGTCACCCTGGTCTACAGAGCTAGTTACAGAACAGCCAGGGCTATGCAGAGAAACTCTGTCTCCAAAAACTTAGATAGATAGATAGATAGATAGATAGATAGATAGATAGATAGATAGATTAATGGATGGATGGATGGATGGGTGGATGGATGGATGAATGGATGGATGGGTGGGTAGATGGATGGGTGGGTGGATGGATGGATGGATGGATGGGTGGGTGGGTGGATGGATGGATGGGTGAATGGATAGATGGGTAGATGGATGGGTTGATGGATGGGTGGGTGGATGGATGGGTGATGGATGGATGGATGGGTGGTTGGATAGATGGGTGGATGGATGGGCGGATGGATGGATATAGGAGTTTCTGGCTTGTGAGTAAGAACACAACTGGGACTCACCTATCCTCAGTGCTAATGCCTGACCCTTAGGAAGATGGCAGCCCCATCCCTGTTCCTAGTCCAGTTGCTTGACCAAGTCCCAACCCCACGAAGTTTTGTTTCTGTTGCTCTCAGGTTCTCACACTGTCTGAGGTCAAGCTCTTATTTAACCTGCAACCTTAGGTCAGGAAGTAGATGGGAAGAAGGGAGCTAAGTTCTGATTTATAAGTAAAAGAGAAATTGAAGAGAAATTGCTAGAAAGATGGGTTTGGTGGTTTTTATATGCTTGGCCCAGGGAGTGGTATTCTTAGGAGGTGTGGCCTTGTTGGAGGAAGTGTGTCACTATGGGGGTGGGCTTTGAGACCCTCCTCCTAGCTGCCTGTGAGACAGTGTTCTAGCAGCCTTCAGATCTAGATGTAGAACTATCACCTCCTCCCATGCCATACCTGCCTGGACATTGCCATGCTCCCACCTTAATGATAATAGACTTGAACCTGTAAGCCAGCCACAATGAAATGTTTTCCTTTAGAAGAGTTGCCTTGGTCATGGTGTCTGTTCACAGCAGTAAAACCCTAACTAAGACAGTGGGTCAGCATGTGGGGTTGGGTGGAAGGCTAGTTCTACTGCAGACCTATGGATCCCTGCTGCTTAGTCCTGAATCCTGTCTCCTTGGCTTCCTCCCTACAGTCCTGCTCACCATTACAACAATGGAAAGAAGAGAAGAGCAAGTGGGCCCACAGTTTTCAAATAAACAAGAGAGTCTCTCCAGAGAAGTTCTTAGGTGTCAAATTCTGCTAAATTCTTCTATGAACTGGGCAACTGCAAGTACCAACAACTGCTGTAGCTCAGCCACCTGGGAGTTTATGTTCCTCCAACCCCAGGTTCATAACTTCATGGCAGAGCTGTCCATGTCCTAGCTATCTGCCTTCTACAGAGCCCACAGCCAATGTTCCAGTGTTCAACACATCCTCCCGAGCTGCCTTGGGCCCCGCCTACCTAGTTATCCCATACTCTGAGACCTGCCCCATTAAAGAAACTTGAGAGGGACCTCTTGTGCCTTTAAGCTGAAGATTTCATACAGTAGTGTTGACTCATAATTCATGATTTGCAGTAGATTAACCCACAAGTACCCACATTTGACCTCAAGCTGTGACCCACTAGGCCAAGGAGTTTGGAGCAGGTCTCCTATTTTACAAACAAAAGTATCTGCCCAGAGGAACCTAGAGAAAAGAGAATGGGTGTCTTCTGGCTTCCTGATGTGGGGAAATACTTAGTATGCATTTCTTCCATGTGCTCAGGAGATAGGGAAGAGAGAAGAGACGTGGGTGATCGGGGGAGGGTCACCTCTGTTCCTGGTCCCAACTCTTCTTTCTTTTTAATCTATTTATTTATTTTATCTGTTTTGCCTGCATGTACATGAGTGTACTGTATGTATGCCTGGTGTCCCTGGAGGTCAGGGGATCCCATGGGATCGAAGCTGTCAGGTGGATGCTGAGAATTGAACCTGGGTCCTTTGGAAGGGAAGCCAGTACTCCTAACTGCTGAGCCACCTTTCCAGCCCATCTCAGACCTTCCTAGGGCAACTGCTCCTTTTGCCATGTACTCCCTGGTTGGTTTCTTGTATTTTTAATCTCATTTTTAAAAATTTTCATCCGAGGTGTAGGGGAATCAACCCCAGGATTTGTAGGTGTTACACCAGTACTCCGAGCCAGTCCTCAGATTTTTGAGACAGAGTCTCACGACAGAGCTCAGGCTGGCCTTAAACTCACAGTCCTGTGTCTGCCTCCTGAGTGCTAGCATAGGCCACCTGGCCCACATAGAGTCTGGCTTCTAATGATGCTGTTGGCCTGCTCCTTCCTTCTTGCAAACCACGATGTTCCCTGAGTCCCTTTTAGAGCTTGGTATCACAGAGGATGTCTAATGCTTTCTGTAAAACAATTAAGCCCAGAATTTTCTGAACTCCAGCCCTTTGCCAACCCCTGCTGGATGCAACAGATTGCCTGTGTTGCATGTTCAGCACTGTCCAGACCCACCCGCACCTGCGGATTTTGACAAGTAATAAACAAGTTATGCCCTGTACATCAGTGCTTTTAAGGTGCTTCCTCTGGCTTCCCCATGGAGATCTGCAAAGGCTTCCAGCCAGCCCAGCAGACAGTCTCACCTCCTCTGTTCTGGAGTTAGAGTTCTAATGCAAAGGCTTACTTACTAATAAATGATTGCCGCTCACCAACCAGGAGCAAGGCAGCGTCCTAGAAGAAGGCAGTGGCAGTGGTGTCCCTGCTCCTGTGGACTTACAGGATAGCCCCGGGGGATGGGTGGGTGGAAGCATGTCAACAGGCTGTGCTTCAAAGGCCGGAAAAGATCTGTGCAGGCAGTGTGACATCAGAGTAACAGGGAGTGACTCCAGGGACTGAGTTCAGAGGACAATGACCTTGATGAGCAGGAGCCAGCTAAGGAGATGTGAGCAACGAGCATTCAAGGCAGAGCGATCTGCTCAGAGGTCTTAGGGCAGGACAGATTCTGTGTTCAGAGATGGACCAATGGTCGGCTCACCTGTCCTTGAGATCAAAACCTTACTGCAGGAGTTGGGGTGATATGGACTGTGATCCCACAGTAATCCCACTGTGATGTGGATGGACAGCATCCTAAGTTCTTTGGGTCTGTTTATGGTCAGGGGAAGCTGGTAGGTGAGATTCCATTTCGTAGAGGGCACCGTCGGGTCCGTACAGGCTATCTGTTGTCTTGGTTCGTTAGGTTGTTTTCATGAAAGCACGCTGGACGTGGATAGGAAAGAGCAATGCTTAGCCACTGGAATGAGCCCGCCCACTCTCGGGATGAGCCAATCAGCACAGGTGGAGCTCGCTGCCTGTACCTGTAACTGCACTCTGCCTTCCTGCCTGCTAGGAAGGAAGGACCAGGCTTCTCCCTCTTCTCAAAGCTCATCCTGGAAACTCAGTGGTAAAGCACTCTCGCTTTCATCTTCACGGCCCCAGATTTTATCCTCTGACTTGAAAGTATACGCAATAAAAGTCACCCCACTGGGCCTCTAAACCATTTTGCCTGTTTCCTTCTCATGGCATTTGTTTTTGTAGTGCCTGTCCTGGCCCCACCAGCTAGCTCCTTCCCAACCGCAGTACACACACCCTCTCTGATCTAAAACAGGATTAAACTCTCTCAGGACAGGGCCACATAGTAAATATTTGAGACCTTACTCAGCCTGCCATGGCAGCCACAAGTCTATGGAAATGGATGTCATGGCTGTACCCCAGAAAGAGAGTTCATAACTCTGGGTGGCCTGCACAGTTGGCCGTGAACCAGAGTTTGTATCACCTCTTAGTGGTCTAAGCAGGGTTTGTTACAGCAACGCCGTTGTAGTGGAACTTCAGATATGGAGGAGAGAAGCAGAATGGAGAGGCTAAAGACAGTGCCCAGAGAATAAAACCAAAGGGCACAGTAGAGTGAGCATGAGTTTTGAGAACAGAGCCTCGGGAAAGAGTTAAGCTAAAAAGTATGTGAGATCCTATTTGATTGACAACAGATTTGGAGCATTTCTCCCTGGGAGAAATTGGGGGGTAGGGGTGCAGAGGAAGAAAAAAGTTTTCTGGAGCAGAGAAGACAGGGAGATGACCAGAAAGGGCTTGACATTTGGGGGAATGGATACAGGCTACACTGCTTGTCACCCCATTATGCCTGAGCTCTGGGTCACTTGTCACCCCATTATGCCTGATCTCTGGATGTCTTCTTGTCCCCATTGTTCCTGAGCAGCTCTCTGCCTCCTTCTTCAGTCTTCCTCTCAAGATGTGTGGCACACAGCTGGATGCTACTCCCAGGACTGGGGGCAGACACATACTAACAAAGAATCCCTTTATCTGTGCTCAAGGCTCTCTGTTGCCTGCTTCCCTCTCCTGGCCTGGCTACTGTTGTCCCTGCCCTGTAAACAGAATGGAGAGCTTACCTTACAACTATAGTGGAGCCAGGGCCCTGACCACAAGGAACTTGCTACCTGGTAGCACAGAGGCTGCGGAGTACTGGGCAAGCACTGGGTAGAGAGAAATGATGTTGCTGGCTGTGGAATAAAGGGATTCTTGGCGGAGTGGATGCTTCAGGGAGCCCAACAAAGGGGAAAGGTGCCCAGGAAGTGGGTAAATGCCAGAGGGGAAGCTTTGGAAAGTTTTTGCAGAGAGACCAGCACATGAGAAGCTAGGGAGGGGAGGCACTAGCGAGGCAGAGGCAGGAGGATCTCTGTGAGCTTCAGGCCAGCCTAGTTTACAAAGTGAGTTTCAGGTCAGCCAGAATTGCACACAGAGAAATCCTGTGTCAACAACAATAACAAAAGAAAGAAGAAAAAGAAAAAAGAAAGGAAGGAAGGAAGGATGAGAAAAAAGGAAAGAGAAGAGGCTAGGATTTGTGCCCATGACAGAAGAGGTGTGGCCCAGCTCCTCTTGAAGGACCCGTTTAGTCCTGGAGAGATGTCTGGAGGCAACAATTCACGTCCTAGCATCGTGTGGACTACAGAGGAGAGCATATCACCAAGGAGTCACCTCAGCAGATGTCCTCCTTGTCTGTGCTTAGAAATAGTTAAATCAAAGGAAGACCTTCTAGACTATATGCAAAAGTCTGAAAAGCGACCTTACATTGATTCTTACGCACACAGTGTAATTACAGGTGAGGGAGACTTGTCAGGCAGGAAAACTGAATGCTGGGCACCCTTACATTTTCTGTTTTCTGAAAAGGCTTCTCACACTTCTCCCAGCCCTTCCTCAAGCATAGCCGAGTATCACACCCTCACACAAACACAGCAGACACATACCCACACCAGGAGACATCATCTCAGAGTTCTCATCTCTGACACAGCTTAACCATCTTGTTCATCAACAGAGGGACAGCAGTTCCTCCATCCATCTGGGAGAGGTAGTGGTACTTGCTTGTTTAAACTAGCTTTGCAGAAATCATTGGGGCAAGCAAAGCAGTAATCAAAGTTTTATTTGCCATCCCCTGCCTTTTTGTTTTTGTTTGTTTGTTTGCGTGTTGTTATTATTGTTAGTTTGCTTGTTTTTTGAAATGGGGATTTCTCTCTGTGTTAAAGAAAAAGAGATTAAAGGGGTTACAGTGGGGTGCTATCACCCCTGGAGTTTACCTTTTGACAGTATATCTCAAACACCTTAAGGTCACTTAATAGAGCAGACCTATGCCCTTAAAAGTTAGCCTTGGGTGCCAGATGTGATGGTAATATACCATTACCCATCCCTTAACAGCTTGATTGAAGGGGATCAGGCCAGTGACCTGAAAGGGAAATCAGGACAAAGAGGGGCCAGGCCTGGGGTGATGGAAATCTCAGGCTACTGATGGAGACCTTAGGCAGCGGGTGAGCACTATGAGAAACAGACCTCTCAGGAGGTAGGCTTTATTGAGCACCATTTAAACCTTTGGGGACAAGCTTTCAGGGTGGCTGGGGCTGAGCTCCTGGGAATACTTTATTTTCATGAAGAGGAATTCCAGATGGTTGTTGGATGTCACCCAGCCACCAGGCTATGTGACCATCTCAAGGGTGGCAGAGGTGGGCAGAGACATAAAGCCAGGCAAGGAGAGAGCAGCCTTCATCCTTCCAATCTTAAGACGAGATTTTGGGGATTTGGACAAGCTTAGATCTCACTCTTTTTTTTTTTTAAATATATAAGCTGTTCTGAAAACCATAGTATAGTGTAAAGACATGAAATAAACAATACTACTAATAGAGAGGCGGAGATAGGAGAAGCAAGATTTCAAGACCCTTATGTTGTACACAGCCAGACACAGTCATGAACAAACAAGCTGACAGTGTATATAGACTGTACAATGTTGGACCTATTTCTCCAACTACTGAAGTAGAGAGATCATTGGATGACAATCAACAAATTTCCAATTCCTCATATTATTGGATTTCAATCAATTAGGATATGTTGGTAATATTAATTTTCATATTAAGATATTAACAAAAGTAATTGTCACTTCTTGTTCTTTTTGTTGTAAGAGGTGGAATTAAGTTTGTGTGGATTTGTTGAAAGCTTACCTTCTTGCTTCTTCTAGGATGTACTTTTGCTCCTTATGTTGATGTTTTTCATCTATTATCCTTTGTGGGGCTGGATTTGTGGAAAGATATTGTGTAAATTCTGTTTTGTCATGGAATATCTTGTTTTCTCCATCTATAGTAATTGAGACTTTTGCTGGATATAGTAGCCTGGACTGGCATTTGTGTTCTTTTAGGGTCTGTATGACATCTGCCCAGGATCTTCTAGCTTTCATAGTCTCTGGTGAGAAGTCTGCTGTAATTCTGATAGGCCTGCCTTTATGTTACTTGACCTTTTTCCTTTACTGCTTTTTTTTTTCTTTTAGATATTTTCTTTATTTACATTCCTTTACTGCTTTTAAAATTCTTTCTTTGTTTAGTGCTTTTGGTGTTTTGATTATTACATAACGGGAGGAATTTCTTTTCTGGTCCAGTCTATGTGGAGTTCTGTAGGCTTCTTGTATGTTCATGGGCATCTCTTTCTTTAGGTTAGGGAAGTTTTCTTCTATAATTTTGTTGAAGATATTTACTGGCCCATTACATTGGGAGTCTTCACTCTCTTCTATACCTATTATCCTTAGGTTTGGTCTTCTCATTGCATCCTGGATTTCCTGGATGTTCTGGATTAGGAGCTTTTTTGCTTTTTGCATTTTCTTTGACTGTTGTGTCAATGTTTTCTATGGCGTCTTCTGCCCCCTCCCTGAGATTCTCTCTTCTATCTCTTGTATTCTGTTGGTGATGCTTGCATCTATGACTCCTGATTTCTTTCCTATGTTTTCTATCTCCAGGGTTGTCTCTCTTTCTGATTTCTTTATTTTTTCTATTTCAATTTTTAGTTTCTGAATGGTTTTGCTCATTTCCTTCACCTGTTTGATTGTGTTTTCCTGTAGCTCTTTAAGAGATTTTTGTGTTTCCTCTTGAAGGGCTTCTAGCTCTTTACCTGTGTTCTCTTGTATTTCTTTGAGGGTGTTATTTATGTCTTTCTTAAAGTCCTGTACCATCATCATGAGAAGTGATTTTATATCTGAATCTTGCTTTTCCGGTGTAATGGTGTGTCCAGGACTTGCTAGAATAGCAAGAATAGGACTTGGTGGGATAATTGGGTTCTGATGATGTCAAGTGACCTTGGTTTGTGTTGTTTATTTTCTTACACTTGCCCCACCACCACCACACCATCTGGTTATCTCTAGTGCTACCTGCCCTTGCTAAATCTCTAGATCTCACTCTTGTTCCAGGACAGCTCCCATGCCACATGGCTCCTCGGCCCCACATGGTGGCACATGCTTTAACAACAGCACACAGAAAACAGAGGCAGGTGGATCTTTATGAACTCTAGGCCAGCCTGATCTACATAAAAAGAGTAGGGGAGAGAGGATTTGAAATACAAGAAAAAGAATGGTATTACTAAAAATTATACCCATCATGGTTGTCAGGCCAAACTCATTTCAGGACAGCCAGGCTATGTGGTAGATCCTGCTTGCACCACTCCCCCCAAAAAAGAAAGAAAATCACCCCTGAGTACAAGGCTGTGTGAAACCTGGGGTTCAATCCTCAACACGTCAAATTTAAAAAGTCTGAACTTTGTTTTATAATGGGTTCCAAATTTATGTGGGATCCCAGCCCTTTGGCAATCTGGTTTGATTGTCTACCCTGCCAAAACTCTATGGAGAACCGACTTCTTTCTCCTGGGATGTTCTGATCTATTAAGGGCTGTGCCTGCTGACATTTCTGCTCTTGATGCAGTCTGGCATAGAACTCATCCTCAGGGGACTAACCTCAGCCCTCTGCATTCTGCACTTATGGGACAGATGTTTAAAATGTATACATGTTTATTCTGCCCTACTATGCCTGGCCACTGAGGATATACCTGCCTTTGATTTAACTAATATGTGAGCCAGGGTAAATCATTTTAGTCCAGTTCTGGAGAACTGCATTTCAGAAAGAACTGGAAACCAGTTACAGCAAGCAGAAACAAGGGTTTGTTTTGTTTTGTTTTGTTTTTTGACTTTTTTTCCCCCAGCAACAGCACAAAAGTGATCCAGTCTGTGGATTTTAGACAGTTAAAACAATTAATGCTCAGGCTCTACATGACCAAAGCTCTGTACTTATTAGAGGGCTCCAAAGGGCTAAGAAGAGAGGCGATAGAAATTCACATAAAGAAGGCAGGGACAAATGTAAGAGAGAAGGCCCAGTGTGATGCTACAGGTGACAGTGGGGGCAGGGGATAGATGGAGCTGTTCAGCTTAACAAAATCTCCCAGTCTCCAGCATCCGGCCCATGACGACCATGATGGGCATAGTTTTTAGTAATACCATTCTTTTTCTTGTATTTCAAATCCTCTCTCCCCTACTTTTGACCTTTAAACATTGACTACAGAATCAATACTAATTGATTATGGTGCATTCATTAGGATACAATATAGACATGCACAAATCAATCAATTTCCCCAACTACAGGGATGTCTCAGTCCATTCGGGCTGCTATAACAAAATATCAGAAACTAAGGGCTAAGACGCTCAGTTGGTAGGGTGCTTCCTAACATGCCCAACACCATGGGTTTGAATCCCAGCACTGCCTAACTGGGGCATAGTGGCATATACTTGTAATTCTAGTGATGCAGAGGTAGAAGGTGAGAGAATCAGAAGCTCAAGGCTATCCTGGGCTACACTGCAAGTTTGGAGCCAGTCTAGTCTCCAAGAGACCCTTTCTCAAAAAATAAAATAACTTAAAATAAATAAAAATGAAAAGTTGGGGGCTGGAGAGATGACTCAGTGGTTAAGAGCATTGACTGCTCTTCCAGAGGTCCTGAGTTCAATTTCCAGCAATCACATGGTGGCTCACAACCATCTGTAATGGAATCTGACGCCCTCTTCTGGTGTGTCTGAAGATAGTTATAGTGTACTCATATAAATGAAATAAATAATTCTTTAAAAAAAAAAGAAAAAAGAAAACTAGATACCTTATAAGGAACAGAGTTTTATTCTGAACAGTTCTAGAAGCAGGGAATTTGAAGATCACAGGCCCGGCAGCATCAGTGTTCGTGAGATCCTACTTTCTAATTTACATTGTGGAAGGGACAGACAAGATATCTCTCTGAAGCTCACTCATAAGATTCTACCTGTGGGGCTGGAGAGATGGTTCAGCAGTTAACAGCACTGACTCCTCTTCCAGAAGTCCTGAGTTCAATTTTCAGCAATTATGAGCAATGGTGGCTCACAACCAACTGTAATGGGATCTGATGCCCTCTTTTGGTTTGTCTGAAGACAGCTACAGTGTACTCATATACGTAAAATACGATGATGATGATGATGATGATGATGATGATGATGATAGTAATGATTCCACCTGAATGAGCCAATAGCATTCCAGAAAGCCATCACAACAGTAACACATGGGTGATGAGATTTCTACCTGTGAACTGAGAAGCAGGGGCAGAACGTAGAAGCCATGGCCAGTAGAGTGTGGGCTGATTTGCTCATGGAGAACAGCTACTAAGCTGAGTCCTTTCAAAGGGGTAAAACCGACCGAGCAAACCCTAGGCAAGGCTTAGTGGGAGTCTGTAGGCCACCATGGTGAGTGTGGCATGACTCAGACCATGGTGAGTGTGGCACGACTCAGACCAGGTGGAGGCAAATGCAGGCTTACTCATTGGTAATGTGAGTCTCTTGGCTCCAATGGCCATGTGCTCTTTGAGGGATGACTAGGTGGACAGGAGATGAGACACATCTCAGTACCTCTCAATGGCTCCATTATGGCCAACACTAAGGGACCAGTATTATAATTCAGAGTTAGATATCTTGGAGGAAAAGATGAAAAGTGTTACAGAGAAAGCTGAGAGAATAGAGACTGTAAGCCTGCCTGGAGAGCTAGTTGAGGGCTGTCACTCAATTAATTAAAGTAACACATTGCTCATACCCGGCATATTCTCCGAGTAGGAAACGAAGTAGCAAAAATGGAATGAGAATAATAATAATAATAATGATAGTAATAAAGAATTAACTGATACCGAATGTTTTCTCCTTGGTCTCTGCTTGCCCAGTTCTGACTGGTACAGCTTATAATTAGTCTCTACCTGCAGATGTGTGGTTCCAATGACTTGTGGATTAAGGAGAAACTCTAGAATTTCTCAGTACCTGACAAGTTGTAACGTGAAAAGCTACACTTAGTCCATTAAAGATTTTTCACAGTGACATTTGAGTGCAGCTTGAGAAATACGCCGCCTGCCCTTCATCATTTTCAGGGCACGGGTGTTGGGAAGGAGGTTACCACGAAGAACAAAACAAAATGGATTGTATGTGTGGAGGTGAGCTCGTGAACGCTGATAAATGTACTTCACTGAATGTCAGCAAATGTCACTTGAGAAGCCATTTGCAGCTACCATAACACTCCCCCAAGACAACAAAGAGTAGCAAAAACAGGCGAAATGAACTGGGCGTCTTGCTTCCACATGAATAAGCAATCAGCCCTCTCAGAAGTTACACCAGAAAGTTGTTAAACCTCAGAGAAGAAGGCGTTCAGCCACACTGATGCATGTCCACATTGCTGCAGAGGGTTGGGGACCGTCTGAGGACACTGGGGCTGGGCCTCCAGGGTTGACTCACTAGGCCCTCAGCCCTGTGGGTGCCTGCCTTTTGTATGTGGACAGACTGGCTGTGTCTGAGGCAGGTGTTCTGGGTTCTTCCCGCCCAGCATGCTGTCTCTGCAGATTCCAAGAACCCCAGCTCCTTCTAATCTAGCTTTCCCTGTAGCATGAGGCAGGTGATGCAGTTTCCATAGCAGCCATTTGTGGCCTAGCACTTTAGCCCCTCATTCAGAAACAGGACTTGAGTGGTGGCCTAAGTCTCTGTTTCATTCCTGGTGATGAACCAATACTTAGAGCATGTATGATTTGGGCTTGAAGCTTCTAGAAATTCTTTCAGCATTCTGCTTGGGTCCATGTGTTCCTCCCTTCCTCCTTAGCTTGGTGATTCTCCTCAGGTCACTGCAAGGAAAGGAACTGAAGGGCAGAAGATGCTCTCAGGACAACTCCTAGGGGAATCCGGAGACTGTCGACTTCTTCCTCCCCTCAACTCCTACACACAAAGCTACCCAATTTTTACCTCCTCCTTCGTACCATGACTCCCAGAGTAGCCTGAATTGGCTGACCTTGTAAAATTGCCACACACGCATACATGCATGCTCAGTGCCCACACACATTGAGGCCAGTTATTCGAGCATCAGAACAATGCTGTGGAATAAAGCCCTTCCTGGATTCTGCCCCTGAATGTGGTAACCTGGCACTGAACACATTGTATAACCAGGAAGAGATGGGCTCTTGGGAAAGCATGCTTCCCTTGGATGAACCCAGGGTTGGTACCTGTAAGAGTGGCTGGGCAGGTTCCGGCTTCACACTCTTGCAGAGCCTTTTATAATCCTGGGCCTCCTCCCTCTGAATTAGGCATTTCCCATGGAAGGGCCTTTGCTTCCGTCCTAGAAGCTCAAAAGACATCTGTTTATTATTGAAATTGAATTGCTCTCAACTTGTTGACTTTCATGATTAGTTTGAGAAGAAACTTGGCTTGTTTAGGGGAAAAGGAAGGATGGGAGAGGAGGGAGAAGGAGGGAAAGGAAGGAAAAGATATGGCCAAGAGGAAGGAGGAGGAAATGTCCTGCTCAGGGCAGGAAGGGGGGGGGATGTTCTGCTCAGGGCAGGATCATGGTATAGTCTGAGACCTACTTTACTCAAGTAACAGGCTTTTCTGAATAACCAGTGCTTGCTGTGTCCCAGTGTGGTTTTTGTCTCAGGATCAAAAACTCACTATAATATATAAACACATTCCAAAGAGAAATCAGAAGAGAAGTACATTTCTCATCTCCCTAGGATTATTCTCTTTTTCTGCTTTCAGTTTTCCACTTTGGGTTTTTCTTTTTTCAGACATGGTCTCATGCAGTCCAGGCTGGCCTTGAACTTGCAGTGCAGCCAAAGCTGATCTGGACTGCTCACCCTCCAGGTGTGGAGGAGCAAGTCTATGCCACCACAGCCAGAGTATGTTTATATCTCAGAGTTCAAAATAATGAGCGTTGATTTCTAGAAGAAAAAAATATTCATAATTGGTCAATATCACCCAAATTCCATCATTTCTAGAGACAAGAGCTAGAAAATAAAATAAAATAAATAAATAAATAAATAACTTATTTCATAATTTGTGTGTGTGTGTGTGTGTGTGTGTGTGTGTGTGTTCAAAGAACCAAAACAAAGACTTATGTCTGTCAAGTGAGAAGCTACCTTGGGACCACACCTCTATCCGGCTTAGTAGCCAGACTAACTTCTCTTTATTCTAATCCAGAGGCCATTTCCAGCAGAATGGGTTGCTTTTATACAAACCTGACCCATCCCCATTAGCTACTTTGCATTCTGAGATGTACCAAACAAAACACTAAGTGGGTACTAAACGAGGAGGGGTATTCAAAATGGAAAAAGTCCTAAAACCTACAGTGTCTCCTTATTCTTGCAAGAATGGAAACAGGGCAGCAATGGTGGGAATATCCATCCATCCAGATCTCTGAACAAGAATATGTGTGTGCTCACCATATGATAGATACCAGCAAACATAGTTACTCAGCCTCAGACATCAGCAGCAGCCTCATGCTGACTTCTCTGCTTGGCCTCCAGGAGGGGGCTAGAAGATTAACCTTAAAGTGGGTATTAGGCTAATGAGAGGCAGGCCATCCCAAGGCAAAATGTTCAGCAGAATATATAAGGTTTCTTTTATTGAAAAATGCCATTGGCTCATTTACTCAATTGTTTGAATAAACCATTATTTGCCCACCTTAGGTTAGATGTGGTATTATGGCTTAAAAGGATACCAACTCCTCTTATATATGGTAGTCATTACCATTTAGACTCATGCTAGACCTTTAGTGTCCAGTTCCACCTCTTCCAGGAAGCCAACTGACACTTCTCCTATGCTGGACTCCTGTTTGTTCCCAGCAGGACACGAGCTGTCTTCCACTGTACATGTCCTGTCCCAAACACATCAGGGCCCTGAGAAGAGAATCTACTGTCTTTAGTCATCACTCAGTTGGTCTCTCCTAACCAGCTCTTTGAAACAGGATTTAAGGCGACTGCAAAGTGGGTTATCTTCCAAACACACATAGATTTAAGCCATTTGGGTTTGAGTAGATGGAAAACAGCCTTCTTGTCTGGGGTTATATTTACATTCAGTGTGGAATGGGAAAATTCAGCTGGGGAAAGCATATGGATAACCATCTGGATTATTTGAGCACACCCTGTAGTAGGGGAGAAACCAGGAAGTGTTGGGTGGGCTGGGAGGCAAAATGACCCAAACAATTGTGTCGCCCTGGCCTTTGCTGTCAGGGTCAGCAGCCTTCCTATTCCTGTAGGTATCAGAGGCCATGGCCTCCACCCTCTGTGCTAAGTCTGCCTTAGGGACTTGAGGGCTGACCTCAGATAGAATAGGGTAGAGATGAAAGAGTTCCCATTTGGTTTAGGGTCTCCCAGCATCAAAGCAGCCAGGTTTCCTCAATACAGTGAATAACTCTCACGGTTTCTGTAGGCAAAGTTTGGGCAAGAATTAACTGCAGCTTCTTTTATCTCTGCACAGGTGGTCACAGGGGACAGATGCCCACTTCGACAACCACACACCACTGGTTTCCCTATTGAAAACAAAGTGTTACAGGAGGTTTCCAAACAATAACAATGGCCTTTGATAAGGTTCCTTTCTTTCCTCCTTCCCGTTAGGAGTCCCCTTCCTTCTGGTACCTGTTGTTTTCTCATATGGGCCTTTCAGAGAAGTGTCTTAATGCAAATTGTCGGTCTTTTTAATAGAACAAGGAGGCAGAAGACTTTGTGCCCAGGAAGAATTTACCTCACTTGAAAACTGTAGGATTTGAAAAGCAAAGCTTGGACAACTATTCCGTGTTTACAAAAAATAAAAAAATAAATAAATAAAAATAGCCCTTTCTTTCTTATTATTTTGAATGTTTCATTTCAGTTTTGAAAAATGCACATATTTTCCTGTCCAATCAAATTTTAAATTTTTGCCTCAATTTAAAGAAAATGATCTTTAAAGTTTTTAAAAATAAAGAATGGCTGGAAAGATTTTCCTCTTCTCAGACAGCTGTTTAAAAATACATATATCCTCCACTTACTTCAGAGAGCAGAACAGCCATGTATGTCCACAAACTGTTTTTTTGAAATGGCACAAATCTATATGTGAGCATTTCTCGAATTATTGTACAGCAGAAGCGGTGGGATTTCCTACCAAGGAAATCTGTGAGGGAGAAGTACCCAAGTCGAGGAGCACTGAAGGGAATTTTTAACATCCAAACAAAAGCAGAATTACCGTCACTAGGCATTCTCTCACCCAGAGGAGAAACAATTAATAATTTGCATATGCTCATGACACAAATTAAAGACAAAAGACCCCTCAAGGGCTGCGGTTACTACGAGGCTCTCAGCGTGATGCAAGGTTTCAGCTCTAAACTGCTCTAGCTTCCAAATGAATAGCATTAAGCTCCATAACCAAAAATAGGGGTTGTGGGGCCTCTGGCCTATTCCCACTGTAGAATCCTTTTCCCAGTGAGAAACATCTCCCAGTCTCCCTGTGAGCTTCTAGGCAAACATAATGTATAGTCCCAAGGGGAAAAAATAATGTATATACTTTGCCCTTTTTATTTTAATGGCCAAACATTGTAATGCTAGCTAAATACAAATTCTCATCTGTTAATAGGTTCTTTTAGTTTGTAATAAATAGGAATGCTAATGACTAAAATTTGGTATTTGGTATGCATTAGCTTTTGTGAGCTTTTCTTTACAGCCCTCATTGACATGCAATATGGCAAGCTTCCTTTGAAACATATTTATAAAATAACTACAGTATAATTAAACCAACAAAGCCATCTTTTAAGTAAGCTTAATAGCTCAGGTTTTTTTTTTTCATCTCAGTAAAAAAATTATTTTAAAAAGAAAAATAGGTATGCCTCAATCCCACTGTACATTTTATTCTGTGCATCTAATATTTCCTTTGCAGCTACAATCTGTGCATATCTAATTCTTTTTGACAACCGTGATTATTAATAAAGAGCTCATGAAAGATATACTTCATAGCTTCTTCAACAAGAATAGGGTTTTATTGTTAATGGAAATTGTAACATATCTTGACAGATACAGTATATAAGATGTGCCTTTTTTTCTTAATTGTTAATTTTCCTGTGCTGAATACAGCCGATATGGCAGGTGATAATCAGAGTGGATGTTATTCTATACAACGTAACCAAAAATATTTTAATGATATAAATGCAATAGATAAATAAAAGGAATTATGTTTAATTTTGCTTTCCCGTACTTGCAGTTTTTGTTGTTGCTGCTGAGGCTACGGGTTTGTTTAACAGAAAAAAAGCACGAGTTGCAAATACACCCTTTCGCTGCCCTTGGCCGCTTCAGCATTCCGGCTGCGCAGGGCCCGGCTGAATGCAAAATCGGGATACACAGTGGCTCAAGTTCACCGAGTTATGTGTAGTTTGTAAGCCCTTCCACTCTCCCCAGAATTCCAAAGATACCAAGACTTGGGACTGGAGCGGCCAGAGCGTCCTCAGGCCAGTCTTTTGCCCCTCGGACGTCTCCTCTCTGCCCGCACTCTTCTTCCCCTTCTTAGGAAACTCCATCCTTGTGGGCGAGGAGCTGCCGAAACCTCTACGCACCCCCCTGCGCAGGGAATAAACACAATTGACACCACTGTTATAATCTTTATTTAAAACAGTTTCCAAGGTTACAAATTGCAGTGCCTCGTATGCAACAGGTTCATCCGAAGCGGTATCATTACAGATTAACTGTAATGTGTAGGATTAAAATAAAAACATAAGGGATTAGGTAAAATGGGTGATGCTTGAGAAATAACGCCCAAGCCATCTCTACTACAGACAGAGGGAACCTGCGAAGACGCGGGGCGTTGCGGTGGGTGCCGCGGAGCACAAAGCTGGACCTTCGTTCTGCAAGCGGTCAGGGGCGGTGGTTCTGGAAGGACCAGAGCGCCTGGAAGCTGGGAGGTGAGCCTTCTGGGGCGCCGGGGAGGAGACACTGGGTTCCCGAGGATAGGGAAAGGCCAAGGGCCAGGGGACTATACAAGTGGACACCGCGGGCAGGCTTGTGGTCTGGCTGGGGGCGACAGACAGCGCGGCGCCAGGGACACGGTCCCATTGCCCTGCAAAGAGCCCAGCATGAGGAGATGGG
>NW_022196912.1:7781580-7793503 GCF_008632895.1 Mastomys coucha | reverse complement strand
GGCGGTCACTGGGTTTGTACGTGTGACTGACATAGCATTCAAGGCCCAAGCTTGAAGGGCTCTCAGAAGAAGTCCTTCTGTCCATCCTCTCTGTTGTCCCCACTCTTTGGCCGCGTCCGAAGCACAGGAGCCGCCACTCAAGCCACGTGCGCCCATCTGAGCCCAGACCTTGGGCCTTCACAGCCCACTGAGGTCCTAAACCATTCCGGCCACCTCCCCTGCCCGATGATCTTTGTGCCCTCTGGCTCCAGTAAGACCCCGGAGCCCTCCTGTCCCCTCTGCTTCCTGCAGAACCAGAGCTGGTGGCGAAGTGTAGGCTCGACTATGGCCAGAGCTGAGCCACGGCCTGGGGCGGCTGACGCAGCCTCGAGGGCTATTTGTGCCTCTGGGTGGAGGGCTCGGGGCTGGAAAAACAAACAGGGCCGCGGCGTAGGGACTTGGAGGTTGGCTGGGGGTTGGAAGGAAGTGTGCAATGTGGCTAGAGAGGGAAACAAAGGCCGATCCCCAGCCCGGTCACCCCGCAGTGACCCCAGACCCACCCCGCTGAGTCGCGGGGCTCCCGGGCCTCTACTCTGAGTCGGCCGCGCAGCTCAGCCAGCGCACACCAGGTGCTCCGAGGGCTCCGAGCCACCGCTGTCGCCGCCGCCGCTCTATCGTCTGCTCTCCCGCTTCCATGGAGGCCCAGCGGGCAGCCTGGCCCGAAGGCGCGATGGCCAGAAGAGCAGACAACGAAGCCTCATCCCACTACGGAACACCAATCCAGCAAGGCTTAGAGGAAACTGCGTGGCTAACCTTCATTAGAGAACCAGGAGACTCTGGGGTTCACTACAGCCACAGCAGTGCGAGCAATCAAGGAAGAGGGGAGTAAACTCCCAGGTGGAAGAAAGTAGAAGAAAGCTTGCGAGAGAAGGACCCTGGCTAAGACGGCGGCAACGGGAAGAGGCTGCTGCAAACAGCTGTTCCTCATACATATTTCATTACACAATCAGATAATGCGTCCCACTACCTTCTCAATTATTCACAGATAAACATTTTCAAGACGTTTTGACATCTGTCTTGGTGCCTGCTATTAATTTAGTAATCACTGTAGTTAAAAATGTATGGGATTTTTTCCGTCGGAATACCTCCTCTCTGAGCGCAAGCCCAGTGTTGGGCTGCGGCAGAGAGCCCGGGCCCTCTGGGAGTGAAGGCACCTTGGAAGGTGAGGCCCCATCTCTAGAACGTTGCCGCTGTTGAGGAAAAGATTAAAGCGGTATCTGATTGTTTTAATTTATTCTTGAAAGTCATTACACACACACACAAACACACACACACACACACACACACACACACACACACACACGGATACTACTATGACAACTCTATACCCAGAAGGTGATTAGCCCTTTGCCCTGGGCAATGGAAATGGTTTGGTCTTCAAGAGTTGTTGAGAAAGTGTGGCCAACCCGATAGGAGCACACGCATGCACATGCATATATTCATAGACGTATATGAGAGATTTTCAAGGCACAAAAACAAAAGGCGAACAATTACAGGTGCTATCAAGAGGTCACAGACCTTGGAAGCTTTGCCCCTAGGCCTGTGTCCTGGGCAGAAGGCACAAGGATAAGAAAGAAAATACATTACATCCTGTAAAGTGTGTGGAACAGTTGGGGTTATGAGAAAGCAGTTGATCTTTCCTTGAGAACTGAATGTTACAAGTGTTCCAGCTAAAGCCCCATAAACATTTTTTTTTTAAGTTAAAGTTTGAAGAAACATTTCCAGTTCTAAAATGCTGTGGTTTGTTGTGCGAAAGGCTAGAAACTTCTTCTTAGAGAAGGTGAGGGCGTTCAAAGGCAACCAGTTTCTTCATGTTCTGAATCTTAGCTAGAAGGAACCAGGGTACATTTTGGTTCTGAGAATGATGTGCCTGTATTCACTTCACTCTTTCAGTCACAGCCTCTTCCTGAGGAGCATCAGCAGGTGACTCCCATTGGGGGTGAGAGAAAAGTGACCTGGAGAAAAAGACAGCTCTGAAAGAACCAGCCCTCCCAAGGAAGATTCAGATTGCGTGGGCTCGAATTTGATTTTCACAGTTTATTGTTCAAAATACAATCTAGAACACTTTCACTAAAATGTCCAGGAATTAAATTCTTCCCTATTCATACCCTCCATCTCCTCAGTGGACAGTTACATCTGTTGCAATGTGCCCTGCAGAAATGTTCAGGGGAGGGGGGGTCACTTCTTCTCTACAACACATGCTCTCTTTTGCTCCTTAGAGAGTGGTTATTGGACACGTTGGCCCAGGAGGCAGCTCTCTTTCCCACTTCCTTCCTCCCCTTCCCTAGTCTTTTCTTTTAGTTGGCCAAGACTCATGCCTACTACTTTAAGAGGGAGAGGCTCAGAGAATGAGCTCAAGAGAGCACATTGGAAAATGAGGTGAGGTCGGGAGGGGCAGCGGTGCTCTGAGCAGCCCCTGCCTCTTCTAGAAGGAACTGGGGCAGCCATTGTCTGGGACTGTTCCACAGGACTCAACATGCAGAGGAGGTGACCGAGAAAACACGTCTGTACACCTTAAGCCGAGCCCCAGAACCACTGTGGGAAACCCTGTTGTGGAACCTCTGCCAGGCCAGGACCTCAATCCCTGCCCGGAATAGAGGAAGTTGAAGACTTCTCAGTATCTCACAAAAGAAAATGAGTTAAATACATAACTTAGCTTGGTCTAACATAGTCCTTGTGGATTTATTTGATGTACACGGGGCTGGGCTATAGTTTTTGTTTGTTTGTTTGTTTGCTTGTTTGTTTGTTTTTTCAGATCTCAGAAGAGGAAAGGGAACAAAATGGGTCTTTCCCATATCTGGAAGCTTCCTTAGAACTGAATGTCCTCATTGGAAATTGAGAATCTCTTGTTATCTAGTGGAGGCCTGTGCTGCCTACTCAAGCCCTATTCCAGATCACAATTTCCCAGGCAAAGGGTGAAAAAGACAGCAACCAAAAGAAATAACAGAAGCAAAAGGAATCTTTCCTGCATTGCCCTCTTCTGGGTGTCTCCAACAGAGCAGGTAGGAGAGCCCGATGATTCCTTGGTCTTTTCTTCAGGGCATGGCCTGAAACTTTCCATACAGAAGATTCAATGAAGATTTTTCTCCAGGACCACTGGGCATCTTGAAGGAAGATGAGCTGGCTGGCCCCACTCTCCTTGGCTTCCTGTACACTTTTGTGCATGTTTGGGGGTCACTCCATGTGGACACGGTTAGCTTTTGTCTGCATCTGGACAAGGTGTGTGCCCATGTATCCGATCCATTCCTTGCACACATCTTTATTCCTCCAGTACTGATTTAACATTCCTATCATTTTCCTAAGTGTGTTCTCACACACTTTACCTTCTGTAAGGTAGGATGAGGATGAGACCTTAGGGATGTGTGTTGGGGAGAGAAGGTGCAGAAAGGGAGGTTCTGGACTTTGGGTGAGCTGTAATGTTGGCAAGTCTCTGAGCCCTAGATACCCTAGGCCTTTTTTCCCCCATACCTTTCTCTACCCTAGTAAGTATTATGCTAACCTTTAATATGAAGGAGCGACCCTCTGTCACCTCACAGGATGGATTCAGGACGGGTGCGACCAGCTTCTAGAACCTCCCCTGGTAGACAGTAGCTCCGAACAGCCAAAATGAAAGGCAAATGAAGTCTTAGACGTCAGCTGGCATCCTGGCCACCGTCGCGTCCTGTGTTGCCCTGGGGCTCAAGAGAGAGCAGAAGCTCCGTAGTTAAGCTCGGGGAGCCTCCAAGCACCCTGAGCGTTAGGGGGCGAAACTCTACTTTTTTGGAGTCCCAGGCGCAACTGCACTTACGACTGCAAACTAGAGGGCCCGCCCCCTCGGCCCCTCCTTAAAGCCCTCACCCCAACTTTAAGCTCCCAGTAGGAGAGCCAGAGCTAGAGTCTCTCCCTAGGCACCGTGGGCCGAAGCCACTTTTCAGGGTCCCTAGAGGAACCTAAGGACCTGATAGCAGAAGCAGAGTACTGAAAACAGTTATTTAAGTTCCTAAACAACCCTAAGCGATGTATTCCTCCGCCGCCTTCTCACCTCTGGCCTGGGCAGCCTGTTATTTTCACCCGCCCGCGAGAGAGCAGGCACTGGGGCGTGCACCGAGAAGGGTGTGAGCTCACACTTTCGAGTGCTGTTGGAACTGGCTTTAGGGAATCTTCTAGATGTGAGGGTTTTTTTTTCTTTCCTTGATTGAAGATGACATGCGACTAACTTCAGGTAGTGTGTTCTTAAAGGACGAATATTAGTCCGACTGTCGGCCTAGGAGTTTTTCCTGCGCGTTGGTGCTGACTGAAGCCACTTCTCCCCTTCCCTCAAGCAGCTTTCCTGGCGGGTGAAAGGGCCAGGCCCTGAGATCTGTATGACTGGAGTTCTTAAGGCTCACTCCAGAGATCTGATTCAAAGGTCCAAGCTATTTGGTAACCTCGCAGGGTCAGGAAGGAGAAGGAGATCTTGATAACCACCCCATACTCACGGCAGGGAGGAGTTCTAACCTCGACACACAGGACCTTCGGACCTAACTGCCTTGCTGTCTCACTCCCAACCCAATCTGTGCTCCGGATTGGCGGCGGCGGGTGGGAGGGCTGCTGAGGGAGTTAGACTGACACAGGATGGAGGTGGAGGTGGAAAGAGCGAAGAAAAGGAAGCAAGATTGGGTGAGAATGTGCAGATGGGTGAGAATGAGGTGGAAATGGAGTTGGGGTTGTAACGCAGGGCACCAACTAGTCACCCTTCTATGGAGAGGTGCGTGTGGCTGCTCCCCCCAATAAAGCTAATGATGTAGTAATTTAGGAGGGGTGAGGGGCTGGGCGAAAGGAGGGAGGGGAGAGAATGGGGGGGTAACCCGCGCCCCAGGAGCGAAAGCAAACTGCTAGCTGTAGAGGCGCTGCCGCAGTTCAGGCTCCCCAACAGGTTAGCTAGCCTCAGATCCACCCGGTATTTCGCAGGAGGGGGGGGGGAGCGGCGTTGAGATAGCTAGAGGAGGGGAAGCCTTCCTGGCGGACAGAGGGAGGGAGAGAGAGAGAGGGAGAGAGACAGGAGCTAGAGCGCGCGCGCCAAGCCCTTTGAAAGGACTTACACTTCCTAATGAATATTTATCCGCCGCTGCTACAAGTTCCCTGCTTCTCTTACCTTTCCGCAGGTAAGATCCTCCCTGCTCCCCTACCCTAGTGTCATCCCGGCTTCCCTCCCTCCCGACTCCTGCGCAGGTGGTCAGTCTTTGGGCCGGCGGGGTGAGGTGTGGGGTGTGGAGTAAGGTGGTTTCTCTGTGTGCGATGGGCCCTGTACGACTAACACAGAGTGTGTGGGGGACTGGGGGACTACCTGTGTAGAAGGAGAGAGAGAGAGAGAGAGAGAGAGAGAGAGAGAGAGAGAGAGAGAGAGAGAGAGAGAGAGAGATTGTGCGCCCCCGAGCGCGCGTCTGCTCTATGCATGCACGCATTAGGCACATTTTTGGACTTTTCTCTCGGATGACCTGGATATCTTGCCCTTCCCTTTCTTTGGTTCTCCTCCCCCCTCTTTTGGCCTCTTCTACCTCCTCCCCCAACCCACCACTATCCTCGGTTGCAGAACCACTCCCTACTCCTCTGCCCGGCTTTGTGCAGCAGGCGCGCATCCCTCCAAGCAGTCTCTCGTGTCTCCCACAAAGAGGATGGCGAACTCTTTTTCCTCTGTGACCCCTACACCAAGACCGCTGGTCCAGCGATCCCTCGAACCCTTTCCTGCAGGTTCAAATCTCGAGGTTCTGCTGCGCGCTCTGCCTCCTTCCCCCTCTCGGGGAGCAGAGGTTCAGTGCAAGAAGCTGAGAGTAATCATTGGTGATTGGGACTCCGGGGTACCGGGTGGAGCTTCACAAGGGGTCTACTAACCTGGAACCGAGAGCCAGAAAACCTCCGTGGTAGGGCGCTAGTACCCTGCCACCCCGCCCCACCCCCCAACCCGAGCCATCGTTGGCGGGAGGAGCCCAGAGAATTCGGACCCGCCTAGGGGGAAAGAGGGAGGGGAAAAGGAAGGGTCGGGGAGGAGCGGAGGATTTACACAGAATTCTTTAAACAGACTTACCCAGCCACCTGTTGAGAATCAGTCTGGGGTCGGCCAGCTCCGGATCTGCTCGAGGTGGACACACAAAAGCAAAAGCCAAGCTGGGAAAATAAATTTCTTTGGCTGTGCCAGACGCGGCGGGTTAGGCTAACAACCCTGCGCTAGGGTAGCAAGGCTGTGAGATCCAAAGGGGGGTTGTCACAAGAAGACCCACTACTCCAGCGTCTGCCCCATCCCACGTCTTCTCAGCTTAGAGGCCAGGGACTCAGAGCTCGTGAACTCGGCGCTCGGGGCTCAGCACCCTCCGTTCAGCTTAAGCCGGGGCAGGCCTTCTAAGCCCTGCTCAGAAGTCAAGAGCAGCAGCGCCGCCGCTCCTCGCAGCCTTTCACGCAGCAGCCGCTTCTTATTCTTGTGCCTCGGCCTTTCTGGGCGCCCCCGGACAAAGCCCCCAGAACTCGGTCGCTCCCTTCCCGCTAAATCCCCTTCGGGGTCAGTGCGCTACCAGCACAGGGCCGCGCGCCTCTCCTGCTAGCCTGGGGGCTCTTAAAGAGCCCCACACCCCTCCGCCCTGCGTGCTCCTCCGACCCCCGCCACCCCTCCCCTCTCCTCCGGATCTAGCCCCCCACGCCGACGCCTGAAGTCCCTGCTGCCCCGACCCAATGCCCGTGGACTCCCAGCCCCCTCCTTTCGCCTCCTCCCCTGAGCAGCCGGTGGGCCCCCGAACTGAATTCTACCCTCCGTTTCAGGTCTCCCTCTCTCTTAGAGCACCAGCCCCTGACTTTATTTGCCGCTGCTTTTGCCCTTAGAACGGATCGTGACCTGGGCACTATTGTAGCCCGGCTCAGAGATGATTCTGGAGTTTATGCCTGGGCTTGGTTTAGGGGGTCGTGGAATGAAAAGGGGGGCTGGGCACGGGAGTGGAGATGAATGGAAGGAGGTAAGGGAGGAGGGGCTGGTCAAATAGACTTAGACTCTGAGGCTCTTATATCCCAGGACCTACATTGGCCTTCAGTATTAGTTGAAAGCTGGCATTGAATGGGGTCTTGAGGCTAGCAATCTCAATCTACAATCTTCCATCGTAGGAGGGTGGGCTGGTGACTATATGGAGGTGGGCTTCCAGAAAGTCCTGAGTGGAGAACCGAGAGTTCTCTGTTCTCTGCTCCTCAGACCCAGCAAGTGCTAGGGCAAGAAGGCAGTGAAAGGGGACCGTGAGTTCCAATTGTCCAGGAGAAAGGACAATGGAGACAAGAGGGCAGTGAGAGATGTCAACTCTTTCTGAGGAGCGAAGTGCAATTTCTAATGGTTCCTTATGTTAACAAGTTAGCCGTGTTCCTTGGCCCAAGAAGAGGAGAGGAGTAGATGCTTGTCCTTGTGGGTGGCTGTCTCCACCTCCTTTTTCCTAGGATTTTCTCTCTCCCCTCCAGGTTTGTTTTGGGCCCCAGTCTTGCCTAAGAGGAGTGGCCTTTCCTGGGGAAACTTCTTCAGACCTCTCTAGGGCTAGAAACACGAAGACAGACCAGGGGAGGGATTGTGGGAAGGCAAGTGTGAAACTGGAAGTCAGTCTCTGAGGGGGTGTGAGCAGAAGTGCCCACCCTTTCTCAAACACCGGCCTAGAGTTCTAGTTGTCAGGAAGGTTGACCTTCCGGAAAGTGTGAGGCCTCCTGGGGAGAAGTGTGAGGCCTCCTGGGGAGACCAGAGCAAAGGAATTTGAGGAAGAGAAGTGGAAAGCTGAGCCTCCCCTGTGGACCAGCCCTTCTGACGCTCTGACACTAGTTCAGATGCACCTTTAAGGAGGTGCGCTGATTAATTGATTTACAGCTGGCCCTGTGGGGGGTGGAAAGTTCATGGCACACACGGGTGAATTAGACCTAGTGGTTGTAAAATCCACCTCCCTACTCCCCAAGCACGCAACCATTTTTAGCTTGCATCGCTCTAGTATCCTTCTCCTTTCTCCAGGGCCTAGATCACTGTGCAGCCAGCTAGACTGGGTTTGTGACCACCCTCCTGGGCTTGATGGTGGGAGGTGTTCAGGTCCTAGACTGAGCCAACCCCCTCTTGTTTGAGGATGTGGGGGGTGGAAGGGCCTTTAGCGGGCGGCGGGGCTCATTAGGCAGAGCGGGGTGCCGAGAGGTGCGCGCTGCCGGCCCCAGAGACCGCCTTTGAGCCGTCGAGGCAGCTTCATTAAGCAGCGCTAACAAGGCGTACAAATGCCGGGCCCAGTAGCTTTCTTGCAATGGTGGGGCCTTAGCAGGGCGCCAGGCTAATGAGGGTCACTCAAAGGGGCTGATCAAATATTCAAATTTCCCCTCACGCCGGGAACTTTTATGCACCGGGAAAGTTGAGGCAACTGAGCTGTGTTTACTGTCCTGATGGACAATTGCTTGAAGCCCTGGTCCCCGGAGGCTAAGAAAGGGAGGGGAGCTAAGGGGAGGGAGCAGTTGTTGTTGTTGTTTGTTTGTTTGTTGTTGTTTAAAGGAAAGTAATCAGGGTCCTTGAAGGGTTTCGAGGCCTCCCTGCCAGAGTACAGCGCTCCCCCGCGCCCTCCCTGGCGGTCTGCACCAAGTTCCTCCATTTGCACTTGCGGGGAGGCCCAGACCACCCGCTACCCAGCAATCTCTGCCTTCCTACGTCCTAGAGTTCGGAAGAGGCGTTGCCCCCAGGACAAACCTTCCTGACCCCTTGGGTTGGCTGTTCCGAGTTGAGCAAGGGGGAACTGGGTGCAGCTGTCACAGGCCTTCTGGGGCTCGCTTTCCTTGGCTTTCCCTGTAATCCAAAACAAGGAGGGAGTATGCCTCCTGCAAAGTCCTCGGACTTTCTCATTGCTGTGTTGGAGTTGATATTTGTAAATAAATGCCCAGCAGAGCAGGATTTAACACTTCCCAATTCAACTGCTCCATTTCTCCCCACAGCAACTGAACTCTAATCCTCTGACCCGGTAGGCCAGGGTTGAAGGGTGGCGGCAAATTTGTCTGCAGGTGACCTCTGTGGGTACCAATGCCGCAGATCCACCGAGTCCCCAGTCCTTGAGTCGAGAGGCCAGAGAGAGAGAGAGAGAGAGAGAGAGAGAGAGAGAGAGAGAGAGAGAGAACACAAGCCAATCCCCCTCGGGTTTGTGGCTCTGAGAGTACCGGAGTGCAGGCGATCCTCAGCGTCCCACCCACTCTGGAAGTACCCTGGTCTCCATTCCGAGCCCTCGCATTACCACCCCAGATTAGTGAGCAAAGCAGCCTGCACCAGCTCCTCTCCCCAATGCTCAGAGAACGGGAATTTGAGGAAACTCCAGAGGTCCACAGATACCCTTTCCAAAAATGCACACACCCAAACCTTTTAGATCAAGCCCGCGCGGAGCCTCGGCGGGATCCAGTCCCACAAGAAGCATCGGTCCCCACCCGCCCCGCCTCTCTGCTCAGCTTTCGGGACTCTCAACTTACCCGCTTCGGGAGGCAGCGGAGTGCTTCCGGCCTGGGCTGGAGAAGCGCTAGCAGCGTTGTGGCCACGAGGTGGGCTCAGAGGGCGGCGCAGAGCCTTCCCTGCAGAGAGGCTCTGCGACAGTCCGGGCTGCTGCGGGCCCGAGCAGGGTAGGGGAGCGCTCAGAGTCTTGCGCCTTGCCTGCGCCCTCCTCCCGACTCAGCGCTCACAAGGGGCAGCCGACAGCGAACTGCAGATCCCCGCGGGCCCATGGGCTACCAGGCACTTGCGGGAGTACAGGGCTGTCCTCGAGCAGCATCTGTAATCCTTTTGCCTCAATTCTTCCTGAGTGGCGAGGGTTTTTGATTTCAGCGCTTTCGGCACAGCCCTCGGCACCTGCCCAGCCTCCCTCCAGGCCTGGGTTCCCCCCCACACACACTCGGAGGCTGGGGGGGGGGGTTGCGGGGATTGGGAGGGGACTGGTCAGGTTCAACCGCCCGCCTGGCGCCTGGGTCCCCGGCTCCGAGGGATGCAGTTTCGGGGTCACGAGCTGCTTTCAAAAAGTTGAACACAATATTCGGAAACCCACCCGTAGGAATTCTCCCCCTCCACACGCGGCACAATACCCACTCCCCTCCCCTTTTTCATTCCTTCCTCCCCCGCTTCCTCCTCCTGCCCCTTCTCCCTCCCACCTTTCAGTCTATAATCCTTCCCCCTACAAGAGAAAGGGGTCCGGAAGAAAAGATGAAGTGTCTGTTTTTGTGTCCCAACCTTTGGGCTCTTTCTGGGTCCGCAAGGAGCGACCGCCCAGAGCTTCGCAGTTGAGCGGAAAAGTACTCCTGGTCCAGATGAGGGTGTTTGGAGAGAGAGAGACCGCCAAAGTGGGGCTCGACGGATCCACCTTTTAGAAGGAAGATTCTTCTGCTCTAGTCAAGGAGCTTAGGTCCCCCACCTGCCTCCTGCTAAAGAGCCAGTATAGTCCCCTAGCCCAACCCAAACATTCGGTGTCACCCTCAAATCGGGTTAGCACTCCTCGGCCCTTTAAAACCTGGCACTGCTGGATCAAGGCCTAAGAAAGACCCGAGCTTGAGATTTAGGGCCTGCGACCATTTTGGCTTCAGTTGGGTTCACGTTTAAATTCTCCCACAACTTCTTTTTTTTCCACTCCTCTCTCATTGAGTTCTCCCGAGTGGTGTGTACCCGGCGCCGCGCCCCCAGATCTGCATCGGAATGTAGAAAAGATCTTTTAAAAAAAAAAAAAGTTGTGAATTCCTCAATGATTTTTCTTCTGGAAAGGCAGCTTAGGATAATTATTTCAGCTTTATTGAGGGCAGATTAGTTGAAGTCTGGGCGCTGCGTTTCAATACGCGTTGTACATGGGCCGACAATGTGGGCATTGTTGGCTACTGTGTGTGAATCCATTCAACATATACACTTTTTAACACCAAACCGAATCGTGTCTAAATATACACAGTGCGTAGGGAAAGATGGCTCTGACCCGGACAAATCTGGGTAAATCACACTTCCATAGTTACAGAAACCTCACAAAGGGAGGCCTGCCTTAAGTTGCAGATTACAACTTCCCACAGGCAACATACCTAAGAATAAATAAATGCTCATGGTAGCCGCAGGCAGGAAAGACCCTCTGCATTCTTTGGACAAGGGGGAGTCTGTTTCAGGGTTATGCTACTGTTTTATGTATGGAGAATTTCAGCTTTTATTATCTATTATAGTTATTTACAGTATTAGCAAACACTGAACTTTCAGGCCTTGGACGCTTACTCCGGGTGGCCTCCAAAGTTTCTGTATCTTTTAGAGGATGTTGGACACTCCAGGGCTTGTACCCATGGATATAGGAAAAGTGGGCATCCTCCAGCCTCCCCGGGGTCCAGGTTCTGGCCTCCTGTTACTGGTCTACCACTCTGGGAGGCAGCTGAAGTCTGGGGGAGGGGAACAAAGAGTGGAGTTGCTTTTGAAGACAGAGAAAGTGTAGTGTTTCCACTGTTTTAAAATAACATGGTGATGGAAGAATTTACCAATGCTTGGCTGTGCAATGGTGTGGAAGGAGTTGGGAAATGTAGTCCAAGGGCACTGGCCAGGAAACACTTCCAACCTCAAGCTTTCTTAACCCTGGCTTCAACTTGCTAGGTACCAGATTCTGTTTCCCAGATCTAGTCTCCCCAGCAACTTGCTACGGAGACTATGCAGCGAGCCTCTTCATCTCTCCTCTCTTCCTGACCACTATCAGTGGTCACATAGACAGAAGGAGGTGGCTGAGACACCCTGTGCAAACCTTGACGGGCCACCTGGTCCCCAGCCTCCTCTAAGGCTGCCTGGTGTTCCTGAGGCTGGGCGCCTCTTCCTAACCCCAAACACTCCTTGTAACTAATTGCTTACCACATTCAACTACTCTATGCCTCTTCCTTTTCAAATTTTTGATCAAAACTTCTTTGA
>NW_022196912.1:7773112-7781475 GCF_008632895.1 Mastomys coucha | reverse complement strand
CCCCCCCCCCAGGCTAAGTGGTAAAACCGTCCTTACGTTCTCAGTATTGATTGGCAGGGCTGACAGTGATTGGCAGTGGTTGCCTTGGCAACGCCACAACGACACGCCACAGACCAATAGAAAAGCGAAACAAAATGTTTCAATGCCGCACTCACTGTGGATTTAGGGGAGATATTATGAGGCTGTTGTCATTAGGGCGATTGCTGCGGAATCGCTGAATCTTGACTCGGCGGTGGTTGGCTCTCGCTCTCCTCGCTCTCCTCTCTCTCCCTCTCCCTCTCTTTGCCTCAGGTTCTCCTCTCTCTCTCTCTCTCTCTCTCTCTCTCTCTCTCTGCGCGCGCGCACCGGGCCGCTCTCCTTCCTCCCTCTCTATGTGGCTGCGCGGGTGTGTGTGTATGTGGATGTGTGTGGGGTGTGGGTGTCCCTTACGTCCTTCCTCCTCCCCCTCCTTCTCCTTCTGCTCCCCCCTCCTTTCCATCTCCTCCTCCCCCCTCTCCTCTCCCTCCTCCTGGTCCTCATCGCCCCTCTCCTCCTCTTCCTCCCCTCTCTCTTCCTCTCCCTGAATTTTCTCCTCTCCTCTTAGGTCAGTCCATGGTATTCCGCTCCCCCCTAGACCTCTATTCCTCCCACTTCTTGTTGCCAAACTTCGCCGATTCTCACCACTGCTCCCTACTTCTGGCGAGTAGCGGCGGCGGGAGCAGTGCGGGCGGCGGCGGCGCGGGAGGCGGCGGCGGCGGGAGCCGTGCGGGAGGCGGCGGTGCTGGCGGAGCAGGCGGCGGCAGCGGCGGCGGCGGCTCCAGGGCCCCCCCGGAAGAGTTGTCCATGTTCCAGCTGCCCACCCTCAACTTCTCGCCGGAGCAGGTGGCCAGCGTCTGCGAGACGCTGGAGGAGACGGGCGACATCGAGCGGCTGGGCCGCTTCCTCTGGTCGCTGCCCGTGGCCCCCGGGGCGTGCGAGGCCATCAACAAACACGAGTCGATCCTGCGCGCGCGCGCCGTCGTCGCCTTCCACACCGGCAACTTCCGCGACCTATACCACATCCTGGAGAACCACAAGTTCACCAAGGAGTCTCACGGCAAGCTGCAGGCCATGTGGCTCGAGGCGCACTACCAGGAGGCCGAGAAGCTGCGCGGCCGCCCGCTCGGCCCGGTGGACAAGTACCGCGTGCGCAAGAAGTTCCCTCTGCCGCGCACCATCTGGGATGGCGAGCAGAAGACCCATTGCTTCAAGGAGCGGACTCGGAGCCTGCTGCGGGAGTGGTACCTGCAGGATCCCTACCCCAACCCCAGCAAGAAACGCGAACTGGCGCAGGCCACCGGCCTCACCCCCACACAAGTAGGCAACTGGTTTAAGAACCGGCGACAGCGCGACCGCGCAGCGGCGGCCAAGAACAGGTCAGTGGCGGGGACCGCGGCTGGGCCACAGCCTCCGGGTCTAGAAAAGGGGAAACGGGTTGAAACTCAGGCGATCGGGGCATGGTAGGGGCGGCTGACCAAGCTCAGGAGATGCTTGTACTCTCTGGACAGTTAGAAAAAGTTTCTGGTTGCCCTGGAACAGGGAACAACCGGCTGTGGATTTACAGACAGACTGCTTTGCTCAAGGAGAGCTTTTTGTCAGGGCCAGCGCCGTGTGAGCATGCCTCTGGTGTCCTCCCTCAGCCCACGGTGCCTGTCCCTAGGGGCCTTAGCTCCCTCGTGGGTCTCTTCAGCCCTGGCCCCAGATAGAAGGGTGGGAGGAAAGGAAAATACTATTTGCTATCTGATTATTTCTGTGCACCGCAAAAGGGACGGGGTGGGGGGTGGTTTAGAGGCGTCCATAGGCTTCAAAGATGGGAAAGGGGGCCAGGATTCCTGCCACAAAGAGAAGGCCAGTGTCCCTTGAGCTGACACTGAACAGGAGAGGCAGGCCTGGAGTGAAGAGGCCTGGTGTGTTTAGTGTGTCCATGGGGAAAAAGTGACCGCTTCAAGTCTGCCTATATCCTCAGCTAAGGAGCGTCCATTCCCTTTGGTCCACTTATTCGGGAAGCAAAACCGCAGGTGCAGTTGTGGCAGGCAAGTTGGTTACAGAGTCACAAAGTTGTTTTGGTTCTGGTGGATCGTTAAAGCTCGACTGTGAGAGAAAAAGGAGAGGGCGGAGAGAAAATTAGTCCAAAGGGAAGGGAGAGAGAAGTAGGGGGATTGGACAGAAGCTCTGGCACAGTGTTGTTCAGTTTGAAAGGCACTGGGCCTGGGACGCTACAAGGAGCAGGGGCCTCCGCTGCTGACAGCTGCTGGTGGCTGGAGGCTTAAACTGTGTGTATGGGTTTAATTTAGGTGGTCCAGGCCTGAATCCACTTCCCTCTCATCTCTCCCTGTGGAGGCCACTTTTCGCCAGATGGGGGGAGCGCCCATGACCAGTGAAAGGCTTCCTTGTGGTGAGACACTAGGTTCAGGCAACTGCTTCTTCACCCAGAAAAGAGACAGACACTCCGTCCTTCCCTCCTGTCTTCTCTTTCTTCCCTTTTCTTTCTTCTTCCTCCCCTGCCCTCCATCTTTTAACTTCCAGCTTTCCTATTTTCTCTTCCCCGTGTCCTGCGCTCTCAGAGATTCAGAAAGGAAAGCCATGGGTACTCTGAGGGGAACCCCTACAGCTCTGGGTGTGTGCTTGGGAAGGCCGTGGCAGGAGCCTCTGTGGAATCCCTGGGTCTCCGGTCCAGTTACATGAGCCTCAGAGGCTGCGGGGGGGCGGGGGGGTGTTGGGAAGCGAAGCTCTTCGCCCCTGTCTGCTGGTCCGGGGCTCGGGGTCCTTTGCTGCTTGCCCAGGTCTCCGCAGGAGGCTGGCTTGGGAGTCTTCTCTTTCTCTAAGGCCGTCCCTATCTGGAACGCTTCCCTGGGCTAGGGAACCGGGAGCTCGGACTTAGGTTAGGAAGTCTCTGCGGTACTCAGGGGACAGCTGGGTGCCTAGAAGAACACAGAGCACAGCCGAGGGCTGTGGCTAGGGGCACGCCACACGGGAGGCCGCGGTTGTAGGGGAGTACAGGCCGGGCCAGGCTTCCTGCGGTGTGAGCGAGGGGAGCAGGGTGGCGGGACAAGGAGTCAGGGCGAGCATGGCTCTCTTGTTCCCCGCAGGCTCCAGCACCAGGCCATCGGGCCGAGCGGGATGCGCTCGCTGGCTGAGCCCGGCTGCCCCACGCACGGCTCAGCAGAGTCACCGTCCACAGCGGCCAGCCCGACCACCAGTGTGTCCAGCCTGACGGAGCGCGCGGACACCGGCACTTCGATCCTCTCGGTAACCTCCAGCGACTCGGAATGTGATGTATGATAGCCAAGGCCGCCCTCCTCCCCCCTCTCCCCTTCCATCTTCCCCTCCTCTTCCTAACCCTGCTCCTCTATCTCTTCTACTCCATACCTAGAACAAACCGAAATCAGGATACACAGACACACACACACACACACACAAGTCCATACACACTCCCACCCCAGCTAAAAATATATTAAAAAAAAAAAACAAGAAAAATAAATTAACCTCAAACCATCAACAACCCCCACCACCACCACCACGGCCACCCCAAAGGACCGCGACGCCAACAGACAGTCATAAACGCTGATGTTGCGGGCAGAAAGCATAAAAGAGGTGACAATTGTATACTTTCTAGGACAAGCACGGCTTCTCCTTTTGGTTCCCACGGACCCGGCACCCCACCTGCATGACGATTTATTTGTATCTGGGAAAATATTCTCTCTAGTTTAAAAATGATTTAAAGAGTCGACTATACAAAAAAAGAAAAAAAAAGAAAAAAAAAAAGAAAGAAAGCACCACCGCTGCCGCCACGACAAGACGACAAAAACAGACAAAAAGAAAAAAATCTGACATCTCCGTTCTGAATTTGTTATTTAGAGAAAAAAAAGGAAAGAAAGAAAGGAAAAAACTCCTCGAGAGAAATAGCAAACGTTTCTTCCTTCTGTTGCTCTTTTCTTCTCTCTCTCTCTCTCTCTCTCTCTCTCTCTCTCTCTCTCTCTTTCTCTGTGTTTTTAAGTCCAGGTATTGGTCAAACAAGATGCAGTCCTCCGTTTTTGTTCAGCCGACAATCATTTTCTTCCTAAGCACCTTGTTCTCTCCACTCTGTCACTGCCTGTGTGGGTACTGGTTATAAATGTGGAAAAAGAATAGTTATGACTGTAACAGATTTTTATTTTTATTTCAAAATTTTATATGAATTATGTATATCTTAATGATTGGTCATTTTCCCAGTTTGTAATATATGTGTAGACATTGCTTGTATATGATACCTGCTTTTTCTCCTCTCCCTTCTCTCTCTCCTCCCTCCTTCCCTGCCCACTCGCCTCTTTCCTTTTGGGGATTCTCGGCGTCGACTTGGCAGTCGAGGCTTAGCGAGGTGGCCAGGGTTAGAGAGAGAGAGGGACTCAGTCGCTAGCAAAAGCAGAGAGTGAGACGTAGTATTCTTATGCAAAAGCTATTCAAGTTTTTCCTAGCCGCTTTGGAGGCCCCATCCACTCCCGTAGGGCGCTTTTATTGTTATCTTAACTGCGTGTTTATCTATATGTAAAAACTTTCTAAAGCAAATACAGTATTCTCCATTTTCTTATCACTCCCAGAGATTGGTGTTTGTGTCCGCCCTGGCATACAGCTCCAGGGAGCAACAGCCCAGCCTCCCGCTTGCTCTCTCTAGCTCGCCGACCGCCGGAGCCAGGGAGGGGAAGGATGCCAAATCTGGGTCCCAGATTTTTCTGCAAGTTGAGGAAAACTGGGAACAAACACTTGCTTGGGGAAAGAGAGGCCAAAACAGGATCCCGAGGGACAGACGGGGAGCGCATGAGGGAAGAAGGGGTTACAACTAGTTTCTTCCATGGCAAGATGTCAGGCCTGAATCCTCCCCGGAGTGCTGTACCCTGGGATTGCTGGATCTCGCGGCGCTTGTGAGCCCTTGAAGGTTTGGGAACCTTCTAGTTGCCTGCTTTTTAAAAAGGAGAATACCCAAGGCTCCCTAACCCAAGCGACCGTCCTGAGCACAGCTGAAATTCTGTCTTCCTTGTATTTTTTTTTTTAATCTTTCTCCTTTTTTTTGGAGGAGGTGTAAGGTAGTTAAACCCAGGTGGAGAAGACGGGGGCTGGGTGGGGTGGGAAAAGGAGGCAGTTTTCTGACTTCAGGGCCTAAAATGCGGATTTCTACCCTACCACCTTCCTTGTCCGACTGAGTCACTTGCCTTAAGAATCTGGATCTGTTTGAAAAAAAAAAAAATCCTTGTCTTTTGGGATCAACTGGAGTCCCTTTCTAAAGGATTTTGGTTGGTTTGCTTGGTTAAAGGAAAACCAGAAACAAAACAAAAAACACTGTCTCTTGCTGACCACGTTCCTCTGCTGGCCCCAAGCTTTCCTGGGCTGCTGTGGCCGCACAATTACCAAGGATAGCTGACTGGTAGGAAGCGGTTCTGCTGCTCTGGGCCAGGGCTGCCTGCGCTTGAGGAGGGGCCAAAGAGGTGATTTCAGAATACTTGCCTTCACTTGAAAAGTCCAATTTCAAAGCTAGGAGGATTAAAAAGAAACCAGTCTGAAATTTAGCGACCGCTTCCAAACTAATTTCGATTTCCCTTTTCCTTTTGTCTTTATTCCCAACAACACCAGGGGGGTTTACGCTGGCCGACCTGGGAAGAGGGTCTGACTGGCCTAGAGGTGCCCTAGGTACACAAGAGCGCATGCGCTTGCATGAGGTGGAGGGTTCCATAGGGGGTCCCTTCTTAGAATCAGGGCATCCAGCCGACCTCCCCAGCTGGCTTGGCACACAGTGTCAGAATCTCTGTGTGTACCCACTGCCCATAGAAACAGCTCCGTGCAGCCACATTTCTGACAACACCAGGAATATGGAAAGAGGCCATCTAAAGCCACCAGGCTTGGACCTCCATTCTGTCACCTGCTCTTCACATACTTGACCCAGAACTTGGGCCTTTCAACCCAAAGAAATGGCTGCCTTGGTATAGACAGTGTGGATGGATCCAGAGCAGGGAACAAACCAAAGCGAGGGGGTGGGTGGGGTTGGAAGGAAGGGGCCCTCGCTGCTGCAGCCGCCGCGACTTCTGCTGCATACTAGACCAGTGACATCAGGAACAGGGGCCTTTTTGTGTGAGAACAAAGGGGAAAACTTGAGTCACACTTCTTTCTGTCATCATGGCCTGCAGAAAAAATAAGTTTGGGTCTACCCATTGCCTCTTCCTCCACTGAAGAAAACAGCCACTGGACTCCTCCAACAGCCTTTGCCTGAGAGGGCAGGAGTCTTATTGGGGTTGTTGACAGCCTGTGGTCCCTGTCAATCACTACTGTTTCTACATAGGTCTGTCACCAATACCAATGCTGGGCTCTTTGCCTTTTCTGACTTTATCTACAGGTCTCCTGTGTGCTTGTTGTGAGTGGCACGTGTGTGTGAGTGTGTGTGTGTGTGTGTGTGTGTGTGTGTGTGAGCGAGCGCGCGCAGTTCTGAAAGTTGGGTAAAAGTTTCATCAACTTCTGCATATAAAAGGACATATTGTGTGTTTGATATAAATACACACATATGTCATTTGTATGTGCCTAGTGTGGGTTTTCATTCATGCTGCGTAGCTTAGGTACAGTCTGTATGCATGGCCTGAGAGGGTCTGCAGAGAAGACTGAAGAGCTCCAGTACACCTGCAGGCTGTTGTGTGCAGGGAACATGTGCCCTGTGCGGTTCAGTCTGCTTGGGGACATCTAAGTCATTCTAGTTAGTTCCCAAACATGACAGCCAGTCTCTATCCCTAAGAATCTTCCAGCCCCTCTAAGAAATGGTGTGTGTGTGTTTGTGTGTGTGTGTGTGTGTGTGTGCACACTCACAACAGATGCTCAATGGCTAGACCGGGTTGGCTGGACTTTTTGGCTTTCTCCACTCACCCGTTCTTTCCCTTGATACACTTGGGGTTTTTTCAGGGGATTTGGCTCTCATCCTTTTAAGCAGAGAGTAGAAGGAAAGGGGGCCCTTTTCTGGCCAGATCTCTTTTACCTAGTTCCTGTCCATTTTCTTTCTAGCCCTCCCATCTACGGCCAAAGTAGTCAAGGTAGCATGGGACTACTGGGCAGACCTGCATGGAGAGAGAGCTGTGCTGAAACTCTGTACAGGCTCCTGGAAGCAAACCAAATTGCCCCTGGGGCTGGGGAGTGTGGGCCTCTTAGGCATAGGTCCCCTCTTTCTGGGCCACACAGCAACTAATGGGCTGGCTCCTCTTGGCACCAGAGGGTTGAGCCCACTTCTCTGTAGGCTGTGCGCTTCTTGCCTCCCTTTCTAATGCATTTGGTTGGGAGCTTTCCCAGTGCCAGGTCTTTATATACCTAAGTATACATACAGTTTGAGGAGTAACATCCAATTCTTTTCCTCTCTGCATCCCTCAGAGGCAAACAATGGTTGTCTAGAATTTGCATCAGAAACCCCAAAAGAAGATTGGATTGTGAAGCTGTGAAAATCTGTGTCCAAGACCCCACTCCTAACCTCCCTCCCCCTCCTGCCAGAGGAAAGACAGGCCTCTTCACCTCTTAACCCACCTCCCTTCCCAGCCCCATCCCAGAGCTCTTGTTCAGCCCTCTTCCTGCCCTCTGAATCCTGCCAAATTGGCTGCCCAGTGCCCAGAAGTTGACTATCCCTGGTGAGATACATAGCTGATTTCAAAGAAATGGCACAGACGCCACCATGGTGCCAGGCAGGGATGCTGATTGACAGTGGAGCTGAAGGCACATAAGCCTGGGTAGGTAAGGCTGGAACTGAGCTTCATGAGACCAGTAGCCCAGTTTTGGCTCTAGAGCTGGTTCCAGTGCAGCACTGGGAAGACCAGCGACAGGCCTAGGCAGGTCAAGTGGGAGGGATGGTGGAAGCAGAATAGTGGCTCCAGTCTCTGCCAGTCCACTGCTAGTTTGTCATGAACACCTATGTACTCCTTCAAAAATGGAATGGCACGTTTTGAACTAGTGTCTTGCAAGGATCACTAAACCTGTAGCCTAGAATCAGGTCTGTGGGGCATTGGGCATGCTCTAGCTCCTCCGGGGCAAGGGGTGTCTCAGACTCTTCTACTCCTTGTCTTCTTTTGCTGCCCTGACGACCATTGTGTGACTGTCACCTGGAGTACTGGCTGCCACCTCTGAGGCTTTTCAAAATCTTCCCTGAACACTGGGGCTGAGTCTGCCTACCTACCAGAACCATTGAGCTACTGGTCCTCAAGCATGGACCCCTTGCCTCCCACTGCTGCCTCCCACTAGCGGGTCTCTTTCTGGACCCCAGCCAGGTGGCTGGGATGGCTGTCTGGGCTGTGTGTGTGTGTGTGTGTGTGTGTGTGTGTGTGTGAGAGAGAGAGAGAGAGAGAGAGAGAGAG
>NW_022196912.1:7770467-7772926 GCF_008632895.1 Mastomys coucha | reverse complement strand
AGAGAGAGAGAGAGAGAGAGAGAGAGAGAGAGAGTCTGGGAGGGTAGCAGTACTAGCCCTGCTCCAATTTCTCCGGTCAGCTGAGCACAACTTTCCATTCGAGTGTATTCATGCAGTGGCTGATTGAGCTCTGCAGTGTCAGGCAGGGCTCGGCAGGAGGGGGTAGGCAGAGCCAGGCTGACAGAAGCTAGACTACATACCACACACACAGACACACACACCCTTCTACAAATATACCCTAGCCACATGTTGTATGCACACCTTGCCCCCAGCCATTTCTGTATAAATACAGCACACACACACACACACACACACACACACCTGCCACCAGAACAATTTCCCAACACCCATAAAGCTTTCCTACCCGACACATGGCCAGTCTTTCTCCTCTATCCCTTAAAGAGTTTACACTAGTTCTCAAACACAAATTCAAGCATCTTTCCTCCCTGCAGGTTCTCTCTCCAGGATGCGTACTCCAAACCTGCATGGATGCACACACAAGCCTGTCCAATCTTAAAATCTTCCTCCCACAGAGCTTTTCAAACTCAAACCACAATAGAATCGAACACTTATGTTAAACATCATTAGCACCCACATACTGCTAGCACACAGTCTGCTCTATGTGAAGGACAGTGACTCACCAAAAGTTCATACCTAAGAGAATCTGCATAAGCATGATCGATTTATTTAAAGAACACAGCCATGGCATAGTCATGAAGACAGGAGTTATTGAAGGAACCTTCTGATACTCGATGACATAGGAACCAACCCAAAGATGGTAGCTCCACCCTGTAGTCACTTGCCCTCCTGTCTGGGCACCCCAGAGACCACTTTCCTTAGCCTTATCCACTTCCAGAGGAGCTCCTTGCAAGCCACAGCAGGCAGCTAGAGATTTAGAGAAGACAGGTTGCACACTATAAACACTATCAGCTGAACAGGACTCCTATTGAGAGTATAGCAGAAGCCCCTGTTTTGAAACTCCCTCCCCCTGCAAAGGAAGAAGAGGTAGCAGAATGGAAGGGCATCACAGAGAGACAGTACAGTGAGAAGGATGTCACAGAGAGATAATACAATGAGAAGGACATCACAGAGAGATAGTACAGTGAGAAGGATGTCACAGAGAGATAGTACAGTGAGAAGGACATCACAGAGAGATAGTACAGTGAGAAGGACATCACAGAGAGATAGTACAGTGAGAAGGACATCACAGAGAGATAGTACAGTGAGAAGGATGTCACAGAGAGATAGTACAGTGAGAAGGTTAAATGAAGACAGAAGAGAGGTGAACTGAAACAACAACAACAAAAAAAAAGGAGTTACACATGACTGTAACCCAGGCAGAGGCAGGAGGATTACCACAAGTTCAAGGGTAGCCTGGTTGTAGTGACACTGTCAGAGAGAGAGAGAGAGAGAGAGAGAGAGAGAGAGAGAGAGATAAGAGGAGTAAGGGAGGGGAGAAAAGGATCGGGGTCACTTAGAAAACTCTAGAAACCCAGCTGGACCAAGCGGGGTTAGAGGACATGTAGTGCTGTGGCACAGAACAGTTCAATGTTCCCCAGTGTCTGAGGGAGCACCTGACTCAGGGCCAGCTCCACTTGGGAACTGAACTGAGTATTTGCTGCATATGTGCCAGGCATCTTGGACTCCCAAAGTGCCCATTCTCCTTGGGGGTGGCTGGAGTTCAGACACCTTCCTCTGCCCCAGAAAGCCTTCCTGCACTCGGCAGCAGCCTCACCACCGGGCTCACCACACCCCCTCTCTCCTGCAAGTGGTGAGAAGACAGACATTTCCTACATGGGCAATTGTGGCCAACACTCTCCTGTTCAGGGATGAATGGCCCAACAGCACCACACAGAAGCATTTCACAAAGAAGCCTGTACCATCTTCCCATTGTGTTATACAAACATGGATTTTAAGGAAAAGGGGTTGGAGCTTAAACCCAAAGGAAACTAATTCAGACCAGGATTTTACCAAAAGTGTCAAAAACCCGGAATGACAGACCAGGCTTGTACACATGTGTTTACATCTCCTCTGGCTGTCTGTGTTCACCCTGCAGCACCCAGGAGACCACTGACTGGTCAGAGAGGAAAGTGTAGGTAGATGGACTCAACTGAGCAGGAGAGGAGCCAGGTTCGCACTGGCTGAAAACCCAGCACATTCTATACAGAACACTAGTGCCTAAAGGTAAAGGTGGGGCTTGGGGCCAGGAATGAGTGCCCTGAGACTTTCAAATCCCTGGATGTGAAGGGACTATTGGCCTGTTGGCAGGGTTGGGTGGGGGTGGGGGTGGGGGTGGGGGTGAGGAGGTGTCCAAGAATCTACAAATAAAGCAGAAGGTAAGGACCCGTGTATGGGAGGCAACCAGTCCCCTGGGACCAGGTGTATTGTCAGTCAGCAGCTAGCTCACTCCCCCCACCCCACCCCCATTCTCTGGCTCAGATTGCCTTTCTTCTTTCAGA
>NW_022196912.1:7759395-7770457 GCF_008632895.1 Mastomys coucha | reverse complement strand
TCCAGGCCTAACTCCTGGGAATGTGGTCATAATATAACGTGGCCTATCCTCTTGCTCCTTGAAGCCTGAGCTGCCTCAGGCCATGATCCAGCCTGTGCCTGAGGGTGGCCTAGAGCCCTTCCAGGCCCAAGCAGGCTTTAGTTTGTTGGATTTTGAGATGAGTACTTACCATCATAATTAATTTGTGACTATTATTCAACAGACATTCTTAGCGAAGTCTTTTAAATGAGTGAGCGTGGTAATTATTGGCAGGGTACGTGCTTAGCCTCTGCAGACATAGAGTGCTGTAGCTCCCTGCCTGCCTTTTACCTCTTCTGTGCCCTGGCCAGGTCCAGCTGAGACAGATCAAGGGAATGGAAAACCTTGACTGCAGGTTGCAGCCACAACTACCTCTTTCTGGACAGTTCTGAACCTAAGAGGCTTTGATTAGAAGTGAAGACGTGGTGAAACTCAGAAATTACAATGACTTGGCCACTGTCACTCAGCTACCGTTACACACTTGATGTCCCAATCCTAGTCTTTCTTCCTAGGGTTACCAGTAGCCTAGTAAACAGATTTCTAAGATCCTTTGCTGGCACTTAAGACCGAGAAAATTTGAAAGCAAGAGCTGAGTAGGTCAGGGAGTGGCTTGCCCCTGGCACTTGACTCGTGTGTGTGTGTGTGTGTGTGTGTGTGTGTGTGTGTGTGTGTGGCCAGGGGCTAAAAGTAGCCATTCCTACTAAGGTTCTAGCTCAATAGAGACATTGGCTTGTTGTGTTAGAGTATCCCAGGGGGCTGAGCTCAATAGTGTGTGAAGTGGATACCTGTGATCCTGATCCGAGTTGTGTGAGTAAGGTAAATATGCATTTTACCCGGGGGACACACCCACATACAGATGTGCAGAGGATTTTATTCAACTGCACGTAGGCTGGGCATCCGGTTCGTTCTATAAGAACTGAGAGAGGAGGGTCAAGTGAGATCCAGGCTTACCTTCAAGTTGGAAGGGACAGTTGAGAAAACAGGTGCACACAGGATGCATGGGATGGAGAGAGGAAAAGATAACATTGATCTAGACAAACAGATTGGATTCAGTGGAGGGATTCTAGGCAGGCAGCGTGGGGTCGGGGTGTGGAGTGGAACAGCAGCATGGCAGGACTGGTTCCCAGTGACTCTAGGGAGTTGCCCATGGGGTGTGAGAAGCTGACAGTTGAGTCAGCAGGAAAGGCCACATGAGGTTATGTACAAGGTTCCAGCAAGCTATGCAGTCTTGACCCCATACCCACAGCCCTAGTAAAAGCTCAAAGGACCTCAGAGGTTGTCACTGGTTTGTGGACTTATGACTTATGATTTAATGGTCTTGGATCTCCACTCCCTGTGACTTCGAGAGATAATGGAGAACGTCAGCTTCCCCCCCCCCATAAAGTCGGCCTTAGAGGAGTTGCGTCAGCCTGTCAAAGAGTGTTGACAAGCCACCTCCTACACAGAGTAAGGATCCTCATTGGGTCTATTTCCATGCCCACTCATTTTGCCTTAATTCCACTGTGCAGGAGCATCTATCCTGGAGGAGGTGCTAGGATGGGGACCCCGAGGGGCGTCCTCGGTCACTGAAGTGGCTCACTACGCGCTAGTGCAGTAAGTAGTTGGGAGCATGTCTCCTGCCAAGGGCTGGAGGGTGAGAGGTGGATGGGAGGTGGGGCCGGAAACTCAGGGCTCACCAGACTCCCAGCACTCTGGGAGAATCTGGGTCTGAGCTCTGCCCAGCTTCTATGCACCCACCTTTCTGCAAACCTTCTCAGCCTGGCTGACTGCCTCCAGGGATAGAGACAGTCCAGTGTCCAGCTTTTCCAGTTTGTACCCACAAGAATTCCAGAAAGACTTTCTAGAAGGCAGCAAGCCTGCACTGGAGGGTGGGCTTAGAGAACATGTTAGAAAGTAAGGGTGGGGGCTTTGAGTCCCAGAGTGAACAGAAGTTGAATCCAAGCTTTTTACTCTAAGGTTTCCACTGCACTCCAAGGTCTCCTGGCTCCACACTCAGTTGGCATCTTCCGAAGCTAACTCCTTGTAATTGCCCAGCTCCCGTGTTGTGTGTATGTGTACGCGCGCGTGCGTGCGTGCGCGAGCATGATCATAGGAGCAGTTACATAGAAGGCTCAGCTTCCAGTGTCATTCTCAGGAATGGGAAGAGGCATCCAGGAATGGGTGGAGGCCGGCCTGGATGCCGCCAGAGTCCAAGACACCAAAAAAGGACCAGAGGAGACAGGAGACTGGATGGCTCTCCTGGAGATGAGAAGGCCAGAGGGGTGCAGATTAGGAAAGAGAGACTCTATCTCAAGTAGTTTCCAGATGATATTTGAATTTTTATTATCTAGAGACCCGAAAACAACTTGTCTTCCCTATATCTCAAGGAGATACGCTCTCCAAAACGCTCTCGGGGCACACAGTCCTTCTCCGGGACTGGATGAATGCCTTTCTGTGCTGGTATTTGGCTTTGCATGCGAGCCAAACACACAGTCCAGGCAGCCAGCAGAGCGTGCGGGGAACATTAGCGGGTTTTTGCTGCCACCTCGCGGCCGTGGCGAGCGGTGTCTGAGCTGGTTGCCGTAGTAAGGGAGATGCAGGCTGCTCCTCACCCAGATTCTTGTAAACTGTTTTATTTTCTCTCTCTCTCTCTCTTTCTCTCTCTCTCTCTCTCTCTCTCTCTCTCTCTCTCTCTCTCTCTCTCTCTCTCTCTGCTTAACTCTGCCTGTAAGCCTCATGCTGAGGCTTCTCTCCCACACTGTGGCTCACTTTCTCAGCGATTGTCTGGTGGGAAGCCATCATTGCTTGCTGAGTGCTGGACTCTATGGTGCACATGGCGCAACATAAGGGTCTGGTGGTATCCCAGACCCTTACCCAAAAGCAACACCAGGGTTATCATTTAAAGTACTGAGGCCTGGAACTGACCCTGTGCACCAACTCTCCATACCCAAATATTGCCCTGAGAGAGCTGGTCTCCCAGGAGTGCCAACATGCCTGTGAGCACAGGTAAGACCACCACTTCTGCCCACATTCCTGGGCCAAGAGGGACCCACCCAGAGCCATCAGGACACAGGAACCAAGGAACAGGCAGGGACAGGATTCTTCCAGTTTCCATCTGCACTGCGGAGCTGACCCTGTGCCACAGTTCTCCATATCCTACTTCCTCCCAGAGAGATCTGGTGTCCCAGGAGTACTGACACACAGGCTTGCAGAAGGAACAAGCCACAGTCAGAGACGGCAAGACCAGCTAACATCACAGATAACCAGATGGCAAGAGGTAAGAGCAAGAAAATAAGCAACAGAAACTAAGGCTACTTGGCACCCAATTCTCCCACCACAGTGAGCCCTGGATACTCCAACACACCAAAAAAAGCAAGATTCTGATTTAAAATCACATCTCATGGTGATGATAGAGGACTTTAAGAAGGACATAAATAACTCACTTAAAGAAATACAGGAGAACACAAGTAAACAGCTAGAAGCCCTTAAGGAGGAAAAACAAAAATCCCTTAAAGAATTACAGGAAAACACAACCAAACAGGTGAAGGAATTGAAAAAAATCCATCCAGGACCTAAAAATGGAAATAGAAACAATAAAGAAATCACAAATCGGGGAGTAACTGATATCAGTGGAACCTGGACACAGAGGATATTTGCCAGTCCAGTGGCACTGGTTCCTTCTGGTCTGTCTGGGCAGGTACCCTAAATAGACTTTGGGCTCAAACTCCACAGCCAGCTCCCTAACACCCAGAGGAAGCTCTACTCCCAAGCACTCTAACAGGACCAGGATTACGGAATCACAGAGACAGCTTGACTCTGAGGAGTTCTAACACAACGAAGATCACAGGTAGGACAGGCTCCAGTCAGATTTAGCCAGGGGAAGTAGCACTAGAAATAACGAGACGGTGGGAAGCAAGCATAAGAACATAAGCAACAGAAACCAAGGTTACTTGGCATCATCAAAACCGAATTCTCCCACCATAGCAAGTCCTGGACACACCATCACATCGGAAAAGCAAGATTCTGATCTAAAATCACTTCTCATGATGATGATAGAGGACGTTAAAAAGGACATAAATAACTCCCTCAAAGAAATACAGGAGAACACAGTAGTAAACAACTAGAATCCCTTAAAGAGAAAACACAAAAATCCCTTAAAGAACTACAGGAAAACACAATCAAACAGGCGAAGGAAATGAACAAAACTATCTAGGATCCAAAAATGGAACTATAAACAATAAATAAATCACAAAGGGAGAAAACCCTAGAGATAGAAAACCTAAGAAAAAAGATCAGGAGTCATAGATGCAAGCATCACCAACAGAATATAAGAGATAGAAGAGAGAATCTCAGGGGCTTGAAGACACCATAGAAAACATTGACACAACAGTCAAAGAAAATGCAAAAAGCAAAAAACTCCTAGCCCAAAACATCCAGGAAATCCAGGACACAATGAGAAGACCAAACCTAAGGATAATAGGTATAGAAGAGAGTGAAGATTCCCAACTTAAAGAGCCAGTAAATATCTTCAACAAAATTGTAGAAGAAAACTTCCCTAACCTGAAGAAAGAGATGCCCATGAACATACAAGAAGCCTCCAGAACTCCAAATAGACTGGACCAAAAAAGAAATTCCTCCTGTCACATAATAATCAAAACACCAAATGCACTAAACAAAGAAAGAATTTTAAAAGCAGTAAAGGAAAAAGGTCAAGTAACATATAAAGGCGGGCCTATCAGAATTACACCAGACTTCTCACCAGAGACTATGAAAGCTAGAAGATCCTGGGCAGATGTCATACAGACCCTAAGAGAACACAAATGCCAGCCCAGGCTACTATACTCAGCAAAACTCTCAATTACCATAGATGGAGAAACCAAGATATTCCATGACAAAACCAAATTTATACAACATCTTTCCTCAAACCCAGTCCTACAAAGCATAATAGATAGAAGACGCGAACACAAGAAGCAAAAGTACACCCTAGAAGAAGCAAGAAAGTAGTCTTTCAACAAACCCAAAAGAAGATAATCACACAGACATAAAAATAACATCAAAAATAACAGGAAGCAATGATCACTATTCCTTAATATTTCTTAACATCAAGGAGCTCAATTTCCCAATAAAAAGGCATGGACTAACAGACTGCACTTGCAAACAGGACCCAGAATTTTGTTGAAAAGATCTTTACCAATCCTACATCTGATAGAGGGCTAATATCCAATATAAACAAAGAACTCAGTAAGTTAGACTTCAGAGAACCAAATATCCCTATTAAAAAACAGGGAACAAAGTTAAACAGAGAATTCTCAAATGAGGAAACTCAAATGGCTGAAAAGCACCAAAAGAAATGTCCAACATCCTTAGTCATCAGGGAAATGCAAATCAAAACAACCCTGAGATTCCACCTCACACCTGTCAGAATGGCTAAGATCAAAAACTCAGATGAAGCCTGGCGGTGGTGGCGCACGCCTTTAATCCCAGCACGTGAGAGGCAGAGGCAGGTGGATTTCTGAGTTCGAGGCCAGCCTTGGTCTACAGAGTTCCAGGACAGCCAGCCTACACAGAGAAACCCTGTTTCAAAAAAACAAACAAACCAAACCAACCCATCAAACAAACAAACACCTCAGGTGATAGCACATGCTGGCAAAGATGTGGAGAAAGAGGGACACTCCTCCGTTGCTGGTGGGATTGTAAGCTGGTACAACCACTCTGGAAATCAATTAGGCAGAAAATTGGACATAATACTACCTGAGGACCCAGCTATACTACTCCTGGGCATATACCCAGAAGATGCTCCAACATGTAATAAGGACACATGCTCTACTGTTTGCATAACAACCATATTTATAATAGCTAGAAGCTCGAAACAAGCCAGATGTCCCTCAACAGAGGAATGGATACAGAAAATGTGGTACATTTACACAATGGAGTACTATTCAGCTATTAGAAACAATAAATTCATGAAATTCACAGGCAAATGGATGGAACTTGAAAATATCCTGAGTGAGGTAATTCAGTCACAAAAGAATACACATTGTATGCACTCACTGATAAGTAGATTGTTAGCCCAAAAGTTCAGAATACCCAAGATACAATTCACAGACCATATGAAGCCTAAGAAGAAGGAAGACCAAAGTGTGGATGCTTCGGGGCTTCTTAGAAGGGTGAACAAAATATTCACAGGAGGAAATATGCAGACAAAGTGTGGAGCAGGGACTGAAGGAAAGGCCATCCAGAAACTGTCCCACTTCGAGATACCGTCACCAACCCCGGTCAGTCGCTATTGTGGATGCCTGGAAGTGCTTGCTGACAGGAGCTTGAAATGGCTGTCTCCTGAGAGGATCTGCCAGAGCCTGACAAATACAGAGGCAGATGCTCACAGCCAACCATTGGACTAAGTGTAGGGTCCCCAGTACAGAAGTTGGAGAAGGAACTAAAGGAGCTGAGGGGTTTGCAACCCTATGGGGCGAGCAACAGTGTCAACCAGCCAGACACCTCAGAGCTCTTGGGAACTGGACCACCAACCAAAGAATACCCATGAAGGGACCCATGGCTCCCACTGCATATGTGACAGAGGATGGCCTTGTTGGAAGTCAGTAGGAGGAGCAGCCCATGGGCCTGAGGGTGTTCAACGCCCCAGTGTAGGGGAATGCCAGGGCAGAAAGGCAGGAGTGTGTGGGTAGGTGGCAGAGTACCCTCTTAGAGGCAGGGGAGGAGGGATGGGGTAGGGGGGTTCTGAAGGAGAGACCTGGAAAGAGGAAAACATTTGAAATGTAAATAAAGAAAATATCCAATAAAAAGAAAAAAAGAAAAAAAAGTACTGAACAAAACTATGAAGAAAGAGGGAGCCCAAAAGAGGGTGTTCAAAGTCGATCCTGATGGGGAGTATTCAGGGCTAGAGAGAAGACACAGACAACACGGGATCTGGGAACAGCTTGTTCAGAAGTAAAGAGCATTGTGTATTGTGTGTGTATTCCCTTCTTTCTTTCTTAAAAGTGTCACATGGTCTGATGGTGAAGCCAATGTCCCACTCTGATAACAGCCAGTTTTGGCTAATGAACTGAGTGGGTTCATTAAGTTTTAGAGATAAAGGGACCTTAGGAAGCCCTCTGGTCTTCATCTAAATGGGTAAGGAAACTACCTCTGCCAATGGTGAAGTCTCTGTCCTTAAGTGTACAGCTAGTTTGGTAGCCCTTAACTCTACAGACTACAAGACAACACACAAGGAAGACCTCCAAAGTGCTTTGCGGCAGGAGGGTGGGGGAGGGCGGGACTCTTTTTCTCTTTTCCCTTCTTTGCTTCTTTCTTTCTTTCTTTCTTTTATTCTTTCTTTCTTTCCTTCTTTCTTTCTTTTCTTTTCTTTCTTTCTTTCTTTCCTTCCTTCCTTCCTTCCTTCTTTCTTTCTTCCTTCCTTCCTTCCTTTCTTTCTTCCTTTCTTCCTTCCTTCTTTCTTTCTTGCTTGCTTGCTTGCTTTCTTCCTTCCTTTCTTTCCTTCTTTCTTTCTTTTCTTTCTTTCTTTTCTTTCTTTCTTTCTTTCTTTCTTTCTTTCTTTCTTTCTTTCTTTCCTTCCTCTCTTTCTTTCTTTCTTTCTTTCTTTCTTTCTTTCTTTCTTTCTTTCTTTCTTTCTTTCTTCTTCCTCCTCCTCCCCCTCCTCTTGCTTTCTTTCTCCCTCCTCCTCTTCTGCTTGTTGTTCTTGTTCTCCTCCACGCGGCCTTGCTGAGTTTTCTCTTATGCCAACACATTCAGCTCCTCAGTCTCTGCACATCTAAAATTCAAAAGGCTTTGGTTTTTATTGTGTGTTGGGTATGGCTGCTGCCAAAATGACTTGGCAGCAAAGCTGACCTAAACTGGATGAAGCTATTTAGAATCTATTTAACCACTTGGCATGGGTATTAAAATGTTTCCCTGCAGAAGGATCAATGTACTGATGACAGCTATGCTCCAGACCCATCACTGTGATATAAAATGTATAGACCATTTCCTCTTTTCTTCCTTCATGTCCCTCTTGAGATCAAACCCAGAGTCTCACACATGCTAAGCACTCTAAAATAGAGTTTTATCTCCACCCCGGTGGAACCTTTCTAAAAACCTCCACACTTTTGGATTTGCAGAGCTCTGAGGAAAGGATTGTCTTCTATTGAACTGAGCTTGTGTTGTCTATGGATGGAGAGGTTGGAGGTGGGGCTGGAAATGGGAGGAGCTGGGATTTAAGTCATGATGCTAAACCACCAAGGGTAAAAAGTCCATAGGGAAGAGAAGTCAGGCTGGCTGTGGGACAGGGTGACAGAGCCCATGGAAAGCTGGCAGCACTGTGGAAGGTCCACTGAGTTAAGAGTTTGATTTCTATACAAACTAAGGAAGGCAGATAAATCATGGCTCCCAGCATTAGATCAACATTTCTGGGTCTATTCTGCTATCTCGGGCACTGGGGGATTTGCCCAGGCCAACTCCTGTCTCTAAAAGGCCCTTTCTTCTCACTAACTCACCCTAGCTCAGAATCACTTTCTTTTGTTTGTTTTTATTTTATTTTGAGACAAGGTCTCATCGTGTCTGTCTGGCTTGGAACTCTATAAAGCTCAGGTTAGTCCCAAACTCACAGAGTTTGTCTGTCTGTCTCTGCCTCCCAAGTACTGAGATTAAAGGTGTGTGGCACCATTACTGGGGTCCCGAATCACTGTCTACTGGGTATTTCATGGTGAGTTCAGGTGCCTAAGTAACTATTGTCACCACTAGTAGAGTGTCATCTCAGGTGGAGTTCCAGATCCTAGATTGTCTACCAAAAAATAACGGCTCCTTCTCTCAACTCCTGTGGTCAGCTGTGCCTACCCCTGCCTTCACAACTCCTCCTCTGATCAGCCCAGACAAATTGCCAGGCACTCTGAATGTGTCTTTGTAACTAAGTCTCCAAATGGTCCTCTGATCCTGAGAACTCAAGCTCCACCCTGCCTGCCTTTCTCTTACTGGGATGTCCAGTCTCTGCAGACAAAGAAGATACTTGGAAGCTCCATGCCAGAGTGGCTGAAAGGCCAGAATCAAAGGCCAGGAAGGAGTGTGCTCTGTTTCATTATCTGGCCACAACCTTCAGGTCTGAAGGTAACAGTGTTCACAGCTAAGGCCTTTGGGAGCCGTCCCGGGCCAGCTCTGCCCACTGGACACTGTCTTCTCATCAAGTGAGCTCTACAATGCTTCTTCCTCAGCACGAGGATTGGAAGGATGGTGGTGGAGGAAAATACTCAAGGATTGTTTTTGTGGGGGTTTAGGGGGGAGAAGCAGGGAGGGAGCAGAAGAGAGAGAGAGAAGTCTTTTATAAATGAGTAGCTGGAGGCTCTGAGGCTTGGGGGAGGACTTAGGAAGGCCTGCTTGGGGATTACCCTGTGGAACTCCTTTTTATGGAGGTCTATCACAGACTAGAACGGTGAAGGATTATCTCCTGGCCCCTCCATTAAGGCTGCCCATCAGGGGCCATCTACAGCTGTTCACCTTTCCCTTCTGGTTAAAGCCTTCCTCCATCCCTCTGTGAGAACCTTAGCTGTATTGTCTTTGCTGCTTATTTAAAGTGTACTAACACTAGAAACTTGTGTGCCAGGAGTCTGAAAGAGCACGGCCCTGGGACATCTGGGCCCTTGAGTCACTTCAAAAGTACTTAGAGACAGGGTGGGGATGGTAACCTGAGCTGGGGAAGGTAATGATGAGCTAGCTGAGCCATTCTGACCATCCAGAGCAGAGGGACAGGCAACTCACAGATGGGCACAGAGGAACTGGTGTTGTCAAACAAACAAACAAAACAAACAGAAATAAGTTCTCGGTGTCAACCAAACAGAGGTCACAGTGTAGGGGTCAGGGGCTGCGAAGAGACCAGGATAGCATGGTCTTCTCATCCAGAACCACTTTCTTTTTGGCCTGATAGTGATATGGGTGTGTGGCTTATTTCTCTTGCTGGGTTGGAGGTGGAGTGGTGTTGATGCCCTTCCATACACTCCTGGCACCCATTACAAATCCAGGCGCTCATTATTGGATTAATGAATGAGTAAACAAATAAGTATGTGCCAGAGCCATAGGTGAGGAGGCCAGGCGTCGCCAGCCTGTTACAGCAGATTCCTAGAGAAGTGAGTGTGGAACCCATGGAGGGCCATGAGAAGGAGGGGAAGGGAGGTGGCATGAATGATTGGGACCATCCAGAACCCACAGATGTGGGGGAACAATGAACTTGCAGGGAGTAAGGACCTCCCAGACAAGACCAGGGAGTAAAGGTGACTCATTAACCCTCGTTTGCCCAAACAAACACAGTCAGCTTGTAAAGAGAAAACTAGTGTACCTGGATCACCGTGCTAGTGAGCACAGCCTATGCTGGATGGGTTTGCAGGGTTTTAGGCCTCTTATGAGTTCACCCACGGTGGCTGGGTTTTTTGGCAGGACAAAGCCACCTACCTCAGAGCCAAGGAATTGAAACCAAGTTAGGAAGGGAGTGGAGAGTCTCATAATCCCCTTCCAGGGCACACACTCCGTGACTTGGAGACCAGGCTCCTACCCGCTTTATTAGGGTGTCACTAACCTTCTAGATGTGCCTCTCTGGAGACCAAGCCTTCACCGCCTGGACCTTTGGGAGACACTTTGTATGGGTGGGCATCCTTGAAAGCACAGCTACAGAAGTTCTGGGTGAGTTTGATAAGGGAAGACAGGGAGCACAGCTGTCTTGGGGAAGTGGCAGATCAAACAACTCGGAATGGAAGGCTTGCTTTCTTGGGGTCCATTTGTAAAAGTTTCTTCTCTGAGCCAGCTCCATCCTTCACATTTTGAGAATCTTTAACTTAACTCTCATGGGTCTCTCTGGTTACTGAATGTAAAAATCCAGCCACTGAGGCTGGAGAGGTGGCTCAGGGGTTAAGAGCTCTGGCTACTCTTGTGGAGAACCCTGGTTAGATTCCCAGCACCACATGGCATTTCACAATCCTTTCTAGGGGATCTAAAGCACTGCATACATGTGGTGCCTGGACATACATGCAGGCAAAAACATTATATATATATATATATATATATATATATATATATATATATATATATA
>NW_022196912.1:7744642-7759345 GCF_008632895.1 Mastomys coucha | reverse complement strand
ATATATATATATATATATATATATATATATATATATATACTGGGCTGATGCACACCTTTAATCCCAGCAATCTCCAGGCAGAGGCAGGCAAATCTCTGAGTTTGAAGCCAGCCTGAACTGCAAAGTGAGTTCCAGGACTACACAGAGAAATCCTGTCTTAAAACAAGCAAACAAACAAACAATAAACAAATAAAAACAAATAAATAAATGTTTTTAAAAATTCAGCCATTGGAAACACATACAAGCACTTGAACACACAGCATGGGGTGATGTGTTGCTGGTAGATCATTTGCTCAGAAGGTGGGAGGCTTTGGATTCAAACCCAGAGCCACAAAAAATTGTTGAGCATAAATTTCAGTCACCTGTGTGCAAGCCTTCAGGTCCGCTGGCCTTCTGTAAGGCCATGGGAAGACATATATGGTCAAACTCACATTCCTATTCTCTCGTGCAGACATGTGGGCTGAGCTGGTTTTGCAGGGTAATTTCTGATTAATGACTGTCCCCTAGAATAGCAGGTGACATGTTTCATGAAGAGAAAAGGAAAATAGAAGTGACAATGCCTTGGTATGCACTGGACAAAAGCACTCTTTGTTCAGCCACTTCAATAGAGGGCAACTGGTGATTCCCTAGACACAGGCTGGAGGAAAACCCTGCCCCAAAGACCATGCTTGGTCTTTGTTTCTGGCTGTTGGTTTTTCTCTCTGGCTTCTTGTGGATGCCTCAGCCTGTCTGTCTATTCTCTGGTCCTGCTCTTGACACTCCACCTCAGTGTCCAGGTTGGTTCCTCAGGTTCTGCTCCAAAGGGGGGTAGAGATAGTTGGTATCAAGAAGGCCTTCACTCTCCTCATGCTCACAACCCTTCCCTCCCACCTCCACCTCTGGCCAGGGAAACCATGTGCAACACCCTTTAATGGACAGGTTCTTCAGGAAAATATGGAGGGCAACTGCAGACAGAGGAGCAGGCAGACCCTCTGCCCAGTGTGTGACTGGAGCCATGTCAGGAACACCTCAGGGGTGAAGAGTGGTTCTGGGAGCAGACATTTGTGAATGAAAGCATTGTTGTGCCACAAGGTATTCCCTGAGCAGTTGGCTGTCCTCACTGTGGATGGAGAACAACGTGGGGTTCCTCCTCCCAAAGGCAACAGCATCTCTCGGCCCATGTACTTCCTCCCTCATCTATTAAGAACTCTGCAGCAGGCTGCAGTGGGTGGGTCCTGGGAGCCCTTTAGTCTGCTCCTGTCACTGACTTTGACAACTGCATATTCTGGATTATTCTGGCTTGTCCAATTAATACTATACTACACACCATTTATCCCCAAATTGCCCTCTTGCACTGTGTGCATATACACATGGGCCACCTCCACCCTCTATGTCACTAACAATTTTATTTGTGTAATGGGTGAGTTTTATTTTGCAGGAGGCATAAGAACAACACACACACACACACATACAGGCAACACACACACACACTAAAAATGAATCTTTCTTCTCAACTCCTTGTAGAGTCCTCCTTCTTCTGTCTTACCAATTATAGATAGCGTCCACTCTGCAACAATAACCAGCAAGGGTTCTGAGTCACACTGGTTCTCCTCTCGTTTTGAGACACAGTATCGTGTAGTTCAACCTACCTTGAGCTTGATAAATAGCCAAGGGTAACCTTGGATATCTGATATTCCTCCTCCCACTTCTCAAATGCTGGGATTACAGGTATGGGCCTTTTCCGTGCTATGTGAACACTTTATCAACTGAACTATACTTCAGCCTCCTGATTAAAAAAATTTATGAAGTAAGGAGATGACAGGATCTCTCCCATATACTCCTTGCTTGCCTAGAACTCTAGGTAGACCAGGCTGATCTTGAACTTAGAGAGATCTGTCTGACTGCCTCCTGAGTGCTAGGATTAAAGCTGTGTGTCACCAGGACTGTCTTAACATTTTATTCATTTTTAGTGTGTGTGTGTTGCCTGTATGTGTGTGTGTGTGTGTGTGTGTGTGTGTGTATGTGTATGTATGTATGTATGTATGTATGTATGTATGTATGTATGTATGTGTGTATGTATGTGTATCATGCACGGACAGTGTCCTCCAAGGCCAGAAGGCATGGTATTTCCTAAAACTGAAGTTACAGAGGTTGTGAGTGCCTTGTGGGTGCTGGCTGGGAACTGAGCCCCCATCCTTTGCAAGAGCAGAAAATCAGTGCTTGTAGCCATTGAACCACTTCTTAGTCCCAGCCTCCTGATTCTTAAAGTATTGTATGCATGTGTTTCGTACAAGCACAGTCTAGGATTCCTTCTAGATTGGTACCCCACAGCCCTCTGGGATGCAGCCCTGCTTCCTCCTAAGTGAGTACTTTTCCAGGTCACCTCTGGAAAAGGCAGGTTTTGTCTTCTGTGATCTGATGTGAGCGGGCCTCTTGGGGAATAGACCTTGGGATGATGGCACAAAGATCTAACAAGGAATGATTCCACAAAAATCTAAAAAGTCTTCAAAGGTCAAGACTCTAAAACCAGAAGCTTAAAGTATGGGAGGAATGAACCATGGTGGGGACTCTCCACCTGAAAGCCACGTGGGGTGCTGCTTTGCCAGGACAAGCTGGGTCACTGGAAATCTTGGCAGTGATATTCAGGTTCACACTGTAGGTTTTCTTCCAGCTAAGTCTAGGAGCCATTGCCCCAGCTGCAATATGAGGAACAGTGGTTTAGAACTGGAATGCCACCTGAGAAGGAGTGAAGAATTTAACTTGGGTTAAATTCTTCTTGGTGGGGAGGAAGGGGTGGGGTGGGGGCGGCGGTAAGCTCTTCCCAGGGAGGTCTGAGTTCTTCCTGTCTCTTTCCCTTCCCTCTTTCCCCCTTTTTCCTTCTGCGGCCCACCCTCTTAATTTCCCCCCTCTCTCTTTTCTTTCTGTCTGCTGATTGCCTTTCTAAAGAGTCAGGACGCAGCGTTCCCTCTTTCAAGGGGCTGGGGATGGAGTGACAGGCCCCTGGCGGGAGCAGGAGGCAACACTGGGTGTCCTACTCCCATAAGTGCGGTGGCCTCCGCCTGGGCAGATGCAGCACCTCCCGCATTGTTCGGTCCTGAAGACGAGCAGCTGCCGCGCTAATTGCCACCAGCAGGGGTCCGCGCGGCGCTCACCCTCCTCCTGCCGATTAGGAGGCCGCCCAGGAGGGAGGTTTTCAGGAGCCAGTGTTGCGCATTATTCCAGGAATTTTAAACACTCGTTAAAGGCTTTGCCGTGTCTCACTTCAGTACACATCATGCTCCAGTTACTGCTCGCAACCGCGGGGGCATCAGTGCGGGCAGCACTTATCAATATTTTAGCACGAGAAAGGCAAATGATGTTGAAACATTGAACTATATTTCCATCTGTTCAAACTGAAATGGGACAAGCGCAGCTCAGGAAATGGAATACCTCCTCCCCAGCTGCCTCTGAGGCAGCGATACCCACTGGCCTGGCCTCAGCCACGGCCTTCGATTCTCCTCCATCTTCTCACTTGGTTCTAGCCTTCATACCCTGTGGGCAAGTCCAAGGAGTTGAAATGTCATACTCCTTGGTTTGTCTGTAGAACAACAGAAGGTGGTGGTAGCACCTTGAAGATTCTGGATGTGCACAATATTAACATGTTAACATGTGCCTTTGCCATGGACTGAAGGAGTAAAGTAGCCTCCAATGTGATAGGCCTCTTTGGGATTTGCGGCACTTCATCTGCACCGGCCTGAGTCAGCAGAGCCTACAGACTGATTACCCCCTCTGCAGGAGAATCTGGTTGAAGGCAGGCATGGCTTCTAATTCCAGCTCTTCCCGAGGTTGAGGCAGGGTGAGGAGTACAAGGCCTGCCTGAGCTGTAGAGTTCAAGCAAGGCCCTGTCATAAAACTACAAAAGGATCAGGGCTGTAGATTACCATAAGAGCTTGCCTAGCTTTGTGTGAGGCCCTGCATTCAAATCCTAACATGAGAAGAAAAAGGACCATATCCAGGAGTTAAACCTTGAGGTAAAGACCATTAAGAAAAAAAAAATATATGTGTGTGTTGTACTTTTGTTTCTCCTGGAATAAAACAAGGTTGATTCACAGGCAAAAATCCCAAGGAATGGGCTGGTGAGATCACTCAGTGGTTAAGAGCATTGACTGCTCTTCCGAAGGTCCTGAGTTCAAATCCTAGCAACCACACGGTGGCTCACAACCACCTGTAATGAGATCTGGTGCCCTCTTCTGGAGTGTCTGAAGTACAGTGTACTTACAGATAATAACTCTGACTTCTCCTTTTGAAGCTGTTTGATTAATTTGATTCATGTCCAGGATAAAGATGTGAAGAGGGGGTCCAGAGCCTTCAGGCCCCAGGATTCACATTGCTGATCACAGACACTGTGGATGGCTCTCAAGTCTTGAGTTTATTTCTCACACCAACCCGGAGAATAATTGAGGACGTTTCTAATGCTGGTCCTGACGCTGGCAGCTGGGCTGGTGACACCTTGCCTTCTGATGGGGGCATTTCTATTGTGAGAACTGGAGTGGTAGTGTAGTGGTGTCTTGTAGTGAGAGAATGCAGTAGGATAAGGAGATTGTGGAAGGCGGACACACTGACTTCATCTGTCCCTCACTTGAAGGCAGGGCCATCCTCATCCCTGGCCAGCTGGAGGAGAACCATTGCCCCAGTCTTTAGAGATGAATGCCTTCTCTTTAGAGAGCCTTTGTAGTTAGAACAGGGGATGAACATTAGACCAGAGAGTCAAGATCACATAAAGACCACAGCTAAGCCGGCTCTCAAGCTGAACCCAGCACTGTCCAAGATACTCCAGGCAAATTATTTCTTTTAGAGCCTGAGATATAAATATTAAACCCACTATACTTATGAGGAAACTGGAAGTCTGGCAGACTAAATTGCATGTGGGATGACACACCCAAGGTCACTGAGTAGCACATCCAGAACCAGAACCTAAATGTATATATGTATCTTTAAGGTTTGTGTTCTTTTTTTATTCAGGTGCTGCATGTAACCTCAATGTCAAGAGCCAGGGTAGAAAAGAGCAGGCAGAAGTTGGGTGGGACTTTCTGCAGACCAGAGCCAAGAGACATCATGGGTGTAGCAGTATTGTTCTTTCAAAGGTACTAACATATGGCTGGTCCACAGCTAGATGAATCTACAAGTGCAGGAAAGATGATCTCTTCAAAGCAGGAGCATCGGAGCATCAGCTAGCTGCTCAAGAGGACAAGGACAGGTGAAGGATGAATTCAGGCTGTCCTGAAATTGAAGGGGCAAGGTCAGGGACAAAGTCTAGAGACCACCATACAGGTGGGGGACTGACCGGTAGCCAACATTCCAGGGGTTCAGCAGACTCAAAGAGGTGCATCCCAGACAAAGGATGAGGGCACATGGTGAGGATGGAGGCGATGGAATAACTGTGAAGATTTTATTTTATTAATTATATTCTATTACTATATCTAGAGCACATTGATTTAATATGCATAAATGATTTGAAATTATATTACAAGGTAAAGACCCAAGTGTCTCAAGATTTCTGAAATATGTTCAATAACAGAGCCATTAAAGCCACATAAATGAACTATGTCAAGATTACATAGACAGGGAATTTTTGAAAGAACTATTTATTTATTTTATGTGTGTGAGTACATTGTAGCTGTCTTCAGACACACCAGAAGAGGGCATGGGATCCCATTACAAATGGCTGTAAGTCACCATGTGGTTGCTGGGAACTGAACTCAGAACCTCTGGAAGAACAGTCAGTGCTCTTAACTGCTGAGCCATCTCTCCAGCCCCCTAGACAGGGAATTTTAAGCAGGAAATGTAATCTGCTGACACTTTTTCATATGCAGCCTTTGAAGTACTTAAGACTGGTTTGTAGGACAGTCAGCTTATGTCAGGCAATTCAGCATTGTGGACTGAGGATCTACTCTGCACTAGACACCATTCCAACTTGGACGACATCAGAGCACACAAGCAGTTAACGGCGTGTGTCTTCACGACAAGGGGGATGGACCGTGAGGGAGAAATGGAGTAAATAAGCAGACCTCGGTGTGCTTGTGTGTAAGGGCAGGGCGGCAGCTTGCATGCTTAACAGTGACTGCCACTTGGCAGAGCGTCTGGACTCAGTTTCCAGCACCCACACAGGGGCTCACGACTGGCTCTTCCACAGGATCTGATGGTGTCTTCTGACCTCTGCAGGCTGTGACCACAGCACTAAGGACACATAAAATACTTAATTAAAAAATAAAGTAATGGAGGCTCAGTGGGTAAGAGCACTGACTGCTCTTCCAGAGGTCTTGAGTTCAGTTCCCAGCAACCACACGGTGGCTCACAACCATCTGTAATGGGATCCTATTCCCTCTTCTGGTGTGTGTGAAGACAGCTACAGTGTACTTATATAAATAATTTTTTTAAAAAAAATAATGGTAATAAAAATAGGATAAGGAAGGGAACTAGGCAGGATGTTTGGGTAAGTTATGAGAATACACATATATGAAGAGAACTGGCTGCTCCTCCAGAGGACCCAGGTGTAATTGCTAGCACATACAGGGCAGCTCACATCTGTGTTTAACTCCAGTTCCTTGGCTTCTGACACCCTCATACAGATATATGTGTAGGCAAACACCAATGAACATAAAATAAAAAAGTAATAAATAATAGGGAGCTGGAGAAATGGCTCAGAGATTCAGAATATGCATATATCTAACACACACACACACACACACACACACACACACACACACACACACCCAGAGTTGTCATCCTGGGCCTCAAGGACAAAGTGAGATGTGATAAGTCTCAAAAGAGGCCTGTGCTCCAGAAAGGGTTCCATCTAGGCCTGGAGACATGCTTGCTGTGTTTGAGAGACCGCGAGGAGCCACTGTGAACTCAGGAGCAGGCCACTTTAGGAGTGATGTAGGGGCCAGAGCCAGTTTTCCAATGTCCTCCAGGAGCGTTCATGCTGTGAAGGGTTGCTCTGGAAGAAAGTGGAAGCCCTTGGTCCTTCTGAGAAAATAGGTTGGAGTTCTTCCAAACTTGCTTGGGCTGGGACGCATTCAGGTGAAGGCTGTTTGGGGGCGTGATGAAACAGGAATGAATCATCACGAGTTCAGTTTGGACGTGGTGAGCTGGGGGGCCAAAAGCACCAGGCAGGAAGTTGAATGGACAGCTGGATATATAAGTAGAAGTGCAGGAAAGATCTGGAGGCGGGGGGAGGGACACTAGAGTCGTTGTCCTGTTGTCTGTCAGCAGAATTTCAAGCCCTATGCTGCTATGGCTTTAATGTGGAGGAGCTGGATGGACAAGGGGAAAGAAGTCTGGCGGTGCTCCGAGAACTCCAACTTAGAGGCCTGTGAGAATAAGCAGTCAAGGAGTGACCAGGAGCACAGGAGGACAGCCCAGGATGGCCATCCTGCTGTCAGAAAAAAATGTCTCCAGGCAGGGGACTGCGTTTGTCACTTTCCTAGTGTTGTAGAAGAATACACGACAAATACAAGAGAGGGAAGATTTATTCTGAGTCACATTTCAGAGACTATCAATCCATGCTGGGCTGGGGACAGGCACAGAGGCTGTGGTGGCTGGAACCACAGTGACGGGAGCTTATGGCAGGGCTTGTTCACATCCTGACAGATCAGGAAGCAGAGAGCTCAGGCTACAACCAGATGTCCCCTTCAAGGCCTGCTGCAGTGACTGGTGTCTGTTAGCTAGACCACCGCTCCACATGCTCCACATCGTCCCCAAATAGTGCCCTCAGCTGGGGACCAGGTGCTCACACCCAGATTTCAACAAGGCCCAGAGTACTTCAGAGCAACTCATGCAGAGAGTAATGGACCACGGCACCTAGTGAGAGAGCACACAGCAAACACCAGGCTTCAATTTCTGTTCATTGCGGTGAATATGAAATGTCCCTGTAGGTTCATATTGGGTCAGTTGGTCTTCAGCTGGTGGCAATGTTTGCAAAGGTTTTGGAACTGTCAGAAGGTGGAACCTTGCATAAGGAAGTTGCTCTGGGGGCAGGCTTTGAGGTTTTATAGCCTGCCTTCACTTCCTGTTGTCTCCTTTTGGACTGACAACAGGGCATGACGGGCTGGCCTCCCCCCACCCCAGCACTGTAGGGATGGTGGCATGTGAGCTTTGGGGAAAAAAGGAAGGGACAGAAAAGCTCCTGGTTATTGGCTCTTCATGTCTACAAATCTACAATTAACCAGAAACTGGTGGAAGGCAAGTCTCACCCATCCACCACCAGAGTAGAGTGACTCCGCCGCTCATGTCAGCCTTAGTAAGCGCCTCAGGTAGGGACTGTTGTCATTCTGTAGATCTCTAACCTTTGGACACACTCTACAGGGGACCATAGCCAGGACAGAGTTCTGATAACGTTGGGCTTTTGCACCCTAGCATGGGTTCTCCAGAGACTCTCTGAATCTCTTTTGACCTCCACCCTTGAGCTGGGAATCAGATCGTCTGTCAAGCTCACTGCAGACATGTACACATAAGCAGGCTTGCGTATCCTTTGACATGATCACTCTCTCTTTAGCTCTTAGCTTGTGTTAGTCTGTCACCAGGAGAAACAGCCCCTACTGTGATCTCTAAACACTCATGAGCTTGGAGTGACCCAGCCTGACACGAGTGTAAGGAACAGCTGGAAGGAGGCAAGGTGACAGTTCCAGCAGAGCCTGGGGCAGGAGTCCTAGAGAGAGGCTGATTCCAAACTGAAGCTGCTGGCTCCAGGTTGGGGTTGGCTGGTGTGTGGTTGTCTGCTAGGCTTGGAGTGCTAGGGCCTGGGTACCTACCTCTCTGGGTAATTCATCAGAGTTTGCTGTCTCACCCCTGTCTCCCGTCCACACATCCTCAGTAGCTAGCACATGCTCAGTAAATGTTCCATGAAGGATGCCCATGAACTCATGCCTCACCCTTAGTCATACAAGGTGAAGACTCCAGCCATGGAGATTTCCCTTCCTTATGTTTATTCCTGGGTCCATCCGTCTTCTACAAAGCCCTGTAGTTTTCATCCCCAAGGCAAAAGACCTTGACAAACAGGAGTCTGTATTTTTAGCATGCCATGCAGACAATTCTGATGTCTGTGGCAGGTCTGGGGTCCCCAAGTGAACACAGAGAAGTGCTGACTTGTAGTCCCAGTCACGCTTTCTATGGGCCAGATGGGGCCAAGGAGGGGCAGGCAGAAGGTTGGAGTGAAAAAGTCCGTCTTTAACCACCTTTGCCCAGCCTAAGCCTCACTGTGGCAGGACAATCATGCCTTTGCATTGCGTGCTCTTAAAGAGCTTCTGCTATGGAGATTCCCTTCTTCCGGAGCAGTGGTTCTCAACCTTCCAACATGCTTCGACCCTTTACTACAGTTCCTCATGCTGTGGCGATCCCCCAACCATAAAATTATTCATTGCTATTTTATAAGAGTAATTTTACTACGGTTATGGATTGTAATGTAAATCTCTGTGTTTTTTGATGGTTTTAGGTGCCACCCCCACCCCCACCCCAATGAATGGCCATTCCACACTCCAAAGTGGCCGAGACCCACAGGTTGAGAAACATTGTTCGAGAGGCTGCTGAGGAAAAACCCTATTTACTTCAGGGCCAGAGCTGATCCTGACTGAATCATGGAGAGCACTCCCATATCTGCCATATCCTAAGACCCCAAGGTCCAACCTGGGCACCTGATTTTAGGTTTTATAGAAGTATTTTGATTGGGTAAGAGAGATCTCTCTCCCCTCTCCTCTCTCCTCCCTCATCTTTCTGCCGTTTTCAGCTCATCACTCAGGCTGAAAGCACTGGGCAGCGGATGGTGTCATCTGCCTGGCACGACAGTCAGGAGGCATTGGCTCTGTTGCCTCACCCCTCGTGTCAGGCGGCAGGATAAAAGGTAGTCCCAGAAAGATGTTATTTAGAGACCAGTCCAGAGTGGGGCATTTTTTTTTGACAAAGCCAAAGCTGCTCTTTTAGATAACTCCTTTCCTTCTGGGTAATCTCTGCTCCAGGTTCTAGATGAGCATCCCAGCATACGGAAGGAAAGCCTATGCTGGAACATCTGGGATGGGGACTCACTACCTTTCCAAGGTCCCCAACTCATCTGTGCTGTGTCAGACTTTCTCCCCAGCCCTGACTCAGAAGCAGTGGCCTGTGTTTTCTCCTAAGTCTTAAACAAAAAGCTGCTGCTTTCTGGGACACTGTGGGGTGGGGTGGGGTGGGGCGCCAAAACCCTACTGCTGAAGTACTAAGAGGGTGCATGATCCGAGTTCCTCATCCATAGGGATCCTGGAGCTGGTACTGCTGGTGCCCATGAGACCCACCCCGGGCTAATGAAGGCCCCTTCCTAATGGGGACTGTCCCCTCCTGAGTTTCCTCTTTCTGCTATGACCTCAGGACCTGTCAGTTCTACAGTCCATCAGCCACTACTCTAAGCTAGTTAACATAGCAATGAGTGGCCCTGGTCCCCAATTACTCCTAAGCCAGGGTCTGGATGCTGTCCCTGAAACCTCTCACACAGCAAGTGCTTATCCTGAAGCTCCTTCTATGAATAGTTTCCATTGATTGTCAACTAGGCAAGACCTAGAACCCCCTATGAAAAGAGTCTTCCGCCATGGTTGTGAGGGATTATCTAGACCAGATGAACCTCTGAGAGTGTCCACGAGGGGTTTTGTTGATTGGGCTAACTGAAGTGTGAAGACCTCAACTACGTAGCATTATTCCCTTTGGCTGAGACCTTGTCCTATGTACAAAAGAGAAAGCTAGCCAGGTGGCCGCAGCAAGAGCATCCGTGCACGCCTATAATCCTAGCATTTAGGAGGCAGAGGCAGGTGGATCTCTGAATTTGAGGCCAGCCTGTTCTACGGAGTGAATTCCAAAAAGAGCAGGGCTACACACAGAAACGCTGTCTTGATAAACAAACAAACAAACAAACAAAAATATGAGAGAGAGATTGAGAGAGAGAGAGAGAGAGAGAGAGAGAGAGAGAGAGAGAGAGAGAGAGAGAGAGAGAGAAAGAATGAGAGGGGCGGGGGAGAGGGAAAGAGGAAATTGGCTGATAACCACCATTCCTCACTCCGCATTCTCACCTTGGATGCACTGTGACCAGCTGCCTGAAGCGCCTGACAGTGTGACATTCCTACCCGGACATGACTGTACCCTTGAACTGTGAACTCAAACAAAGCCCTCTTCCCTTCCTGGGTATTTGTTCACATCAATAGGAAAAGCCATTAGTGTGCAGTGTAGCTAGCCGTGTAGTATAGTGTGCCTACTTCATCTCTCCTCATCAACTCCAGGCCTGCTCTCAGCCACTGCCCTCGAAGCACTAGGGCTCTGTGCACACATTCCCATGGCAGAACACTCACCGTTGAGGCCTGCCCCCCCAGCCCAGCACAGTTGTAGCCATTTTGTTCCAAACCTGCCAGCTATTTCATATTGCTGCTATAATAGCCTTGCCAGTCATTGACGCAGAAAAATAACCGCTCAGAGCAGGGTACCATTATGTTCTGTATGTTCTGGGGTTTGTTAGTCTTAAGAAATTCCACAACCGTAAGCTTCATGTAGGACTCATCAAATTAAAGGTCAATATGAACTGTTATGAGTGAGGGCTGACCACCAGGCAGCACTTCCAGCACCTGTGTATGAGCTCATCGTGGGTTTTGCAGTTTTGGCCTTTATAAGCTGACCCTGAGAAACATTCAGCATGCAGCTTTCAGCTGTTGCCCTGGTCAATTAGTCATTAGGCTTGTGTTCAATATTCCATCCCTGTCTGGCTGAGATTGGTGCTCATGTGATTTGTAGGACAACTCCCGAACCCCAACACTAACAGGCTTCATATTTGAAAACTGATTTCAAAGCTTCCATCATTAAGACTCACTGAATCCAAAACCTCAGTGTGCATTTGTTCCTAGTGATAAGAATCAAACAGCATGAAGTTTATAATACTAATCATTTTTAGGCATACACTTGAATGTCACTAGGAGCATTCACACTACTGTGTGAATCCATTACTTTCATCAACTCTAGAACCATCTTTGTAACCTAAACTCAGTACCCACAAAACACCAGTATCCCATGCTCCTCCCTCCAGCATCCAATGCCTCCTCCCTCCAGCATCCTATGCTTCCTCCCTCCAGCATTCTATGCCTCCTCCCTCCAGCATCCCATGCCTCCTCCCTCCAGCATCCCATGCCTCCTCCCTCCAGCATTCTATGCCTCCTCCCTCCAGAACCCCATGCCTCCTCCCTCCAGCATTCTATGCCTCCTCCCTCCAGAACCCCATGCCTCCTCCCTCCAGCATCCCATGCCTCCTTCCTCTAGCATCCCATGCCTCCTCCCTCCCAGCCTTTTTTTTTCTACAAGAATTAGACCAACCCAGGCCCCTCATATATAGGTATTAGATAATAAAGTAACTAATTATTTGCATTTGGATTATTTCAGTTAGTGTTGTATCCTTAGGCTCATTCACAGAGTAGACTTGAAAATTTCATTCCTGAGTGGGGCTGACTAATGAATGATATAACACATTTTCCATCCACTGATGGACATTTGTTACCCTGGTCTATTTAAATTTCTATAAAAAATATCTTGGACTAAGCCATTTATATCAATATATAACTCACAATTTGTAACTCACAGCTCTGTATCCTAGAAAAATCTATTCAAGGGACTGGAGAGATAGTTCAACAGTTAAGAACACTGGCTGCTCTTCCAGAGGACCCAGGTTCAATTCCCAGCACCTGCATGGTAATTCAAAATTGTCTATATCTCCCTTTCTAGGGCTTGTGACACCCTCATACAGATATACACGCAGGCAAAACAATGATAAAATAAAAATAAATTTTATATTTATATATAATATTATATCTATTATATCTATTAATATATACTATAATGTATGTTATATAACATATTTGTGTGTATATATGATATCTGATATTTACATGGTAAGTGGATGAATGCCATGTGTCAGTGATCTAGGACAGGCATCCTAGCTCTCTGGGTCCTACTGCTGGGCAGTGTAAGAACTGCTGCTCAACATGCCAGGACACAATACAGAGCAGGAATGGCCATTCACTGTGTCATCTGTGTCTCTGGGCAGCCCCTGCTGCCTGTAAGATGAGGACAATGCCCACTTCCCTGAATGGCTCTGATGACTGAAGCGTCTTGGTGACCCTCGCTCTCACATCACTGACCCAGCTCATACACGGGGACTATTGGTTCAAGAGTTATCAGTAGTTTCTTACCCTCTCCTCTGCCTCTAGATGACCAGGACCTCAGCTTTCTTATTAGAATTCATGCCAGTAGGAGGCCTGCTACAAACCAGCTCTCCCCAGGACCCTGGGAAATGGGGTCAAGCCTGGGCCTGTCTTGTACCAATGTTTAATTTAATTTTCTCTGGTTCCTGGGAATCTGGGATATAGATGCTCACGCTAGGAGCTGAATCTGCCACCTCAGTAACATACATGAACATGTATGAACTGTCTCTTTTCCTTTCCATTTCTCTCCCCCCACCCCCGTGCCTTTCCCTCAGGGTGACTGTAAAACACACATAGCCTCAGAGAACATTTTTCCCAATGCTGTAAAGGCGGCTAATGTCTTCAGCCCTGAAGCCACTACAGCTACACTTCCGGAGACTACAGATAGTAATGAAAACCAAGTCTTAGAGAATGGACTCGAGTGATGAAGAACAACTCATACCCAATGCCTTAGTCCACAGCCCTAGATAACTATGAAAACCAGGCCATAGAGAGCGTGTGTGTGCATGCGAGTGATAAAGAAGTGCATGAAATAATGTGTGGAACACCCTAGTTGTAATTGGCTAAATTTAGCTTAAAAATTCTGGTCTGGCACAGCAAAATCGCTCACCTCCTGAGGGTCCAGTGGAGAAATAATCTGCGTGGACCCCAAGCAGACTCAGACATCTGCTGCTTAAACAACAAGCGTGCAGAACCGCAGCTCAGCTCCAGAGGATCCGGAGCAAGGAACACCGAGTTGCATCTCACCTGCGTGCTGCCGCTGGGAGCTAGGGATACGCCTGCCAGGCCAGAAAGGTTAGTGAGAGTGTTTGTGTGAACGAATGAATGCAGGCCCATTTTACCATTTATTTGCTTTCTGCTGTTTATGAACAAATACAAGTACTAGAACTTTTTTCACTGGGTTTCGAGGAATTTGTTTCCGCCACACTTTACTTACCAATTGCTACAGTCCTCATCCCAGGCAGAAGAGTCAGCGGGGCTCTGAGACAGTGCCTTGACTCAAAACAGAAAGTTTATGAAAACTACGCAGTCATTATTATGGATGGAAGAGAGATTTAAAGAGAATAGCCCTCAAAATATACCTCTTGTCAATCATCAGTTTTAAAACACCAGGGAGCCTCAGACTGGGGAGGGTAAAGGCCATGAAATTCATTCCTCCTCTGTTCCCAATCCTACTGACCTCACCCAGTCTCTGCCTGAGCTCCTTCAGTGTGGAAAGCCACTTGAGCCGTGCCCCGAGACAGCGCTGGCTTCCGCCATCTGAGAGCGAGCGGTTATTTGGCTAAGCTTGCTGCCCTTGGTTGCTTCTGCATTTGGTGACCTATCTGCTTTTGCTACGTGGCCCATTTGGATTGGCTAAGCTTGGGAGTGCTTAACGGCCGAGGGTGTTGCCCTTGGTGCTGAAGTTTTAATTGCCAAGGGCCTTGCCCTTGGTGCTGAAGATTGTTCAAGGTTCCTGAATAAACTGCTAAAAGAAGAGCTCGTG
>NW_022196912.1:7733959-7744356 GCF_008632895.1 Mastomys coucha | reverse complement strand
CAGGAGTTGGGGCAATAAGGACCTCGGAAGTAGAGGCTATAAGGACTCCGAGAAGGAGCGATAAAGTTTTGCGGAGTAGCGAACCAAAAGTAAAACAAAAGCGAAGATGGACGCCTCACAATCGCACCCAATTTTTCTGGCTCTTCAAGATATGTTATTGTCAAAAAATTTAGAAATTGAGAAGAACACACTGGAGAGGTTCCTTAGTGAGTGTGACACTGCTGCCCCTTGGTTTGCGGTGTCTGGGAACCTCACCCTTTCATGCTGGGATAAGCTAGGGAAGGATCTAGATTTCTCCTGGGACCAGGGTATTTTGAAAGCAGGGGTAAGACCTGTGTGGAAGCTCATTAGGAGCTGTTTGGAGGACCAGCGCTGTTATAAGGCCATGGAAGAGGGGAAAGCCGCATTAGAACAGCTGAAGGAAGAGCGATCTGTGAAGTCTGAGAAGGGGAGCTTCAGATACTGAGTGGTCTGATACAGATGAGGAATTACAGGTTTTGATTGAGAAGATTGAGAGAAGCTCTATTAAAGAGAAGTGCAGGAAGAAGGGCCCAGAGAATGACATGGGCCCCCCAGGCTGCATGCCATCAGCACCTCCCGCTATAATCCAATCAACAGTGGGGGTCAGAGGTTTGCCCAGAGGTTTGGCGAGCGGTGAGGTTGGAGCTCCAGCTCGCCTGCTCAGTTTTTCAAGATGCTCAAGGAAACAGATATGAGGAACCGCTCAATTTTAAAGTAATTAAATCCTTGGCTGAATCTGTTCGTACTTATGGCATTACTGCCTCTTTTACTTTAGCTCAGGTGGAGGCTCTTAATAGACATTGCATGACGCCAAGTGACTGGAGTGGCTTGGCTCGTGCTTGTCTGAGCCCAGGGCAATATCTTAGTGGGAAAGCCTTCCTGATTGAGTATGCTAATGAACAGGCTGATGCGAACTGCGCAGCCGGCAATCCTGCCTGGGACAGAGATATGTTATGAGGACAAGGCAGATTTGCAAATCAACAGACTGGGTACCCTGTGCAAGTGTTTGAGCAAGTTAATCAAATTGCTATCAAGGCCTGGAAATCCCTGCCTAATAAAGGAGAAGTGAGTGGAAATCTTACCAAGATATTGCAGGGCCCCATGGAAACTTTTTCTGATTTTGTGGCCAGGCTAGTTGAGGCTGCAGGAAGAATTTTTGGGGATCCTGATGTGGCTATGCCTCTGATTAAGCAACTGGTTTATGAGCAGTGTACTAAAGAGTGCAAGGCCACTATCACTCCCTACAAAAACAAAGGGTTAGAAGCCTGGATGAAAGTTTGTAGAGAGTTGGGGGGCCCATTGACCAATGTGGGCCTAGCAGCGGCCATTGTGCAGCTTACTCAGAATAAGAGAGTAAATTCAAGAGCTTGCTTTAAATGTGGCAAGTTAGGACACCTAAAAAGACAATGCCCAGAAAGAGGAAGTGCAGTGAATGCAGAAACTAGCCAATGCCCGAAACAGCCTGGTCTTTGCCCTAGATGCAAGAAGGGGAATCATTAGGCCAATGAGTCTACACTCATTGGTGAGAGACATTAATGGCCAACCCCTTACTCAAGGCTATGGTGGAGTTCGTTCAAAAAATGGGCAGAGGGGCCCACGTCTCCCCTTGGAATACTCCCATATTTGTTATTAAAAAGAAGTCAGGAAAATGGCGCCTATTGCATGACTTGAGAGCCATTAACCAACAAATGCAAATTATGTGCCCTGTCCAACGAGGGCTACTGCTGTTATCATCTTTGCCAGCCTCCTGGCCCATAATTGTAATTGATATTAAGGATTGTTTTTCCTCCATACCATTATGTCAACAAGATAGTGAAAGATTTGCCTTTACGGTTCCTTCTTGTAATCATGAGGAGCCAGATCAAAGGTATGAGTGGGTAGTTTTACCTCAAGGAATGGCCAATAGTCCCACCATGTGTCAACTATTTGTGGGTGAGGCTCTTGCCCCGTTAAGACAGCAATATCCAGGTGTGAGATACGTTCATTATATGGATGACATCTTGCTAGCTGCCAAATCTGAGGAGAACTTAAATAGCACTTATAACGAGTTAATAAAATTATTAAAGAAAAGAGGATTATTTGTAGCCCTCGAGAAAGTTCAGAAAGATGAAGTTGTTAATTATTTGGGTGCTAAAGTTCAAAGTAGGCAGATTATTCCTCAAAAAGTAGAATTAAGAAAGGATAAATTGAGAACATTGAATGATTTTCAAAAGTTGTTAGGGGATATTAATTGGGTACGTTGTTATTTAAAATTGCCCAATTATGAATTGAAGCCTTTGTATAATATTTTGGTAGGGGATTCTGCCCTTGATTCTCCCAGATTGTTAACTGCAGATGCCAGAAAAGCCTTACAAAAGGTTGAAGACAGATTACAGAGTGCCTTTTTGAAGAGATGGGATGAGAATCAGTCCATTTTGTTGTGTACTCTTCCTACCTATTATCAGCCCACAGGAATTTTGTGGCAGGATGGCCCATTAGTATGGATATATCCAAAAGTGTCTCCGTCAAAATCTATTGAGCATTATCCTACTGCAGTTGCAAGTTTGGCACAGACCGTAGTACAGCAATGTTTACAGTTTTCTGGGGTATCCCCAACTACTATTATTGTCCCATATTCTGTTCTTCAGGTTAAAGGTTTGTGTGGTACCATTGATGATTGAGCCATCCTTCAGTGTGGGTTTGAAGGATTAATAGATAATCATTATCCCAAGCATCCTTTATTATCCTTCTTTAGAGAGCATCCTGTGATCTTTCCAAAGATTATGTCAGCTGCCCCTTTAACTGGGGCCCCAAATGTGTTTACTGATGGTTCTAAAATGGGCTGTGGGCCCTATTTGATAGAGAAACAAGAGCCCGTGTTGTGTCAATTCCTGCCAGGCTCTCCTCAAGTAGTTGAACTAAAAATAGTAATTGAAGTTTTTAAGAATTGCCAATTTGCTTTTAATTTGATATGATTCGCTTATGTTAACGCTGTTAAAATTCTTGAAACCACTGGCCCCATTACAATTAATAGTACTGTTTGTGCATTATTGAAGGATTTGCAAAGTTTAATTTGGCAATGAAGAGAGTTATTTAATTTAATTTTTTAAAGATTTTTAAAAAATTTTATTTATATGAGTATACTGTAGCTGCCTTCAGACACACTAGAAGAGGGCATCAGATCCTATTACAGATGGTTGTGAGCCACCATGTGGTTGCTGGGAATTGAACTCAGGACCTCTGGAAGAGCAGTCAGTGCTCTTAACCGCTGAGCCATCTCTCCAGCCCCGAGAATTATTTTATATTCAGCATATTCGTGCACATACAGGATTACCATTAAATAAAGGAAATGATGTTGTAGATCAATGGACTAGAATGGAATGTATATTTATGAGTTCTTCATTGGAACAGGCTAGACAATTTCATCAGACTTTTCATGTGAATACTAAGACTTGGCAGATGAAGTTCCACCTGTCACGAGCTGATGCCCGACAGGTGGTCTTAGATTTTCCTCAATGTATAATCCATCATCATCCCCCTGGCACATGGGTGTCAATCCACGGGGCTTGTCCCCCCTTAAGATCTGGCATATGGATGTGACACATGTTTCTGAATTTGGAACTTTAAAATATGTTCACGTATCTGTAGATACGTGTTCTGGGATCATTCATGCCACCCCTTTGAGTGGAGAAAAGGCATGCAATGTCATCTTGCATTGCCTAGAGGCATGGGCTGCTTGGGACAAACCCCAGCAGCTAAAAATAGATAATGGACCTGCCTATACAGCTCAGACTTTTATGTCCTTTTGTAAACAGATGGAAGTTCATGTCTCCCATGGCTTGCCATATAATCCTCAAGGGCAAGGAATTGTGGAACATGCTCATCTCACCTTGAAGGAGCTTTTACAAAAACAAAAAGGGGGAATTGGCCAAGCCTGTACCCCAAAAGAAAGAATAGCCCTTGCCCTTTTTACCTTAAATTTTTAAAATTTGGATGTGGATGGCCTTTCTGCTGCGGATCGTCATCAGTGCAGCAGAGGTTCCTTGAAGGGATTTGTGAAGTGGAAGGATGTGATCATGGGCATATGGCATGGTCCTGATCCAGTGTTGGTATGGGCGAGAGGATCTGTTTGTGTTTTTCCCCAGGATCGTTTGGAGCCTCTGTGGGATCCTGAACGACTGATGCGGAAGTGTGCCATGCAAAATGAAAAGATTGTGCCTGAAGGTTCTGTGCATCCTCCTGCTCCTGTTCCTGATGGAGAGCCAAGCAGAACTGAGGAAATTAGTCGGCGAATTTTGAGGATCTGATGGATCAACTGAGATTTTCCATGGCTACAGTCAATTCCACACGGGTGGATGTTGGGTTAGCCTCTGGCTTGTCATCTTGGAAAGAATGGGCGGGCATGGGGGCTATGGTTGGTCTCCTATTGCTGGTCTGCCTTGCAGACCTGTGGTGTATTTGCAGGATCAGGTTCACTCAAAGGCAGGATGCAGCCATGATTGTGCAGGCATTTACGGCCATTGAGGCAGGACAGTTTCCCCAGGCATGGCTGGCAGTCATGCAGAAACGATCGTCACGTTCAGGCTGCAAGGCGAAGCACTGCACTCCAGGTCAGCTTCTAGTGGCCCCGAGAAGAGCACGTCTGATTGCATGCAGGTTGATACACCAGGCCCCGCCTCTGAGAAAAAGGTATCTGACGGGTCTGGTACTCTTTGGGTGGATGACACCTAAGTGAGGATCAGTACAATGTCCCTGTTTCCAGCATCAGTGATCAGACTTCTACTCTTGCCTGTTTCATTTAAAAACTAAAAGGGGGAACTGTGGAAAGCCGTTGAGCCGCGCCCAGAGACAGCGCTGGCTTCTGCCATCCTGAGAGCTAGCGGTCTCATAAACAAAGCCCTTATTTGGCTAAGCTTACTGCCCTTGGTTGCTTCCACATTTGGTGACCTATCCGCTTTTGCCACGTGGCCCATTGGGATTGGCTAAGCTTAGGAGTGCTTGATGGCCGAGGACCTTGCCCTTGGTGCTGAAGATTGTTCAAGGTTCCTGAATAAACTGCTAAAAGAAGAGCTCGTGGGTTGCGTCTTTCTTGCTGGTCAAGGCGGACATGATACTCCAGTAGCAGACCCCATGCCTCTCCAGACACCACTTCTGGCCTGGCACTGGGAAGTTCCTCCTAGCTGAATGTCTTACCACAGTACTCTCTGGGACCCTACACTTGGGGTTTCTATGGATCACCCAGGTACTGTTTTTCCAAGTGCAGCACCTCGTGGGCATCCTGTCTAGGGCAAGGATACCTGGAAGGTTTCCTGATTTGTGGTATTTTGTTATAGTAGTTTGAACAGACTGGCAGCATTGAATGTGAGTTATCACACGTAACCTACTAATCCTGATTTACTGATGAGGAAACTAGACATGCTAGGGCTCTTGGCTCCTCATAAACATTTGGAGTAAGAATCACTGAAATCCAGTCTTTTTATTTGTTTGTTTTATTTTTCGAGATAGGGTTTCTCTGTGTAATAGTCCTGGCTGTCCTAAGAACTCACTTTGTAGACCAGGATGGCCTCTGAACTCACAGAGATCTGCCTACCTCTGCCTTCTGAGTGCTGGCAGGATTACAGGTATGTTCCAGTGCGCCAGGTGAAATCCAGTCTTCTTATAGCTGCAATAGAAGGAAGCTTCCAATAGTTTCTTTATTACTCTAGACTGGGAGGAGATGGTGGATGGAGAAAGCCATCCTCAGTGTGTGTGTGTGTGTGTGTGTGTGTGTGTGTGTGTGTGTAGGGAAATCCCTACTCTCAGAGAGGATTTTCTGAGCCGTAGGCAAGATCTAAGGCAGAGATGCACATCAGCAACTGCCAGGCCTGGTCCAGCTAAGATTCCCAAGTGCGCAAGGACACAAAGCTCTTCTCTTCTGATTTTTGGAGACTTTGGTCCAGCTGTCCTGGTTGCTACTTGACTTTCAGCTGTTTCTAGCTTACCTATTACTTGTTCTTCTTACCTAGTCTGGGATCAGAGGCACTGAGAGAAGGTTGAAAGGTAAGTATAGTGGAGACCAACTTCTAACCCCCCTTCCACCCAACACACACACATGAATCATGTCCCTCCCCCCACCCGACACACATACACTCTGCAGGACTACTTACTACATGGAGTGGCCATGGGTGGATGCCACCTGTGAGGCTTGGTTATCTGTTGAGGTTTGATCTTTTGATTTATATTGTAATGATAAGTACTGGCCCCCAAGGTCTGGTTGCTCTCAGAAAGGAGAGAGTCTGCATGTATAATGTGGCCTTGCTCTTTAATTTAAAACCATTGGTTAAATAAAGATGCTGATAGCCAATAGCTGGATAGAAGATACATAGGCGGGGCCTAGGGTTCCCTGGATTGGGGTTCGAAGAGAACCTCAAGGAAAAGAACAAGGGAAAGAGGAAGAGGAAGTGGAAGAGAGAAGATACCGTGGGGTAAGAATCTTAATATTATGACTACGAGGGCTGGCCAGTTGGAGTTAAGAGCAACTCAGATGAAACACAGTAAGTAGTTCACTTAGGGTTATTGATAGGAATGTAGAGATTCTAATAGCATAGAGGGTAGATCTCTGCCCAGCCCTAGTGCGTATTACTGCATCTTGCAAATAATAAAAGTTGTGTCTTTTATCTGGGAACTGAATGAACAAAGACAGGGGAGAAATCCCCAGTTGAGACTAACTATTTTCTACAACAGATGTCAAGTCCAATGAGTTAACAGAAGAACAAAGAAAAGGGATTCTGGAAGCTCCTGTCTGTTCATTCTGGCACCCATCACCCTCAGTCAGAATCAGGATCAGATCCTGGGCAGGGGCATGGCATTCCAGGTAAGACCGAAGGCAGCCTCGTTCTGGAGAGAGCCCTTCCTGTGACTCTTCCTTTGCTTCCTGTTTGTGTGAAGCTTACACACCTGTGGCCAGGTAAGGTGGGCCTGGACCTAGTGGGGCTGGCTCAGGGCTGGACCTTGCTTACTTCTTATAATATAGAGGGGTTTCCACCACTGCAACTACTAAAGCTCAGGACCATGGGAAAGGGGACCAACTTAGGGGTCATTTCATCCATGGTGGCCCTTGGCCTTGTGACTAGCTAAACTTAGATTAACCCCCATGAGGTCCGTCTTGCTCACTGGTGTGCCACCACATAGCACTGGCACCTTCAGGATTCACTTATGAGTCTGTAATATGTGTGCTTGAAGACTCAGTTTTTGTAGCCATAAAACTGGTGCATAGTTCCAAACTTGTGGGTTTGCCATGAGAGTTATTGTTATAATGGTCATAGTTACATTGCAAGTATATATATATATCCCTGTGTTCTGGGCATCCATACTTCCCTTGGAATACCTTGGGAGCTCCCGGGATTCAGAAATTCTTAAGTTATGGGCCTTGAGCACTAGATTCTAGTTTATAACACATGACCTGACTATATCTACACAGATTATTTGTTTATTTATTTATGTATTATTAGTATTAATATTTTCATTTTTTTCAAGACAGGGTTTCTCTGTGTGTTCCTGGCTATCTTGGAACTTGCTCTGTAGACCAGGCTGGCCATGAACTCAGAGATCCTTCTTAGTGATGAGATTAAAGGCATGTGCCACCACTATCTGGCCACACAGATTTTATTCTTACCTGTTGAGGCAAAGCTGTGTGTCCTCCAGCATGCCCCAGAGTGCTCAGTGTGTTCCTGACTGTTATTATCACACAGACATGTGGGGTTGCATCCTGAATATGTTGTTGCCTCTTCTTTCCCTCATCCCAGGTCCAATTCAGGTCTCAGCCCACTTCTTTGATGCAGGAGGAATTGACTACTCCCTCTCTACAGTATTTACGTAGTCGGAGACAGAGTCAGCCACACCCACACTAATTTCTGCACTGCCCTTCTGTCTTGAAGGCTAGGCTCATACTATCTCTCTCTTTAAAGCCAGTATCAAGGATGGACAGAAAGAAAAAAGGAGGTGGAAAAGTCCTGTGACTCTTGGGTGTTTCAATGTAGCCAGTATTCTCTTTAAACTATCACTTTCTAGGGTATATGTTGGTTAATAATATCAACTTGAAAGGATCTAGAAGAGCTGAAGATGGATAGATAGATAGACAGACAGACAGACAGACAGACAGACAGACAGACAGACAGACAGATGTAAGCCTCTGGGGATATCTATGAGATATTAGCCAATCTCACTAACAGAGGTAGGGAGGCCTACTCTGAATACAGGAAGCACCACAGCTGATATCTGGGAGTACATTAAAAAAGAGACATAATGTTATCACTCCAGGATTATGGATACGTTGTAACCAGCTGCCTCAAGCTGCTCCCCTTGAGTGCATAAAAAAAGAGACATAATCACCACGTGGATGTGGACGCTTTATCCCTGAGGGAGCTCAGGACCCTTGAACTGTGAAGGGCGATAAACCTGTCCTTCCTTAAGTGGCCTTTGTCAGATAATTTGTCACAAGGCAATAGCCAACCCTGGGTGCAACCAAATCCTCCTCCACCTCTTCTAGGCCCTCAGGAAAGCAGTTGCAACCCTAACCCCACCCCATACTCCAGGATGTTATTCTAAACCCCAGAAAGGCTGGGGACTTGCCCATGAACACAGAACAAACAAAAGGGTTAGCGTCTCTGAATGCAGCTCTTTGGGGTGTAGCCACTGGCCCAGCCAGTTCCTCCCAGTTTCTACGCAGGCTTTGATGCCCTTTTCTCTGAACCATCCAAAAGAGAGGGTAGACAGAGAAGTGGGGGATGTGTGTGCAGAGCTCCAGGGGCTGCACTCAAGGTCACAGGGTTGTGAAACTTGTTTCAACTCACACAAGGGAGAAGATGAGGAAAGCGCAGGTCCCAGGCAGGTTCTGGTAAGAACTGTGCTGGAAGAATCTGAAGAGCTCTGTGTGAAACCCTCTGTCCATGACACCAGCCACCAACCTTCTGCAGCCTGTGAGGGTGGGGGTGGGGATATGCAAAAGACCTGAGATGAACTGCCCCAGGTCTGAAGAAGTGGACAAAGTTAGGCTACAATTGAAGACTGGCCAGACAGGACCAAGGATCTGCAGGGGAGTGTAAGGAAGTGCTGGGTAGAGAAGTCAAGAAACTCTGATCACGTATTTATTACTTAGCCAATGTATGCACCTGACATGGCTGGTGGGCTCTGTGCTTATGGCAGACACTGGCAGGACCAGCATCAATTCCAAGGTTTCTGTTCCCAGACCCCATGCTCATCTATGTCACACAAAGAGAAACTTTGGGCTTGAGTTCAGGCAACCACAATGACAGGGCTTATATATACTTAAAGAAGATACAAAGAAGTCCTATTTCCCAGCTCTGATTAACACACACGCACACACGCACACACGCACACACGCACACACGCACACGCACACACACTGCGCTCCAATAGGATGAAAAGTATAGGTTTTGGGGATGCAAACACTGAGTTCATCTCCCCTCTTATTGAATGGGCGGCTCCATATTCTCACAATTTGAAGCATTCCCAGTCTCTTTAGATTTCTCATAGAAAGCCTTCCACGCACTGTGGCCCTCAGCAAGCCCACGGTTCCCATACTCTGCTGGTGACCCTCCTGCCTGCCTGTTGAGGAGGTCACTGAATGTGAAACGCTTCTTACCTCAGTGTGAGTACCTTGGAGGGCAGCCCATTGACTTCTTCAGTCCTTCACACCTTGGGTGCAAACAGTTGGTTATCATGTCTATTCTTGCCTCTGAATCCCTGTGGTCTACCCTCTCCTCACCTGCCCAGGCATTACTGTTTCTTACAAACTTAGCCTTAAAGGGACTTTAAATTGCTCTTGACGATTAATCTCACACTTTTAAAGCAAGTGCGTGTGGGTATGCTCACACACACACACACACACACACACACACACACACACACACCTGGGTGGAGATCAAAGGTACATGTTAGGTGTCTCCCTCAATCATTCTCCATCTGTTTATTTATTTAGAGACAAAGTCTCACTATGCAACCTGGTAGCCTGGAACTTGATATATAGACCAGGCTGGCCTTGAACTTATAGAAATCTGTTTGCCTCTTCCTCCCGAAATGCTGGGGTCACAGGCACACACCACCCACTACACCCAGGTTTGGAGTGGGTTTTATTGTTGTTTGGATGGTTTTTTGTTTTTTCCTGTCTCATTTCTTTTGAGACGGGTTTCTTACTTTGGCTCCACACTGGTTGGCAATCCCCAGAGACAGTTCTGTGACAGCTTCAGTTCTAGGATTATAGGTGCATGCCACTTAGCCTGATTTTAAAAGATGCTGGTCCAGGACAGCCAGGGCTATACAGAGAAACCCTGCCTCGAAAAACCAACAAAACAAAACAAAACAAAACAAAACAATAAAACCAACAAACCAAACAACAA
>NW_022196912.1:7731600-7733949 GCF_008632895.1 Mastomys coucha | reverse complement strand
AAGATGCGGGTCAAAGCCAGGTCCTCAAGCTGTGGGGCAAGAGCTTTACTGAATGATCCAGCTAAAACACAAAAGCAGAATTTTTACTCTCTCCCCACCCCCTTTTACTCCACAGGCTCAGTCTCCCCCTCCCTTCCTCTTCCCTGGGCAATCTGAATCACATTTTCAATGCATAAAAGAATATACACAAGACCTCAAAGGAAGCCAATCATTTTGAAATACAGTGATCACAATATTTTTTTTTAAGTAGCAATATAGTAATGTGTGCTCCTCCATTAATGGATTAAAGAATAAAATCCACCGGCAGGACTAATAGCCCTCAGAGTTTTGAAACAAGGATGGGCATAAATAATACTGTAGATACCTGCTACAGCTATTCCAACATTTTAAAATATCTGTTATCCCTGCTAAATATTACTATGATGTGTTGCTAGCACTCACAATGTAAGAAAAAGCTATATTTCAGGGGGAGCCAGTAAAGATAACAATAAAAGATCTCTCCTCCTCCAAAGAAAATGTCTTTATCTCCTCCTCCAAAGAAAATGTCTTTATAATTCTCCTGGGGCTCTCTGGGTGGGGGGAGGCAGCACCTGGCACTTTCAAGTTCAGTACACTCCTGTTTTAGAACACTGACCCACAAAGCCAGGTCCCAGAACCAGGCAGATTAGCATCTCCTATCCAAAACGAAAATCATCTCCCAAGTGCACAATCCAGGACGCCCTGGCTGTGGCTCAGAAGTGTACACCTGAGCAAGCCTCCTGGCACTCTGCTGTGTGCTCACCTCAGAGGGAGGAGGGGTATAGTATCTGCAGTAGAGTTTGTGGTTAAAATAGCCACTTACCAGGAAGTCCTATACAATGCTCTATGCCTACATGTCCTCCTCTGCTCCCCAAATCTGACCTAGATCGTGCCTCAGTCCCTATCCTTGTTAAATAATGGAGTGTTGGGTTCTTGCTCCTGTCATAAGTACCGGGTCAGATACTGCTGCAGAGGCAGCCGCTAAGCTTCCTCTCTTTTGTGTACATAAAAATAATTGGCCTTCTAATTACCTCCATAAGAATGAGAAAACTTGGTCTGCTTATTGACACCTTTGTTAGCACTAGGGAATAATTAGACACCTTAATAACTCTCTAATGATCCCTAGAGGAGGGAGCCATTTTTATAGAGTGTCTGCCTATTATTGGTTCATTACAGAGGTTTTCAAATGAAGTCTGCACAGAGTGAGGCCATAAGGCAGTCGGGATTTGTTGGTGTCGGGATGGGAAGAAATGTCGGCCCATTTCTGTCACATGCTTCTTCCTTCCAGCAGGGGAAGCTGGCGGAGTCGGGAAGCTCGCCACCTCTCTTCCACTCCTCTTTTGTAAGAGACTTGCATCTCAGTAAGTAAGGCTCATGGCATTTCAGTCGGCTTGTAGATTTAAATTCTGAGCTCCACCCCTAGACCACCCAAAGCATAGGCTTGCAAGAGCTGTAAGAATATGAAGCAGAACGGTGGTTTCCCATCCGGACAGGACGCCAACCTTCTGCAGATTTTGGCTCTGTGGTTAGCTTTTAGACAGTTTTAGGAACAGAACCTCCAAGAAGAGCGACGCCAGGCCTGTGTTTCTCCAGCAGGTGGAGCCATCTCTTTACCTTCCGCGTCGCCCTGCGGGAGATGGGAGGCGCTGGTTTGCAAACTGGGGATGTGAGGCAGCTATCTGGGACTCCTACGGAAAGCAACTGCTCACACCACTCTCCTCAGACCCTCATTATTTCTATATCTTCATGTGAGAATCACAAACAACCCCTGGAAACTTGTCAGGAATACTTATTTGCCTTTCTAGATCCAACAACCAGAAAGAATTCTGGCAAATCAAAAATAATTGTGTTCTCCATAGCTTTAACATCCCCTGACTCTCAGGGATCATGGGATTCACATCTGCCTTTTCACATTGATCTGCATCAGCTTCTAGAATCTGAACTTACTTAAGACTGGCTTGTCAGGGCGACTCTCGGTCTTAGAGACCTGCAGAAGCAGCAAGTCCACCCGTCCCTACCACAGAGCACAGAGCTTTGGGAAGGTGAACCACAGACTTAACCTTGGAGCATTTGTGCTTTACAGCACGAAGCAGGACAGCCCACAGAGGTAATTCACGCAAATCAACTGCCTGTCCATGACAAGACTCCACAGAGACCTTCCAGTCTACAGACGTTGCAGACAGTTCAGATCCATTATTAATGGTCACAGGAACTCTGTGACATACAAAGTTGATAAGATCCATACAAGGAGTTGGGCTCCTCCTGAGTAGACAGGATTTCACTGTGGCTGCTCAGAGCTGGATACTCCTTCCGCTCTCTCCCCTCCCCTCC
>NW_022196912.1:7729730-7731590 GCF_008632895.1 Mastomys coucha | reverse complement strand
TCCCTCCCTCCCTTCTCTCCTTCCTTCCCTCCTTTCTTCCTCTTCTTTCTGGTGCTAAGGAAGGCATTGCTCTGTGCTGGGCACTCACTCTACCCCTGAGCTGCACAGCCTCTCAACACTCCTCTAACCACACACTGAGCCTTCTAAAAACCCTCAGTACACATATTCAGGGAAGTATTGGAGCATAGAACTCAGTGGTAGAGCATACGCTAGTCAGAGGTCCCAGGTTTGATCTCCAGTACTACAAAACAAACCTACCAAAATCACAATCCTCCAAAACCAAACCAAAACAAGACAAAGACAAAACAAACAAACCCACCCACTGGTGACTTGGTGCATACAATCATTTCTATTTGTTTGTTGTTTGAAACAGGGTCTCACTCTGAGGCTCAGGCTAGCCTGGAGCTCCCAATGTTCCTAAACTGGCCTTGAGGGGCTAGAAATCCAAGTGCTGAGACTCCAGGCATGAACCAAGATGCCTGTTCCACTTCTGCAACCTCTGACTTTAAGAAAAATGTTGCTTTTGTCTGCTATCCACTGCTGAGTGACAAATGTGCCTCCCCTGCTTCTGTCCCCCACTTTGGTGACTATACCTGAAGACTTCCTGTTCACACATTTGTGCCACAGGAACTTGGGGCACTCTTGCCTGGCGAAGTCTCCTTGTACTGGTTGGTTTCGTGTGTCAACTTGACACAGGCTGGAGTTATCACAGAGAAGGGAGTTTCAGTTGGGGGAAGTGCCTCCATGAGACCCAACTGTGGGGCATTTTCTCAACTAGTGATCAAGGGGGTTGAGCCCCTTGTGGGTGGTGCCATCCCTGGGCTGGAAGTCTTGCGTTCTATAAGAGAGCAGGCTGAGCAAGCCATGGAAGGCAAGCCAGTAAGGAACATCCCTCCATGGCCTCTGCATCAGCTCCTGCTTCCTGACATGCTTGAGTTCCAGTCCTCACTTCCTTTGTGATAAACAGCAATGTGGAAGTAAGCTAAGTAAACCCTTTCCTCCCCAACTTGCTTCATGGTCATGATGTTTGTGCAGGAATAGAAACCCTGACTAAGACACTCATGTTCCATGTGACATCCACAAAAGCCATGTGGTGGCATTTCTTGGCTAGTGGGCTGGAGGACAATCCACGACACTGTCTCTTGCTTTGCTGGCGCCTTGATGAGGGGCTGGAATCAGCTCTGTTTGGCTTTCCAGCAGTGAGACTTCAGGGTAGCCTGGTATCTTGTACGGTGGTAACTCAGCTTCATGGACAAGCATCCCAGAAAATGATCTTTCATGGCCCTTTACGCTCTAACCTTAGAAGTCATACAGTTCTACTACAGTGGCAATTTGTTTGTCCAAGTACTCAAAGCCTTGCCCAGACTGGAGGGGAAACGAGGTAAACCTAATCTCCCAATGGGGTAAGAGTACAATTGCCACTATGTTTTGAAGCCATGTTATTTAATTGAGATTACATTTTCTGTATCTGCTTGAAGTTACACACTTTCTAAGTCTAGTCTCTCTTATCTGTTGAAATCTGTTAGTCTGGATGTACAGGCCATGTGAGGCCCTGGCCTCCATCACCAGAATGGCCACAAGACAAAATGAAGCTATGTAGGGAGCTGCTTGGATACGATCGTCAGCGGTGGCCGCTTAGACGATCGTATCCAAGATGGCGGATGTCTGTCAGACACAGGCTGCTTTTTACGGGGCTGAAGCAGGGATGAGCAGGGCTCCAAACAGCCTTAATTCTTTCCCCCTGCCCTAAGTGAGCATGTCCTGTGGCTCTCTGTAGGCAGCCACGCAGATACAGATACGATCGTCAGCTGCTTAGATCTTAAGCGGCCACCGCTGACGATCGTATCTAAGATGGCGGCC
>NW_022196912.1:7701997-7728452 GCF_008632895.1 Mastomys coucha | reverse complement strand
AGAGGCAGAGGAGGCAGAGGCAGAGGCAGAGGAAGCAGAGGCAGAGGCAGAGGCAGAGGAAGCAGAGGCAGAGGCAGAGGCAGAGAGGCAGAGGCAGAGGCGGAGGTGGGTGGATCTCTGTGTTTGAGTTTGGTCTACAGATCTAGAGTGAGTTCCAGGATAGCCAGGGCTACACAGAGAAATCCTGTTTTAGAAAACCAAAATTAAAAAAAGAAAAGAAAAAAAAAACTTAGGAGAAAGCTGGCTAATATTTCCCTAGTATTTCAGGTGTAGGTTGATGCTGGTCCGTACCTACCTTTGGCGGTATCTCACTGGAACATTGATAGCTCTTAAGAGTAATCCTCTAGACACATGGAACATGCCCAGAGCACATGGGTGTCCCTAGTAGGTCAGCAGGAAGCTCTTAACTATTCATGAGCGGCATGCTACAAGTAGGTGGGATTTACAGATGCCAGGATAGTCTGGTTTTAATGAAATTATATATACATACTGTTCAGAAGCTACTGAATTTTTTTTTTTTTACAATTTTTATTTGGAACACTAAACAATGAACATAACCAAAACAATGTAAAACTCCAAAATATAAAAAATCCACTTCTTTTTAAAAAAATACTTATTTTACTCTATGTATGTGGATGTTTTGCCTTCATATGTGTATGTGCTCCATGTGCATGCCTGTTGGATGGTTGAGAGCTACCATATAAGTGTTAGAGATTGAACCTGGGACCTCTGCATGAGCAACAAGTGCTCTTAAGCCCCGAGCTGTCTTCCAGGCTCCCCACAATTGGTACTTCTTTAACTGTCTGCTTATATGCTAAGATAAAAAAATGGAATCCTAATATGGTCAGAGAAAAAAATTAAAATTCTATGTACTACTGTTATTAATATACTGTTGAAATAAGGTATGGAAAAATGTTATGGTACATTTTAATAGGTCATACTTTTAATTCTTTTTATATACTTAATAATGTGTACAATATCGCAATGTATTTAAAATAAATAAATCAATTGGGTACATTCTGGTGGTACAGGCCTGTAATTCCAGCTGTTTGGGAGACAAAGGTTGGAAGATCTCAAGTTCAAGGCCAGCCTGGATTACTTAGTGAGATCTTATCTCAAGAGATAAAACCAAAAAACCAAAAACCAAAACCAAACCAAACCAAACCAAACCAAACCAAAAACAAAAACAAAAAAACAAAAGCAGGGCTGGAGAGATATCTTCGAGTGAAGTGCTGGCTATGGAGGTTTGAGACCTTCCATCTGGATTCCCCAGAACCAGCAGAAAGCAAGCCTTACACGGTAATGCTCACATGTAACCACAGCACCCCGTGGCTGGGTGGGAGGCCGAGGGAGGAGGTGCCCCAGCAGCTAACTAGATAGTGAAATGCCATGGGATGCTTGAGTGGGGCAGGACAGTTGTCCCTGGAGGAGCCAGGGAGGCTTCATAGAGGAGGTGATATTTGAACCAGCATCAGAGTGAGCCTTGTGCATGGGAGCAGGCACTCTGTCTCTTTCTCCCTGTTGTTTAGAACTTCTGTGGGCCTGTGATGGCCCCTCTCCAAGCACCGAGTTCCCTTTTGCCTACAGTATCCTACAGGGAAAGAGACTCATTTCAAAGTCCCTCCTGTTACTACTTTGAACTAGCTCATGCACCCCTCAGGTAAGACTCTCTCTTCCTCTACTTCTTCCTGTCCCCCTTTCTTCCCCCCCCCATCCCCCCACTTGCAAAGCAGCCCTGGGCTTGGTATCTGGTGCATCATATGGACTCTGTTGGTTTTGTGTAATCAGATTACACTTGATGACCGAGTTTCTTGACTAGTCAACGTCTTCAAAGGACGGTTGGCCATAACCTGTACCATCACTATTCACTCTTAGCCCAAGAAACCTAGGCTACCATCCACTCCCAGGAACCTCATCGCTTGTCTGAATTTGTGGTCATGGGCTGTGGAAAGATCATCCCAAATTTGTTACCATCTTCATTTCTCTCTCTCTCTCTCTCTCTCTCTCTCTCTCTCTCTCTCGCTCTCTCTCTCTCTCTCTGTGTGTGTGTGTGTGTGTGTGTGTGTGTGTGTGTGTGTGTGTGCGTGTATGTGTGTGTAGTAATGGAGTCTTGACATGCAGTCTAGGCTAATCTGGAATTTGCTATGCAGACCAGCTGGTCTTGAACTCTCAATCATTCAACCTCAGCCTCTTGGATGCTAGAATTCCCATGCTACCATGCCTGGCTTGGATCATCCTCTTCACCCCTCACTCCCTAGAAGAACATATTGCTATTCACAGATCTAGTGATCTGAGCATCACCTTCCAGGTCTCATATGAAAATTAGATAGAACCCTTCTGGCAGAGTCTTCCAGGGGATGAAAGGGATGAAGTAAGTCTGCTCCCAGTAGCTCAGCCTCAAAGAAGCCTGAGCTGAAAGTGGGATGGTTCTGGAAGCCTGTGTCCTGACAAATCCATTTGGGAGCAGTCCTCTTCCTGGTGCGTGGCTCTGCTGGGATTTCTGTTTTCTGGAAAAGCTCTCCTGAGGATCTAGAAGAAGCAATGTTTCCAGCTCAGTCGCTCCATTGTCTAAAGTGGCACTTTGAACTCAAAGGCGCAATTTTTTTTTTTTAGTAATTTTGTGAAATAGGAGTACTCAGAGTTAACAGTGTTGGCTGGGTAAATATTGAGAAAAGCTATGGAAATCGCATAGGGAAGAGGGCCGCAGGGTTCCAAGAAGGAAGAGTGTGATGCTCTTTGAATAAGGACAAGTAATTGTGCTGTTTTGTTTTGTTTTGTTTTTGAGGCAAGGGTTTCTCTGGGTAGCCCAACTGTCCTGGGACTCACTCTGTAGACCAGGCTGGCCTCAAACTCAGAGATGGGCCATTTTCTGCCTACTGAGTGCTGTGATTAAGGGCACTGGGTCTAGTGGATTTATTTCCTTTATCCTTTCTTCCCAGTTACTCTGGATCTCCTCATCTTTTTACTTTCAAAGCATCAATTCTCCTTCCACTCAGCCTTTACTGCCCTGCCCTCGGCTGTCATTTAGCCTTGAAGGGCTTAAGTCTGACTATTGCTCATGCCAGTTACATGGTAGAGCATTTTCTTTATCATATCTTCTATCTCACCAACACCTACTCACCCTTTCCTAATTCAGAAAATTGCCTTTTCTGCTCAGTTTGAGAAACAAAACAAGTACACATGGCTGACCAAGTCTTCACCGAGAAGTCCTGGCTCCTCGATCCCTGATAGAGCTACTTGTCATATGGTGGGTGTGTGGGAGACATTTTTATAAACAGTGGCTGTGGCTGCAGGAACATTCAGTAGAAAAGTGTCGGTCTTGGGAAACTGCAGGGATTCGAGCTGAAATGCTCTCATTCTAGGACAATATTCCTGGCTTGACACTGGTGTTTGTATGGAGCATCATGCCTGGAGTAGATGGGCACCCTGGCTCATCAAGCGAGCTTCACTCTTTAATGGGAGGAAGTGTGTGTTAAAGATCTGCAGGGTCTGTAGTAGTAACTTTTCGTCACTGTAAAGGAACTGGCAGTGACAACTTAAGGGAGGGAGGTTTTATGTTGGCTCATAGCTTTAGTATGGGCCAGGACCTGGTGACAAGAGTGGCCTGGTAGGAGGTGGCTGCAGTTTTCAAAGGCCCTTCTCCAGCTAGGGACCATGTGATTGAGCCCATGAGACTGTGCCAGATGCTTCATGTTCAAATCATGCCAGAATCCCACAAGACTGAAAGCCAGTGGAACAGTGTGACCAAATGATGCTTTTTGGTCCCAGGCAACACAATTTCCAATAATTAAGAAATTCTTTGTCATAGAAATAAATATGCCCAGAAGTAGGGCAACCTTCGAGAGTGGCTGTCCAGGGCTCCAGCTCAGTCTCTCTGGAATTCCCCAAACTCTGTTTTCCTGAGTATTGTCCCTGCCCCCCAGGAAATCCTCCCACATGGTGGCAAACTGGCCATAGAATTTCCAGATCATAACCTCATTGCTCAGTCAAAGCAAATGGAAATGGCATCTTGTTTTCCTTTTCTGGACTTAGGTATGTTAGTCCCACACTTTCTTTGTGAGTCAGGAAGCTCAAACCACAGCCCTGCAGATCCTATAGATATAAACAGGGTTACACAACCATCATTCTAACCACGATGATAACAAGAAAGGTGTGACCACACTGACCACAGCTGTAAAATCAGGGCAGTTCGTGAAGCTGGTGAGCATGGGTTCTCCCAAAGGAACACCTAGGCTTTGTTAAGAAGAGACAGGAGAGGTGGTGTTTGCTGTAAACACCCCTAGTGGGATATCTGACTCTGGCTTCTTCCCAAATCAAGGGACGTCAATAGGGAAGAGTGGAAGTCAAGGTGGGTAACTAAACTAAGACCTCACCTTACCAGCTGAAGGTATCTGGAATAAGGATGGAACCAGATAGGCTCAGAGCCAAAGAGATTGGAGAAGAGACTGTTGGAAAGGAGTGAACTTGAGCAAAACCCTTTTAGAAGGGCCAGCAAAGTGTTAGCCATGTTATAAGAACAGCAGTAGTGTTTAATGCTGGACCAATGAATTAGCCTCTGAAGCTAATCAGACAGTGTTCTCAGCAATGGAAAGTACAGTGTAACAAAGTTGGGGATCTGAGGGCCAGGACCTCACCCCACCCCAGAGCCAACCTCCAACATCATACTCCAAACTTCACAGTGTGAGAGGAAATAGCAATTCTCTGCAGCTTCTCCACAGTGTAGAATGTATGGCCCCTCTCTGTCTGGGGAAACTGAGAGCAGCTTGGAGGTGAACCCAGGTCTCCTGGGCTTCCGAACCTCCAATGCTCTTGCTTTCGCACTCTTTCCTTCTTTCTTTTATTCAATTGGCTGGTCTACCTTCCTCTTCTTGGGGCTGCATTTCTTTTTTTCATCTCGTTCTGATCCTCTCAAGTCCTTATATCCCCTCCTCCTGTTTCCATATTATTTTTCTCTTCATCGTTGTCCTTCTATCTTGTATTTGGCACATATCTTTGTGGACAAAATTCAAAACTGAATTATTTGGACTTTCCTTTCTGAACATATTTGATCTTGATTAAAAATTAGTGATTATCAAGTGTGAAGAAAAGAGGGGTCTACAAATCCAGGGAGTCCAGGACAATTATGCCCCAAGTTCACAAGCCACCTAACTTATCTGAAATAGCATTTGTAACTGGAAGATAATGGTATGAATAATATGCATTTTTTCTGGGCCCCTTGCAGGCCCTTTGAGACTCTCTAGTGAGTCCTTCTAATCCCTCTAGTGAGTTTTGCATTTCAGTTACTGTAGTTTTTAACTTTCGAGTTTCTGCCTAGCTCCTTTTCATAGTTTCTCTCTTTCCTGATTTTGTGCTTTATAGAAAGATAAAGAGAGAAGAGATATGTTTTGGTGGATGTATAGTCAGGTATAGGGGAAGGGAGTACCTCTTCAGGTTCATGCTGAGGCATCCCTTCCCCCTGAGGGGCCAGCCACAGGATGGTATAGTATAGAATAGAGTTTATTCAGGGCATGGGGAGGGGAGTTGAGAGGGTAGTAGAGACAGAGAAAGACAGAGAGAGAAGGAGACAGAGACAGAGACAGACAGAGACAGAGACAGACAGAGAAAGAGAGAGAGGAGGAGGGAGGGGGAGAGGGAGAGGGAGAGGGAGAGGGAGAGGGAGAGAGAGAGAGAGAGAGAGAGAGAGAGAGAGAGAGAGAGAGAGAGGAAGAAGAATAGAGGCCAGCCATGAGCATGTGGAGGGAAAGAGGGCAGGGGAATGGGGAGAGAGGGGGAGAGGACAGAGCCAGAACAAGAAGGCAAGAGAGAGCAGAGGGGGCAAGCAGCAGCCCCTAATCTAGTGAGTAAGGCACATCTGGCTGTTGCCATGTAACTGGAGGGTGGAGCTTAGGTAAAATCCTAACATCTGATATTCTCCATTTGGTGAGACATCATTAGAATGTTTTCCATCATTTTAACTTTATTTAATCGTTTGAGTTGATCTCAAAGTCCTTGTCTACTAATTCCAGTGTTTGATGTCTCTTCAGGGACCGTTTCTGATGATCCTGTTTTTCTTGTTTATAGGATTGTCTTAGTCAGGATTTCTATTGCTTCAGTGAAACACCATGGCCCAAAGCAAGTTGGAGAGGAAAGGGTCTATCTGGTTCACACTTCCATATCATAGTCCATCACTGAAGGGAGCCAGGACAGGAACCCGGAGGCAGAAGCTGGTACAGAGACTGTGGAGGGGTGCTGTTTACTGGATTGCTCTCCGTGGCTTGCTCAGCCTGCTTTTTTATAGAACTCATGACCACCATCCTAGATTTGATACCACCCACAATGGGCTGAGCCCTCTCTGTTGATCACTGATTAAGAAAGTGCTCTGCAGGCTTGCCAACAGCCTACAGCCTCATCTTATGCAGGCTTGCCTACAGCCTTATCTTATGGAGGCATTTTCTCAACTGAGGCTCCCTCCTCTCTGATGACTCTGGCTTGTGTCAGGTTGACATAAACCAGTCAGGAAAGAAACATACCCTGTTTCTTTGGCAAGCCTCATGATTGAAAACTGAATGGTATTAGACTGGCAACTTGGGACATCAGATATTAGCTCTGGCTTTTCTGTCTTGTTACAGTTGTAGTTTGTTTCATGACCTTTCAGAGCTAAAGCTAATTTAGTAAAGTCTATATTCTTGTCATTAAAACCTATTACAGTAAGTTGACAAGTCAGCTAAAGATGAGACAGGTATTTCCTTAAACACTCCTCCAAACCAGGAAGTTGTGTCTTTGAAGAGGGATTTTGCCTGTGAAAAACAACCCTGTTTTACCCATCCCATTGTTCTCATGCAGAGCCTTAGGGACAAATTAAAGCAAGAGCCTAAAGCCACCTGGTGCTCCCTGGGCCTGAATACAGCTTTAGGTACCGCACACTCTTGCATACAGCTTTAGGCATGCGCACACTCTACCTACCGTGTTTTCAAGAACATGGTGTAGCTTTACAAGTCCCTGTTCCCCAAAACACACTATTCTGTGTGGCCTTTCCACCCGAGTTTTTTGGCTATTCTGTTGTTTGCCCAATTGTTATCCAAGGGCCTCAGGCAGCAGAAATGGAAGCCTTTGCCTGTGGAGGTTTGTGATAAATGCTCCTTAACAGTGGCTTTGACACACGCAAGTTTCAGTCAAGCAGGGTCATAAAAAGGCAATGTTGCTGGGTGGTGGTGGCAAACGCCTTTAATCCCAGCGCTTGGGAGGCAGAGGCAGGTGGATTTCTGAGTTCAAGGCCGGCCTGGCCTACAGAGTGAGTTCCAAGACAGCCAGGGATACCACAGAGAAACCCTGTCTAGGAAAACAAAACAAAACAAAACAAAACAAGACAAAAAAGGCAATGTTTAGAGCAGCGGACCCGGAGGAGGCAGACAGATCAACTGGAGACACTGCAGTGGAGGTGCCCTCTGCTCCCTCCTGCACTGTGACTGTTTTGAGGGTGGATTATTTTTTTCATGACTACTACTTACTTGCTAAATGGGAGATAGGACGAGAATAAGTTACACTGCAGGGGAGCTAACCACAGCTGCTTTTGAAGAATACCTGTTCGGGGTTACTGGTGCTTTTAGCACTAAAAAGTTCTGAAAAAGTTGGTCATAATAGTGGTCTTTTTTTTTTTTTAATTTTTTTTTTTTTACTGTGTTTTCAAAGGACTGGATTTGGGGGTTATCAGTTATTCTAATTTTACTAGAGTTATTAACAAAATTATTTTTAATTATTATCATTGTATGTATATATGATGTGTGTGGGCCCAATCCTTCACCTTTATGAGGTTTCAAGGACTGAACTCAGATTGTCGAGATTGCACAGCAAATCCATTACCCACCAACTGGCTCGAACTAGCTCTAAAGAAGCTTTTATTTGTTGTTTGGTTTGTGTTGCTTTGTTTTCCAAAGTAATTTTAAATTCTCAGCAGCTCAAAGACAGTAGGTTGAAATAAATGTCTTTCAAGGCAGATTTGAGTATTAACAGTGTTGCCATTCCTTCTAGGCTCCACCCACAGTTACCTGGCAACAGCCAGGTGTGCCTGACTCACTATAAAAGGGGCTGCTTGTCCCCTCCTCACTCTCTTACCTTTTACCCTCTTACTCTCCCACCCTCTCTGTCCCTTCTCTCCTTGCTCTCCTCCCCGATTTCTCTCCACGTGTTTCTCTCTCTCTCTCTCTCTCTCTCTCTCTCTCTCTCTCTCTCTCTCTCATCAGAAGAAAATAGAGATAAAATGATAAATCTTCAGGCTCCCCATTAAGTGCTCTTTGCTAGCACAAAGCCATGGAGGTGTGTGCAGGCACTGCACATAGGTTACCCAGAATTCCATTTTCCTGTTTCACATGCTAGCTTCAGTTTCCCTCCTCTACCTAACTCTTCCCTCCTCCCACCCATTCTTACATCACGAGGGAGGAGGAGAGTCTTAGGATACAAGCAGACTGACTCTCAGGGGGAGCACAATCTCATTCAAAGCACTGGTTCTAGAAGAGTACGTTATCTGTGTTTACCTTTTTTATTAGATATTTTCTTTATTTACATTTCAAATGTTATCCGCTTTCCTCATTTCCCCTCAGAACCTCCCCCCCTCACTAACCCACCCACTCCTTCTTCCCAGTCCTGGCATTCCCCTACACTGGGGCATTGAGCCTTTACAAGGCCAAGGGCTTCTCCTCTCATTGATGTCCCATAAGGCCATCCTCTGCTACATATGTGGCTGAAGCCTTGAGTCCCTCCTTATGTACTCTTTGGTTGGTGGTTTTAGTCCCTGAGAACTCTGGGAATACTGGTTGGTTCATATTGTTGTTCCTCCTATGGGGCTGCAAACCCCTTCAGCTCCTTCGGTCCTTTCCCTAGCTCCCTCATTGGGGGCCCTGTGCTTAGTCCAATGGATGGCTGTGAGCATCCACTTCTGTATTTGTCAGGCACTGGCAGAGCCTCTCAGGAGACAGCTATATCAGACTCCTGTCAGCCAGCACTGTTGGCATCCATAATCGTGTCTGGGTTTGGTGACTGTATATGGATGCATCCCTACTGGGTTTACTTTTCAAAGTTCTTCACTGCTGCTGTGGTTTGTGTCACTGAGGTACACATAAGAGCAGAGAGGGGGAGTTTTCACTTTACAAACATGACACAGAGCCCATCACCTGCCCACATTGGAGCTTGTCAGGTTGGCACGCCCTTCATCACACTGATGTGCCCCAATGTAAATTGTGCCCGCTGGCCTGTGACACTGGGAACTGAATTACCTGAGTTGTTGCAACAAATAGATTTCAAAGCATGCTGGATAAAACAGGCCAAGTTTGCTTCTCCCTTAATTCTGGAGCAGCTATTCTAGAGTGTTTTGGGGGGCATGGGTAGGTGCAATAGTCCATGCACCCATTTAGAAACACAGGCTACCGCACTTCCATCTTCAATGAATGACTTACTAGGTAACTCTGACCATTGCCATCCAAGCCTGAGAAGCAGAGCCCTTGCTGGGTTTACAGTAGTCTCTCATCCCAGCAAGGCCATTGCAAGACGAAAATATTACACGGTGAAGGTTCCTACTATGTGTAACGTACCAAATGTTCTAGATTTAACACCACATCCTATTGCATAGTGTTAAATTTCTTTAGGATTAGCTGAGCATATTATACAAAAGAACTACACTGCACCTATCTAGTCTGGGCAAAGATCAAAAGTCCAACATTCAAAGTCTGCTCAGACTGTATTGTCTTTGCCCCCATCTCTTCTCCTGCTCCTGGCCTCAGCGTTATCCATACTGGAAACTGGCCTGTGTTGAGTACACTAGGCCCACAGTAGGTTCTGGATGACACAGCTAACAGATGTGGCAGACTTTCAGTCTCCATGTGTCTGGTTTTGGTACCTAAACCATCACACTTGCCTGTGGCCCCAAGTCCTTGTTCTTTTGGGGTAAGGGACAGCTGCTGACTCACTGGGCTCTGCCCAACTCTGTAGATACGTCCTGGCTCCATCTATCTGAGGTATCCCTTTCTTTCCCTAGAGCCTTTCCACCTAGTCCTTGACTCTCCTTGTTGGTTTGAATACATTTGGCCCCCATAAACTCATGCATTTGAATGCTCAGCCCATGGAGTGGCTCTATTAGGAAGTATGGCTTTGTTGGAGGAAGTGTGTCACTATGGAGGTAGGCTTTGAGGTCTCTACACTCAAGCTCTTCCCAGCGTAGGAAAAGAGTCCCCTGCTGGCTGCATTTGGATCAAGAAGCAGAACTCTCAGCTACTTCTCCAGCACCATGTTGGCCTACAGGCTGCCATTCTTCCTGCCATAATGATAATGGACTGAACCTATTAAACTATAAGCCAGCCCCAATTAAAAGTTTGTCTTTAGAAGAGTTGTCTTGGTCATGGTGTCTCTTCACAGTAAAAAAGAAAAAAAACAAAAACAAAAAACAAACAAACGAACAAACAAACAAACAAAACCCTAACTAAGACACTGCCCGGATCTCTTCCTATCTGCCTTCAGAATAGCTGCTTTCTCTACTCCTTTAAAGCAGTGGCTCTCACCCCTCCTAAGGCCCCCACCCTTAATACAGACAGTTCCTTGTGTTGTGGTGACCCCAGTCACAAAGTTATTTTGTTCCTACTTCATAACTATAATTTGCTACTGTTGTGACCATAATGTAAATAAGTGCTTTCTGATGGTCTTAGGCGACCCCTATGAAAGGGTCATTCGACCCCCTAAGGGGTCATGACCCATAGGTTGGGAACCCCCTGCTTGAAAGACTAATGAGTACATGAAAAAGTGAGGCTGGATTTCTACACAAACCTCCAAAACGACATTAGGGTGAGTTAGTGTAAACAAAAGCCTTACATCTCTGCACATCCTCCCCAGCTGAAAACCAAACCAAACCACAACAACAACCCTATGGCTTTGAGCTGGAGGGGAGGAAAGGTGCAGCCAAGCCTAACAACCTGGGCTCAGACCCTGGAACCCACATAGTAGGAAACAATGAACTTCTCCTGCACGTTCTCCCTGACCTCTCTCTACATGAGTGTGATGGTGCACACATCCACACATACATATACACACATGCACACACATACCCACATATACACACGTACATACACAAGCATACACATATACACTAAATAACTTAAAAGTAACTAACTAACTAAATAAATAAATAATAAATAAATTAAAATAGGCAATTACAATAAGGACCATAGACCTTTGAACATTACCCACAGGGTTTTGTTTTACTTTTTTTTGGTTTTGTTTTGTTTTATTGTTGTTTGTTTTTGTCTTGTTTTGTTTTGTTTCACAGAAAAGGGTTTCTCTGTTGTAGCCTTGGCTGATCTATATACCAGGTTGGCCTTAAACTCTGAGATCTCTGAGTGTTGGGACTGAAGATGGACGCCATCACCATTTGCTTGCTTTGTTTTTACATTCACCTTCTAAGCACATCCTTGGTCCCCAGCTCATTGCTGAGAACCTTAACTGACAGGCCTTCCATCCAATGAGAGCAAGGCTCTCAACTCTCAGTTCCACCCACCTTTTCATGCTTCCCTTTGGTGATCCTTTTAGTTCTCTTATGAGCCCATCGTTCTTTTTTTTTTTTTCTTTTTTTTTTTTTTTTTTTTTTTTTTTTTTGAGACAGGGTTTCTCTGTGTAGCCCTGGCTATCCTGGAACTCACTCTGTAGACCAGGCTGACCTCGAACTCAGAAATCTGCCTGCCTCTGCCTCCCAAGTGCTGGGATTAAAGGCGTGCGCCACCATGCCCAGCTGGCCCATCATTCTGATTTGAGGTAATTTGAAGACGTTACAGCATCATCTCGATACACCTCTAAGACAGCAGCTGTCTCACTGGACCCCTGCCTTTATCCCACAGGGAACAAACTTTATCCTCTGGTCTTGTTTGGGATCTAGTAGCTCCTCAAAACTCACCTAAAAGAGACTATAAAGAGCTGTAATTAGGCCTGTTGCCTCAGGAGAAACACAAGAATGCCCCAAGCCTCAGTGAAGTGAAAGTCAGAATTACCTGCCTACCCAGGTGTCCTGGCTAGTTTTATATCAACTTGACCCAAGCTAGAGTCATCTGAGAGGAGGAAGCCTCAACTGAGAAAATGCCTCCATGAGATCCTAGTCATTGGAGGAGGGGGGCTCAGCCCACTATGAGTGGTACCATCCCTGGGCTGGTGGTCCTGAGTTCTATAAGAAAGACATTGCTGAGCAAAGTCATGGAAGCAAGCCAGTCAGCAGTACTCTTCCATGGCCTCTGCATCAGCTCCTGCCTCCAGGATGCTGTTGTGTGTGAGCTGCTGTTCCGACTTGCTTCGAAGATGAACAGTGCTGTGGAAATGTAAGCTGAATAAACCTTTCCGTCCCCAGGTTTCTTCAGTCACGGTGTTTCATCACAGAATAGTCACCCTGACTAAGAAGACATCAACATCATTTCAAATGTCAAAAAATAGTATGCTCAGGAGGCAGACAGACCGTAGTCTCCATACATATTCTGAAAGCTGTGTATATTATGTTGCCCTTATAAACTGTTCAGGGCCTCCTCTTGTTTTTCTAAGCCCTCCAGCCACCTCCCCTACCCCATTAGGGCCCCTGCTCTGTGCGAGCTCTCCTGCCTCCCTCTCTTAGGACAACACCAGTGCAGAAAAAGGAAGGGGTCACTCACACTCCTGGCTCTTGTTCTTCCCTCGTTCACCTTCTTCACATTCACTATTTCTCCTTATGGACCAGTGACTTCCTTCATTGGTTCAAGTGGCTCCTGATGGCTTGCCCGGGACTCTGATGGGTTTTCTCCAAAAATAAGGTATTACACACCCTGTTTTGAACCGGGCAGAATTGCATGGGAGAACTTGAACTACTAGTGCACCCCTGTTGGCTGAGAAGGGAATGGAGGGTTGCTTTTAGAGAGGCCCATGAGAAGTTCCCTGGATGGTCCAGCTGTATTCTGGCCTTCCTCACATTCCAGTGGAAAACAGTGTGAATGGAGTGACAGCCTTAATATACTGCTTGCTGGAAGAGAGCCATGCTTCTGACCAGGGATAGAGCAGCAAAGAGGAGAATCTACAAAAAAACTCTGTATTGCGCAGTCGCAGGGCGCTCCATCAAGGCTCATCTACCTTCCCCAGCATAATGGCAGGAGTGAGGTGGGTGTCGCAAAGGGAGCAAGAGAGATCTGCAGGCTCACCTGGGGTCTCGAGGTTTCATTTTTACTCTGGATAACCAGCAGTGGAGAAAATCTCCTGTGCGCTCCACATGCTAGAGGGTTCCGGGAGAAACTGGCAATTAGCAATTTGGTGCACAGCTAAGTTCTTTCCTTTGGCATTAACCTATGCCGTACAAACCCGGCTGCCGCATCCCGCAGCTAGCCCTAAGTTCAGTGACAGACCCAAGTGCCAGCCCTGCCCCTCAGAGTTAGAGGACCTCCTCTAACGCTGAGCCCTGCACTTCTCGGAGACAGCTCATAACCCGGGAAGACCGTGAGCTGCAGTCTGAAAGATCAATATCAAACGTCCTATTCGATCTGGGAACCTGTCCCACCCTAACAAAGTCTCTAACTTGGGGCTTCAGTTTTTCTTATCCATAGTGACAGTGTGTTTGTCCTGTGGCAGCAAGAATGAAGCAGATACTAGCCGCCACGGAAGTTACTAACTAATTCTGCCAAAAATGAACTTTTGAGAGAGTGCTCCCCTGCCTGGAGACTCTCGTCAGCCCCGGGTTAAAGCCACGGTGAAAAGGAATAAGGGCTATAGTACTGCAAAAAACGGTGAGCTGCCACTCACTGGGACGAACCAATGCTCTCCTTACACACCCTCTGGCTGTCAAGCCCGACTCCCTGCCGGGGCACCCAAAGCGAAGATCTCGATCCCGGAGAAAACATCCGAATCCCAGGCACTGGACGGTAGGAGCCTAGTACCTTGGAAATGCGGAGGTTAGTCGTCTGCGCCCAGCTGGCTTCCCGGGATGGCCGGCTCGTGGATGGCTTTGTACTGCTTCTGCCCTCCCCAGGCCTCGGCTTCAGAAGGTGGAGTGTTTGGAGCTTCCTCGCAGTCGGTGGTCCCTGACTGCTTTGCTCACTCAGGAGGACAGACTTGGGCAAAAGCCTGGGTTGGGTTTCTGCCTCCGAGTCCTCGGAACTCAGGGGCTCCTCGTACAGTGAGCCTCTGCTCTTTCGGATTTCACCCTCTAACCTCCTTCCTATTCCAATCTCACAGATACCGACTCCTCCAGGACAGTAAGATGTAGCAGGGTGGGATCACTGCCTGGTTAGCAACTCCTACCCTAACTCAGGGGCAGGAATTCTTTCTTTTCTCCCCATCACCAGGCGATGGCCATGAGGGCTAACTTACATCGAGTGAGGAGAAAAGGAAAGGCTGAGTTGGGCCAGCCTGGTGCATTGCTCCTTGAAGGAAGTTCATGCATTTCACACTCCCCTAGTTCCCGCAGGGGCTCTGGGCGGGTTTTTCAACAAAAGCCTTGGTGTCTGTCTTCCAGAGTTCCTGCATATTCTGAGAGCTCCCTAGCAGATAGGGTCATGAAGGCTTCCCTGATTCTTTGCTCTACCGTGGGCTCTGGTTTTCTCCCAGAAGCCCAGTACCAACACCACCACCACCACCCGCCGCCCACCCCCGCCCCCGTTTCCATCCTTCTGGCTCTGTTTACCACTTCCTGGGCTGTGGATACCTGAACCACCACCTGCTCCCCAGACAGGGATGCCATTCCCTTAAGATGCCCCTCAGAAGACTCAAGTACTCCAGAAAGTAGGTGAGGAGGAATTACCAGCCCCTCTGGACCCCCTGTGGTTCATTTTTACCCCCCAGTCTTGTCAGCTGCCCCTAATGACTGGATCCTGCTGCCTTCAACACTACAGGGCTATGTAGTCATATTACCTGCTTAGGAACAAATCGAAGGGTATCCTTTAGCAGGCTGTCAGCAGAGCGAGTAGGGACACTTATGCACCCAGGTCCCAGGGGAAAATTCCTTGGCTGATGGGGTGAGGTGGGTTATAAGAAGCAGATGGAAGAAGGTCCTAAGAATATTGTTCAGAGAGCCTGACAAGACTGGTTGTTTTTACAAGTCACTATCTATATTTTATGTCCAGTTCTCATGTTCTGAAGGGAGGAACGGCTGGGAGTTGCTTACACAGATTGATGCAATGGATTTCTGCATCTTTTTTTTTTTTCTCACAGTGTTTAAATAAGTTATTCTCCAGGCTAGTTGATAGAGGAAGGATGAAAGAAGGGAGCCCCAGCAAGCCGAGGTGCTCTGGAACCTTAGAACTGGCAACGCCTCCTGCTGGTGCTCAGGTGCATAGGGCGGGGATCCCACCAGGCCCACACTAGAGAGGGTGCCTCTGTTAGGGTCCCTGATGAGCTGCCATATCCAGGCTGTGATCAGCTCATCTTCTGGGACCAAATAGCTAGGTACAGAGGCTGTTCTTGTAACCCCCTCTACAAATGATTTCCCTGACATCAGTAGGTCACCCTGCAGGGACTGTAGTGGGCAGGGACAGCAGAGGACAGTCGTGTTACTTGGAAAGAAGTCTGATGCGGAGAGAGCTTGGTGTATATGTGTGTTGTGGGTTCAAGCTCACAACAGCTAGACAGGTTCACTGTGTACCACCTCACACATAGATCAGTGAGGGGCATGCCTGTGTGCTTGCTTCTGTGTGTACGTATTAACACGGATGCTACATTCTGTTTCCCTGGGAGGTTACTATCGGGACAGGCTTTGGTGCTATCCAAAATGAATTGAGTATAGTAGCCTCTCGATAATTGTGACTGGAATCAATTAAACGTGTGTTCTCTTTGCCATGTGATATTAAACAGTCTGTGTTCCTGCAAACTTGAGACTAAAGATGACTTGGAAGACACGGGCTACTGGGTTTTCTTTCTCTAGCAAAGTAATTGTGCAGAAGTGTGGGCTATGACATCACCAAGCAGTCTGGCCAAGTGGGCTGACACAGGCAGCTCTGTTTGGAATTCTCCAGACAGACTTTCAGGCAATAGCTGCTAGTTCTGCGCACCTCAAGTCAGAGGAGGTTGGGTTGTTCGGTCCGATCCAGAGCAAACCAGTTCCAGGGAGTGTGTTCTGGAAGCAGGGACTCTAAGGGCCCAAGGATAATCCTGGAGTAGGGATTTCTCTTCCAATTAGAAGTTGGGGGAGGGAGCTGGTTATGGGCCCAAGTGGAGGAACCCAGCCTCCAGGGGTCTTCCTAGGGTTGTTCTCTTCCTCTTGAACTCGGAGAGGGTACAATGGTGTAGCCTCGGGAACCGAACCGGCTAGTTCATCCAACGGCCTGAGTCATGGGAGAAGAAATTCTTGATAAAAATTTTGAGAGAAGAGTGTTTCTGAGTTTGTGATCAAAACAGAAAGTGTTGGTTTTATCAGAAAGGAAAAGTCCCCCTAGGAGTCCAAAACAGTCTCCTCCCCTCTACCCTTTTCAGCCCAGGGCCACTACCCTTGAAGTTACTGCTACTGTGAATCAATACTGAGAGGCCTTCACTTTCTCCTCACTGCGTCTTGCCTGATTTGGATTTGTCTGGACCGGCCTGGACTTGTTGGGCAAAAAGGGGGCTAAAACAATACTGTAGCCTTATTTACAGCTAGAGTGGCAATCGCAGGGCACCACACTGAGGAGCCCTTGGGCTGCCCGTGGGAGTTAGTGCACCCACTTGGTAGCAAGAACCACACCGGTGTGCCGCTGGAGGTCGGTCCACTCTCCTTTTCCTCCACTGTATCTGATGTAGATTGCCAGACTCAGAGACCTTTTCGTCACCGTTAGTCTCCGGGAAGCTAGGTCTCAGACACGGGTACTGGGTCGTGTGACTCTGCCCACAGTATCGTTTCCAGTTCTAGTGACTTCGACCATGCTGAGGAGTCAAAACTTCCCAATTTCCCTCCCAGGCCCCACAACTCCAAACTCATTTAGTACCTCTGCACGCTTTCTCACTTTCTTCTACAAGCGGGGGGGTAGGGGGGTTGGGGGGGGAGCGCGGCGGCGGGGAGTCAGGAGCAGGGGTGGGGATGGGGTGCTCCGGAAGCAGAAGTCTGCAGAGCGCTCTGCCAAGAAAAGGGACTGAGGTCTCACGGGGAAGAGGTTTCAGAGTTTTCTGTCCCATGCCTTCACCTTGCCAGAGACACACTGAGAGAAGGTCGCTCCAGGTTTCCAGTTTTCCTGTACTCAGACCTGCCCACCCAGAGTACCCAATCCCTGTAGGGAAATCAGACGCCGGTACACGCGAGGCCACAGGGCCTCGGGACATATATCCATATATTTATGATTTCTAATTTTATTATAAAATAAAAGCAGAAATATTTCTCGACGAACATTCACATGAGGGCGTAAAAAGGAACAGGCAAGTCTGCGGCTGCGGAGGCACTCTGGGCTGGGAGCACGGAGGCCACAGTCCTAGGAGGGAGAACCAGCGAGGTGAGGAGGAGGGAGGGAGGAAAGAGAGAGAGAGAGAGAGAGAGAGAGAGAGAGAGAGAGAGAGAGAGAGAGAGAGAGAGAATTCAGGTGCTTCTGGGGTGCAGCCTTTCTTGCTCATTTATTAGTCAGAAGCTGCCACCTTAGACTCAGCTCAACTGAGAGGAGGGAGATGTCTTTGGGGACCAAAGGCCCAGAATGTCTACCTCCGTTCACATCACGTCGGACTCTTAAAGTTAGAGAAAGGGACTCAAAATAGATGACCAGAAGAAAGAAAGACTGAGGGTACGATGTGAGAAATCAGAGAGAGAGAGAGAGAGAGAGAGAGAGAGAGAGAGAGAGAGAGAGAGAGAGAGATCCAGAAATGTATAAAGGAGGGAAAGAGGAAAAGTAAAAAGGGGAGAGAGAGAAAAAAATGAAAAGAGGAGACATAAGAAACTCGAAAGGAGAGAGGAGGAAAGAAAAAGAGGAAGGAGAAAAGAGACAAAAAAAAAAAAATCGGGCTGATGGTGGCTTATAATTTATTCCCTAGCGTAGTTCAAGACTCGGTCCCTGGCCTCCAAAGGATCTCAAAAGCAACTTGTTGAAAATGAATCCCCCAAAGGACTCGAAGCAGACTATTGTCCACTTTGTCCCGCGGCCGGTTCTGCCGCTCCAGCGTGGCAGGGCAGTCTTCCAGTACCCGGCACAGACTCCAGAATCTATCGCCCTCCCACACGGCCTCTTAAGTCCCGCACCAAGCACGGAAAGCAAGCGCCCGGAGGGGAGCAGAGAGCTCTAGGAGCCCAGGTCCACAAGGTTGGCAGACATGGGGTTGAGTATGGAGTCCTGCAGACTGTGGTGATGCTGCAGTGGGTCCGCGCCGCCTCCACCGGGCACGGGTACGGGTACTGCGCTCGGGCCTGGAGGGTGGCCCAGGCTGTGCAGGGAAGGCAGCCCAGGGGGCGGCGGTGGGCTGAGCAACAGAGCGGGACTGGACGACGAGTGGTCTGGAGTCCCCGACGGCGTCTTCTCATCCTCGGAACTGCCTAGCACCGACTTGCCACTGCCATTGAGCGAGGAAGCCAGCGGGTTGTGGCTGCTGGAATTGGAGTTCTCGCTGTTCTCCCTGCAAGCGCAGGAGCAAAGGAGCGGGGTCAGCGGGAAACCAAGGCCACTCAGCGCCACCCCTCAGGATGCCGCACCTGGGGCCCGCTGCGCTTGCTAAACGGTGTTTTCCGTTTCTACCATTCCCACGCCTGGCCTTGGGTTCTTTTTTTTTTTTTTTTTTTTTTTTTTTTGCGTTCTCAAACCCTCAACACTAGTTTTCTCTTGTCCCTCTTCCTGTATCAGCCCATGTCCTGTCCTTAATCTCATGACTACCTTTCCTGCTCTCTATACTCCCTGTTCTGTCTCCCACCCCATTCCTTTAACGGAGCCGCGACGCGGAAGTGGGGTGCCTGGAGTTGGAGGAGTGAGGGAAAATACCTGGATTTTTCGAACAAGCGAGCTTTGCTGGGTAGAAGTGGGGGGTAGAAGCATCAGGTACAGCGACCCCATGCTGAGGGGCCCACTTAGAGCTGGGTAAGCACGGGCCTAGTTTCCCTTTGCCTTCTCCGCGCGAGGGAAACCCCTGGTTGCTACTCAGAGTAATGTTTCCTGATTCCAAGCTGAGCAGGCTCTGTGAGCTCATTTGACTAGGCAGAGAGAAGGGACTTTGAGAATGGAGGACTCCTTTTTCCCTAGCCTTCTACTGAAAAGTTAAGCCAGGTGACTGGACGCTCAGTAGGAAGAGCAGCCCCCGAGAGGGTAGAAGGAAAGGCAGGGTAGTCAGAGCTGGTCCAGATCATAAGCAGAAAAAGGACGCACAATCTGTAGCTCCCACCTGGGGCCTGGTCAGGAACCCTAGCCCTTAAGGAGCCTGTAGAGGGGGAACCCAAGCGTAGATGATTCCACCTCCTGCCCTGCTTTTGCGACTGTCCCTGCCCAGATATGGGTATTTGAAATCCTGGGCAAAACCCATTTGTGGATTCTTAACGGTCATTCTTTCAGATTTCTTGGGGGGAATGAGCGAGACATCTCATTAAGAGCCTAAGTTGGAGGTTTCAAATACCCAGGTCCGGTCTGCAGCTTGCTTTTCTGTCCCTACTGTTCGATACCCTTACCCTGGACTCAGATCATTCAAACCGTGTTGAACACATCCGCATCACCTAACCCAGGTGTCTTGTTTTGCTGTTCCCCAAGGAGAAATTCTGTTCCCGTAATTCGTTTCTCTCCGATTCCCTAGTTTCCTTGTCCAGATTTAAGCTTAGAGGGGCTAGCAGTCACGGGGTGTAGCTTAGGTTAGTTCGTAAAGTCTTGGGTTCCGATAGAAAAGAAAACTCCGAGCCCTTCAGCAGATCTCAGTTTACCTCACATACCCAACTTGCCCATCAAAGAGGGCAGGACCAGAGGAAAGGTCAAGGGTCTGGCGAGTTCAGGGAGGGCTTGCCTTCTCTCCCACAGCTGACACTTCCTCCCGGACGCCTTACATCTCTGAGTCCTTTCCACGCGGGCCTCTCTTGTGCTCAGCTCTTATGCCCGGACAAGGAATAGATACCTTGCATAGGTATAACCTTCATTGCTCAGCTAATGCTAGGGAGATTCCAGTCCCAGCTCTGACCCCCCTCTTTGACCTGGAGGTGACGTCCTAAACCCCTTAATCCACGACGCTCTTGGTTGTTCGAAAAAGATCAAGCCCTGAGCCTACGCTTTCCTCGCTTTCCTCGCAGGGAATTCAGGCCCACAGCCCTGCCCTCTCTGAAACTCGCTGTTTTTCCAAAATCTAGTCCACGAAGGACTAGGGAATTAGTTACTGAGAACTTACACGCGCACTCTGCCCGCTTTAGACAAATTCCGGGCCGCTCAGTCTCCAGAAAAGACCTAAGCGCCGTTTTGAGCTAGAATGAGCTGCGGCCGAGCTTGGGACCGGGGCCCCGGGTGCGATTTAGTCCTGTCCGGGAGTCCCCCGAGCCCCTCTCCCGCGCCCCGCACCCCGTTTCTCCCGGGACCAGGGAAGCCGACGCCGATGCTCACTTACTCGTACCTTTCCTTGGCCTCCGCCGCCCTGTCGCGCTGCCGCCGGTTCTTGAACCAGTTGCTGACCTGCGTGGTGGTGAGGCCGGTGGCCTCGGCCAGCTCGCGCTTCTCCCGCGGCGACGGGTAGGGGTTGTGCGCGTACCACTCGCGCAGCACGCTGCGGCTCTTCTCCTTGAAGCAGTAGCTGGTCTCCTCGCCGTCCCAGATGGAGCGGGGCAGCGGGAACTTGCGCCGCACGCGGTACTTGCCCACGGCGCCCAGGGGCCGGCCGCGCAGCTTCTCCGCCTCGATGTAGTGCGCCTTGAGCCACAGCTGCTGCAGCTTGGCGTGGTTGTGCGGCGAGAACTGGTGGCTCTCCAGGATTTTGTAGAGCTCGCGGAAGTTGCCCCGGTGGAAGGCCACCACGGCCTTGGCCTTGAGCACGCTTTCATTCTTGTGGAGGTGCTCGCAGGCGGGCAGCGACCACAGGAAGCGACCCAGCCGCTCGATGTTGCCGCCCTGCTGCAGCACCTCGCACACGCACGCCACTTGCTCCTGCGTGAAGCCGAAGGTGGGCAGCATGGACATGGTGGCGGCTGCGCGCCCGCCCGCCCGCCCGCCCGCGCGCCCTCACCGCGCCTCCCGGCCCCGCATGGGCGCCTCCCCGCCGGCCCGGGCCGGCCGACAGGCGGGCGGGGCCCCCTGGCCGGGCGCCGGCTCCCGAGCGGCTCCTGAGTCACAGCGATCCGTCCTCGCTCCCGCCGCCGGCCCCGCGCAGCTCCGCGCCCCCGCCGCCCGCGTGCCTCGCCCGCGCCCAAGCCCGGGGGCCGCCCGGGGCGCCGCTCCGCATGCTCCGCGCCCGCGCGCCCGCCCGCCCGCCCGCCCGCTCGCTCGCCCGCTCCTCGCTCGTTCGCTCTCCCTCCCGTCTAGCTCGCTCGCAGCTTTTTTAATAATATTATTCTAAGCGGGCATGAGGCGCGGCGGCCCGCGCCCTGATTGGTCGGGTTATCTGACCCCGGGCCTGCCCGCGCCAGACAATAGTCGAGTCAAATTATTCGCCATGGAGACGCTGTCAGTCACCGGTAACCCGAGCCCCGGCGGCCCGGGCGGCTCCCCGCCTCGGCCAGCTCCGCTGACAGATCGTCCCGGCTCTGCACAGAGCGAAGGGAGGCCGAGACGGGAGCCCCAGGCACTCCCAGAGCCCGGGAGGCGGAGAGGAGCCGGGCTGAAGCCCCGAGACGGCGGTGATTGACGGGGCGGACGCCCAAAGAGCAGAGGAGGAGGGGACCCCGAAGGAGGGGGGCTAGGTGGGGGCCCTCGAAGCAAAGAGGAGGACCGAGGCGGGGAAGGAAGGGAATGGAAGGGAAAGCAGAGGACCGTTTAAGGGGGTGCCTTTCAGAAAAGGAAAAGAGGGGGACAGACGGAGCCTTCCAGAGGAAGAAGCGTGAGACACCCCCTTTTTTCTTTAAATAAGAGGCATCGTAAGAGCCTCGCCCAGGCCTCGCCAGGTGCTCCAGCTCCGGTTGGGTCTCTGCGTCGTTTGGAAGGTCGCCGCTGACAGGCAGAGACACTGTAACCCAGGAGGGGGTCAGTGGGATGGAGAGTTTGGATTCTCTTAGGGGGCCTCTGAAAATCTTGGCTTTTCTGGCTGACAGCACCCCACCCCCATGCTATCTATCCCCTGGGGAGAGGGGGAGGAGGTGGGGAGAGAAGTCAGAGGTTTGGCAGTGGCCGCAGCTGGACGCCCGAGAATCAACTTCCCCGAGGATCCCGCCTTTCCTGCCTTTCGGAGCGGGCTGCTTGCCCCGCGGCCGGTACCGCCCCCACTCGGCGCGATTTGCTCCAACGCCAGGCGGGGACTCAGACTTAACCCCACGGGGCCCAGGGCCCGAGAAACTCTCGGCAGTCTTGTGTGGCCTCTGCGGAAGTTGACTCTTGCAAGAATGGCGACACAAAACCGGGGAGCCCTCATAGACCCGCACACTGCCCTGGGGAGCCCAGGGCAGCCAGTGTAGGGTGATTGTCGCGTTTCCCAGGGTGGGGGTGGGGGTGCACAGAAGAGAGAGGAGGCAGTATTTACCAGCTTCCTGTCTCCCTACTTCTGGGCACGGGTTCCTGGTTGCTTCTGCCTGAGAACCCAGCGCTTAAGTTCCGGCACGATGGCCTTAGAAACTGGGTAGGAGGAGCTCCTGCCTTTTGCTTCTTTGTCAGAACACCCCGAGAAAACACGTGGCGCTTGTCCTTTGGCAGACCCGAGATAGAAGGTTAGGGGTGCACTGGAAGGGTGGGGTCAAGGACATCCCTGAAGTTTCTAGGGTTTGAAAAACCCAGGGCTTGTCAAACTTGTCCTTTGAGCGTCCATTCCGCCCTTTCCCACCCAGCTGCAAGCTCCTACTCAATGCCAAGACCCAAGGAGGCACAGATCACGCTAAAACCTCTAGGCCTCATTTTGTTAACACCCCTGTCAGTTTTCTAAGGCGATGGAGATGAAAATGGAAGAGTTCAGAGCCTCAGCCTTGCTTTCTGGCTTTGCTAGTTGTTTATGGGTAAGATACATATTTATTTATTTTTATTTATTTAAGGCTCCAGGATGATTTCCCAAACTTCCCTTCTGCTCCAGAATGCCAAAAGTTTTTCGGTGGTGATGTAAGTAAGCATGGGAGGGTGGAGCACCCTAAGACTTTAGCTCCCAGAGCCTGTCCTCTTGAGTTGAGGACAGAAGGCTGCCTAAGTAGGTGCTAAGCCAGTATCAGAACAAGTTCCTGCAGAAATCCAGATGCCATCTTTGTGGACTCCTCTGTGGGTAGCACAGAGCCTAGTGTATCCAAGCTCCCCCGTCTAAAGATCCATGACATGGGACATGCCCTCTAGAGAGCTTTGAGAATCCCAGGAGACCTGGAAAATATATTATTCAGACTGCCAGGAGGTGCTAGAGAGCAGCTTCTATGAAGGGTGACCAGAGTTAAAAGGATTCACCTGGCCAGAAGACCCCAGATTTGGTCACAGACAACATAGTATTTTGGTAAAAGAAGGCCAGAGAAGGAAAGAAAGACATTGGTTGGGTACACTTCCTGGTGTAAGACTCTAGGCCCATTTCCCCATTAGCTGGACCTCAGTGCTCTCCCCAATCCCTCAGGGCTGGCCGGCAGTAGGTTTGAGAGTATCAACATTGCAAGGCTAATCTCTGAAACCCCAGCCCTGGTTTGACCACAAACCTACCCCTCCTTGGGCCTTTGAGGCTTCAAGTTGATAGAGCTTCTCTCAGGACTGGGCCCTGCCAATGCTCACGGTAGGCAGATTTTCTGAGTCCTGGAGCTCCACAATTCTGGACCTCCCAGGGCTGCTACCTTTGTGGTCCCCAGGCCACCAATCCTGCCTGGAGCCTCCATGCAGCACTCAGCAGCAGGCGAGCAGAGCAGAGCAGAGCAGAGCAGAGCAGAGGAAGGACCTGCCACCCAGGGTGCCCGATGAAAAGTCATTACCCAGCAAGCATAGAAAAACTGTAGCCCCATTACCCAAAGGAGGAATGTGATATGGCAGTAGCTATCCCGTCCTACCTCTGTCACAAACCAGTTCTAGCAGGTTTGGGCCAGAACCTCTTGGCAGCTGGGGGCCGGCTGGATGCTTGCCCTAAAAAGGTTAAAATCTCAGCTAGGGTCTCTTCACACACAGCAGTCTCTGTCTGGCCCCTCCCTCCTAGAGTTTGCACCAGGACAGAGCATAGGCTGTCTGGGTGGGGATTTGACAGACAGCGGTGTGACACTCAGACAAGCTCTGCCCTCGATCCCAGCGCATTGAGCAGCTGCTGGAGAGGCCTGTAGTGCCAAGTGCTTTGGGTCTCTACTTGACCCCAGCTTTCAGCCTTGTACATTTTCCACCACCTAGCCTTACACCCCACACCCGCTTGCGTTAGAAGGTCGGCATGGGCAGAGGGCTTTATGGCCAGGATGGAGGAGGAAACTTCTGCAACCGTTTGGGAACTTGCGTTTCATGGAAATGTCTCCATGCGCTCCCAGCTGCTCTACAAAGTCCCCTGGGAGCATCGGACTTTCTGGAAGGCAGTATTGGGTGCTCTCCATGAGCTCACGCCCGCCCACAGGGTTTCTTTGCCTCAGATTTTTGGGCAGGGACATCTAAGGACTTTGTGCCTGGAGATTAGCAGGATGGAGCCTGGATGCCACCACGGACCACACCCATTGACCAGAGGACGTCTGGCACACCGCAATCCTGTGAGGCCCACGGATGACTCAAGGGATTTCTCGGCTTGGGTTGGGGTCATACGAAGTGAATCGGAAAAAAAAAAAAAAGGACTTGCTGCCTATATCCAAGGCCAGTGGACCAAGAGATCTTCGCTCTAGGCAAACCTTGTAACTCAATAAAGTAAAAAAAGGGGGAGTGGGTTCTCCGAGCGAAACCAGAGAAGCAGAGCTTGTGCCTAATCTTTATTTTCCCAGCCTGTAAAGACTGCAGAAATCTCCCGGCTGACTCCGGCTGTGCCGCTCGCTGCTTAATCTGAGATGCTCTGCGCCCGAAGCTCTGAGAAGGGGCGTCCTGGCTTCTGCAGGTCAGGGTGCTGAGCTGGACGTTGACTCTTGTTCTTTCTCCGCCACCAGCTCTCCCCAGTTTTCTTGGGCCTGAGCAGTGCGTTTCGTTGAATGCGGGCCAGCAGTCGAAGCGGCTTGCCTTGCGTCTCCCTGCGCCTCACCTGTCTCCTCAAGTGCTATTAGCATTTGCAAAATCTGACACCCCGCGGTTTTCTGTGTTGCTCAACCTGTAAGACCAGGTCAGGTTGCTGCTTTACAGTTCTCTGAACGGTTCCCAGGGCACCCGAGCCCGGGCAAGTTTGAAGGAACCCGGGTACCGTGAAAAGTCACTCTGGAAACAGTGTTGTCGCCTGCGTCACACGTGGCTGTGACTGTAACAGGCTCCATGGGTCACAGCAGCAGGGATCCCAGGGTGTCCTTCCGTCTCTCTGACCTGCGAACCTGTGACCCACGAGGCAGTCTGGAGGACTGACTTTAGAAAACGGGTTGGGGGCAGCGGCCATACCCGGGATCTTGTGCAAACGAAAAGAGAGAGCTCCGGGCTCCAAGCACGTTTGGAGGCTCTCAAAGCAGCTGATCCACCTGGGACCTGCCAGCAGCAGGCGGTGTTTTAGGCGACTACCAAGGCCTGGCCACCTTCCTGCGATGACAGGCTCGGTGCTCTCCCACGGTCGCCGCTCAGGCCTGGTGAGCCTTCGGACTCTGCTGCACCCCGTGAGGGGCCTCTTCGGATGGAGGTGGGGGACGGGTGCAGGGGGCCAGGCATCCGGCGAGGGGCCGGTTCATGGAATTTTCAGGAAACTGCTGAAATCGACCTCGGGGTGGTTTTTCCACGGGACAGTAGAGTGACTGTGTGTTCCTGGGTAGTCTGTTGTGGGCACTATGTGCGAGCGCCGCCACGTGTCAAGCCCCCAAGTTCAGGTCTAAGGGTGGATTTACTCAGTTTCTCCTTTGCCTCTAGAGCAGGAGGAACAAGTGCTCTGACAGATCCCTAGCTCCTCCCAGGCTGAGGTTTTTTTTTTTTTTCTTTCCTTTTATATCCTCCCCTGAAGGGTCTGGGCTCCTAGGACTTGCTTAAAGGGATGCCTCAATGCCACAGGGATTTGACTGACAGCGACAACTGGGAAGCCATTAGGCCAGTCGATGGCTTCCTCTTCCTTCCTTCTGTTCTACAATCCTAGCGCATTCTTTAAAACTCAATTTTGTTTGTAGGAAAAAATTCTACAGAGCTGGGTGTTCTCCTCCAAAGTGCAGAATTGGGAGTTGGAGTCTCATGGCCTAGGAAACCACAGACTGAAAATTCAGGGCTCATTGCCTACAACATCAGCACATCTCCAGTCACAGGAAAGTTTTCTGAGTAACTTTAATGTGTGTGTGTGTGTGTGTGTGTGTGTGCAGTCTTTAGTTGTATTTTCTCACTTTACAAAAATTCTCTATAGACAAAAGGTAGATGAAATTTCCTGGAGG
>NW_022196912.1:7676537-7701987 GCF_008632895.1 Mastomys coucha | reverse complement strand
TCACCTGTGAGAAACTCTATGGGGCTAGGGATTTCTTGCTTGACACTTTTCTCTTACATAGTATCTATTTTTTATTACCAGTAATCATAATGTGTCAGCCCCACTCATCAGTGACAACCCCTCCCCCAAGGTAGTGACCTATGCCGTTGGCAATCTCCACTTGGGTAGCACCTGGATGAGAGTCTACTGCCAGCTGGTTTTCCTAGGCAGCCAGCAACTCAGGGCTTCCCACCAAGCTCTGTGCTTTGAAGGGGACCTGGAAAAAGCCAACATTGTTCTTACCTTGGAAATCCAATACCTTGTTGTCATTTTGAATTAAGACTAAAATCCCCAGGCCAATTCTTATGAGATGATGTGCACTAATTGATTTATGCAGAGTGCTGTAAGAACACTTTAATGAAGTAGGTAGAAACAAGATATGGGAGAGCAGATAGCACAGGGACACCCAGTGTATGAGGCTGCTGCAGAAGGAACTGGTCAAAACCAGCCTTAAATAAATGTCTTCTGTTAGCATGGTGGCACTCTGGCTTGTGGTGACAGGCATGGCTGGTTCTGTTGAAGTAGCTGTTTCCATTCCAACCCTTCTACAGACTTGCACCATCAGCATGGGCTGACACACAGAGAATTCGAGGGGCGTGGAACACGGGTTGTGGGCTTTGGCACCAGGCAGCTATGGGCTCTTGACTCACAGGAACCACGTCAGTGGGCTATTAAAGCCTGGAGCTTTATTTTGCTCATTTGTAAAATGGGGTTAGGAGCCCAACAGCAAGCATTTAACAGTTGTTTGCTAAATTGAATGCATTTACTGAGCTCAGGAAGCACCTAGTTCTTAGTAGGTGCTTAATCACTGAGGCTGTCAGCCGCAGGGTTATGACTGTGAGAGTGTGCTCAGAACTGCACATAATTAGTGGAACTCAGGCTCTGAATATATCCTTAGTTTTTAATAACCAATGACAACTGAACTTTGAAAATATCACAGAGTACATGCAGTGCCCCTGGTGGCCAGAAGAGGGAGTCAGATACTTTGGAACTGGAATTATGGCGTGTTTGTGAGCCACCTTTTGGGGGCTGGGAACTGGACCTCCATCCTCAACGAGAGCAGCAGTGCTCTTAAGAAACAAGCCATCTTTTTAGTCTCACATAGATATTTTTAAAAATAAAGAACTCACCCGTTTTATGGTGCGCACTCTTCCTCTCCTTGTGATGAAATCTGTAACTGTCTGCCGTGACCCACCTGGGATGAGAATCCCCTCTTTGTTCAGCACACCCGCAGTGCAGCCTCGAGTCACAAGTCACTCCCATTACCTGAGCTTCTGTTGTGACTTTTTGAATTGTGAATTGTGAATTGTAGAATTTTTGTTCAAGCAACCCTTACTTATTTCCTGAAGCACAAGAAGAATGATGATAGGCAGTTATCCATTTATCCATTCTTATACTTGTTTCATGTTATTATAAGTTATTGTCTTGTATTATACATAAATAAATTAAACTTTATTGTAGTATGTATACATATGAGAAAATAGTCCATAGAGAGTTCAATACTAGCTGTATTTTGGGCACACATGCACTTAGAACATGCCACTTTCAGAGCTAGTGGGGACTATTGTATTTCAGAAAACTTCTGGATTGAATGTCAAAAAGATTTATTTTTTTTAAATAACAGATACCAAAAACCTCTATGAGATACCCAGGAATCTAGGAATGCTGAAGTATTTGACTGGAGAGTTTCAGGGAAGGTTGGAAGAAAGGGTGTCTCAAGAGACTACCTGCATTTCTGATGTTTGCCATCCACATCCGCAGCAAATTTGGAAGGGGCGTGGGCTTTGGAGTCAGCTAACTGGGTTAGAGGCTCCTCTGTGGCTCAGTAATAATGTAACCAAGAACAAGCAACTTAATCTTGAGGAGTCAGTTTTCCAGTCGGGGGAGGGGCATCAGACAGTGCCTTACTCCTGAGGTTTGGGAAGAGGAAGTGCGAGAATGTATTTGAAAAGGCTGGATCCCTGTTTTGAGACAAATGGGAGATTCAGCTGCCAAAACGTTTTGCATTATTTGATGGTGTTTCCAGGATTTAGGTCTCATTAGAGCAGTTCTCAGAAAGCAAAAGACAGCTGCCTCTAAGCGTGACATTGCATATTCCAATGGGCTTGAAACAATGTTGCTCCTTCTGTTGAGCCTGATTCTCCGGAATGAGCACAAAGCAGATTATACTAAACATTCTATGTATGCATTGTGATGGGGACCAAAATAACTTCAGTCCACTCTCCTTTTCTTCCCTAACTCTTTCTTCATCAGCCCTCTATGCCTTCAAATAAAGCCAGATATATCTATTAAAATGAAAAAAAATGAGCTGTCCATTATTAGAATATTTTGTGTGCGTATTGCAACATGCCAACGTTTGGTGGGTATAACAAGCTTATAAAGTGGATATAACTAGCATTTACAGACAAGAAGACAGGCTCAGGGCAGTTAAGCAACTTGACCAAGGTCATTCAGATAGTACACAGAATGTCACCTTTGACACCACAGCTAGCACTGTAAGCCCCAAGTCTTGCTAGCCTCAGCTGTTCTTTAACAAAGGTATAAATAACAAGAGCTCACCGACTGCCTTTCAGGTGTCAAGCATAGTTTCCCACACACTCAGATACAACTTGGGTGTTGTGGCTCAGTGAAACTGGATATCACATGCAGCTACACCGGAACTGAATTCTAAAACCCAAGCTGCAAGGCTGCAGAGAACGTCCCTGGCTACCCTTTCATGCTTCTTTGCACCCCCAGTGTCCAGAGGTGTCTTGGCAGTAGAGAGTTCTTTAGGAAAAGTCATCCCTTGCCCTCCCTGAATCTCAGTCCTCAACCCTTGAGATTTCCTGAAGTTTGTGCCCTTCAGTCCTCATTTGCCTTCTGTAGGCTGCAGGCAACATCCTCAGCTCCATCTCTGGTGAGGCTTGGTTTTGATCATGGCCCCACTGAGTTATCTGTTATGTGAGGGCTAGTCTGGGACACAGTGTCTTTGTCAAGATATCTTAGAGTACAGTTTGCAGAAACCCACTCAGATTACAGAAGAAGGAAAAGAATAAATACAGAAGAGTTGCAAAGGAGAGCACTAGGTTCAGGTAGAGGGAACATTGTTGTCCGTAGAAGCAATACATGGGCTTGGAGAACAATTGAAGATCAAGGCGTCTGTTTTTGCCCACATTGCTATTGGAATGGGAGCCCTGGTTACCTCTGTTCTTCCATCTCTGAGGAGTCAATTCCCCAGTGTTCTCTGCTTTTGACTCTTCTTCTGGTTAGAACACTCTAAAACCTCTGGTCCTGCTCTAAATTCTTGAGTGGAGAGAGAGAGAGACAGAGACAGAGACAGAGACAGAGAGACAGATGGGGGGGCAGAGAACACTTATGTGTTTGGGTCAGATGATTCCCACTGTACTCAGTGATGCTCAGAGAGATTGGAGGGTGGGTGGGAACAGGGAGCGATGCGATCCACTGTCTAGAACACAGGCCAGACTTGGAAGAGCAGAGACATGGAAGGGTTAGTGTTCTATTTTGGTAGCTAATGTGCAGTGCCTGGTATACAAGAGGCATTAACAAAGTAGTTGCTTCCTTTTCTCTTTTTTTCTTTTCCTTCACACTTCCTAGTGCTGACATGTTCCCAAGTCCCTCCATTACAATGTGTTCAGGGCCATCTGACACAATTAAAAGTTTCATCCAATGACACCTGCCAGCCCCAGGATGATATCTAGTGTGCCTTATGAAGCCGTTTACCATTGAACTTTGCATGTGGTCCAGGTAGTCTCTCCATGGTGCCCAATTTTTGTTCAAGGCTTCTGCCATCCATGAGTTTACAGATCATGTCCTCTTCCACCTTTCTGGTAAACATTCTTCATCACCTATTTATGCAAATCCCAGCTTCACTGACCTTGGGTTTGCCTGTGTGATAGGCTTTAATCAACGAATTGTGGGTGGATGTGCAGAAGCTAAAGTAAACTGGGAGGTGTGCTGTGCTGTGCTGTGCTGGGCTGTGCTGTGCTGTGCTGTGCTGTGCTGTGCTGTGCTGTGCTGTGCTGGGCTGTGCTGGGCTGCGCTGTGCTGTGCTGTGCTGTGCTGTGCTGGGCTGTGCTGGGCTGTGCTGGGCTGCGCTGTGCTGAGCTGTGCTGTGCTGGGCTGTGCTGGGCTGAGCTGTGCTGTGCTGTGCTGTGCTGGGCTGAGCTGTGCTGTGCTGTGCTGTGATGGGCAGGGCTGGGCTGGAGCTCAGGGCACCTCTCTTCCTGGTTGTTGTAGGATTGGATTAATTAGCTTACATATGGGTTGCTGCATAGGAGGCTGACCTTCAGGGGTTGTCCTCACAACCCTCTTTTCTTCACAAATTATCCAATTTCGAACACTTTTGTTATAAGCTTGTGTACTGGCTGGTTTTGTGTGCCAACTTGACACAGGCTGGAGTTATCACAGAGAAGGGAGTTTCAGTTGGGGAGATGCCTCCATGAGACCCAGCTGTGGGGCATTTTCTCAATTAGTGATCAAGGGGGTAGGGCCCCTTGTGGGAGGTGCCATCCCTGGGCTGGTGGTCCTGGGTTCTATAAGAAAGCAAACTGAGAAAGCCAGGGGAAGCAAGCCAGTAAGGAACATCCCTCCATGGCCTCTGTGTCAGCTCCTGCTTTCTGACCTGCATGAGTTCCAGTCCTGCCTTCCTCTGGTGATCAACAGCAATGTAGAAGTAAGCTAAATAAACCCTTTCCTCCCCAACTTGCTTCTTGGTCATGATGTTTGTGCAGGAATAGAAACCCTGACTAAGACAGCTTGGAAAATGAATTAAGACATAAGTAATACACTTAGCAATTCTGGAAGACATTTAAGGGTATGTGGGGACTGGAGAGATGGTTCAGTGGTTAAGAGCACTGACTGCTTTTCCAGAGGCCCTGAGTTCAATTCCCAGCAACCACATCGTGGCTCACAACCATCTGTAATGGGATCTGATGTCCCCTTTTGGTGTGTCTGAAGAGAGCAATGGTGTACTCATATACATAAAATAAATAAATAGATCTTAAAAAAATGGGTATGTGGAGGGACATGCACACACATACATAGAACTAAACAGGAATATCCACATGCACACATACAAGGAACATGTATACAGTCCCTGTGTATATGCACGTGGACACACAGCAATTTGTCATGTTTATAGTTAAGAGGTACACATATGAGTACATGTGCTCACATGTAGAAGTCATTCCTGAAGCCACGACAGAGACAAGTTTACCATCCATGTCTCTGGATCCTCAAATCCCCTTCAGAAGGGGCTTCAGTCATGACTTATAGCCATGGATTTGGGGGAGGGAGTCTCAAGTGGTAAGAAGGAAAGTTGAAAGTAGAAAACGTAAATAAGCTCAATTACTGAACAGCATGCATTCTTAATTGGAAAAATTTGTGTCCTCAATATGCTGTAATCTTGGTCGCCATGGAGGCACATGGCTGGGACTGAGGGCTTTTATGAGAAATCTGCAGCTTTTTTTCCCTAGCCTGTGTCTCATGTGAGATGTGACAGAAGGTCACGGATCACCCACATCAGTACTGACAGTGCTCAGCCACCCTTCAAGTTGACACTCCCCACCCCCAGGACAAACTCAGGGAGTGTAAGGTGCTCCAACTGTGTTCAGGTCTATGCAGATCAAAGCCACAGACAAGGGGACAGACTGTGGGCAATGATGACAATTGCCTCTCTTCTCTTTTAGACAGGGTGTCTTTTGCCAAAGCTTCTAATTCACCATGTAGCCAAAGATGTCCTTGAAATTCTGACTCGTCTGTTTCCATCTTCCGAGTGCTAGGACTATAGGCAGGGACCACCATGTTTGGTTTATGCAGTGTTGGGGAATAAATCCAGAGCTTCAAGCACACTTGACAAATGTCCTACCAACTGAGCTTCTTCAGCCCACCTCTAACAATGCCAATCTTATGATGCAGAAGAAAGCTGCTGTCATCACATGGAGGCCTAAAGTGACAAGTGATATTGCTTGGTGGGCTAGGAAGGATTCTTGGAGAAAGATGGCCTTGATGAAGACTTTGGATAGCAGGATGATTAGGGGACAGGAGCTGAGGGGACAGTACAGAGGGATGAAGACGGGCCTCCAAAGTAACTGAGAAGAGAAAGGAGAAACTTAGCTATTTCCTATTTCTGAACTCAGAGACCATCTGAGCTTTAGCCAGTCATCTACGACAGAGACAAGGAACCCTAAAGTAAGACCCGAAGAAGCACCATGATGGTGTGGTCTCCGTCTGTCTTGCTCATCATGGACCTGGCTTGGTACCCAGCATGTGACTTCCCAGCTTTTCTGGCTCCCAACAACTTTCTCCAGCAGCTCCAGCAATTTCCCCAGTGTGCCATGATGCTGTCACAAGATCTCAAGGGCTACTGTGACTCCTGCTTGGGGTCACACCACACTTGGCCCTTTGTGTTCTTTTCCTGATCTTTAAACATACAAAGCCCCTTCCCAAGTCTAACTTAAACCTTTACTGCCACCTCATCTCCAAGCTTGTGCTAAGAAGACAGAGAAAAGCCCTGCTCTAGATACAAAAGGTGCCGAGAGTGCCCAGAGCAAGAGCCACCCTGCAGCCTGTCCGTACCACTGACCCAGGGATGAATTTGCATGTATTTGTGTGTATGCAATCTGATTTCTTCGTAGCCCTTCCTATCATGTGAAGGCATGATGCCTGCCTGATCTCTTGTTGCTTGTCTCCCTACTAGAAGATAAGTTCTGGGCTTGATCAGTTCCTAACCAGATTCCATCATGTGGAGCAGTGCCTGGTCTATATGTAGTAGATCCCCAGTAAACACTTGTTGAAGCGAAGGGTGAATGGTAATGCCACAGTTCATGATGTTTGGACCATAGGCTGCGGTTCTATTTTCTAATTAGGCCAGGTAAGAGGCAAGTGCTGCACCTGAGAAGGCCTAGAGTATGTGTTTGTGCATTCAGACTTCTAAAATGAGAAACCAGGGAGAGACAGCTGTCCAGAATAAATACAGTTCTGTTGCCAGGAGAGGCAGGAAGTTCCCTGTATAGTCTGAGCATCCTGTGAGGTTCTTAGCTTAGATGGCGTCAGAGATCTAGACTGGCATGTGGTCTCCCCACATATGTGCAAGTTCATCCCTGAGTCAGTGGAATGGACAGGCTGCAGGGTGGCTCTTGCCTCTGGGGACTCTCAGCACCTTTTGTATCTAGAACAGGGTTTTCATCTTTGTTCATAGTGTGAGGGTGGTGGGAAGACTGCGCCCATTTGTTCTGTCTTCCTGCCCCTCCTGCCCCTTCTCGTCAGGAGCAGACGTCATTCTCAGCTGTCAGCCGATCCTGTCAATTTCCTTAGACATCAAATCTGTTTTCTCTTCTTTCCTTTTTTCTTTTCCTTTCTTCCTTTCTCCCTTTCTTCTCTCTCTCTGTCTCTCTCTGTCTCTCTCTTTCTTTCTTTCTTCCCACAACTCATAATTTACTGAACTAAATAATCTCCTCTTCCTTGTCTCTGTCTATCCTAAATAATCATGGCAATTGTGGTTTGAATAAGAAATGTCCCCCCATAGGCTCAAGCCTATGTCACTGCTTGGGGGAGGGGCTAGGAAGTAGCCTTGCTGAAGGAACTGTGTCACTGGGGCAGGCTTTGGTAGTCAGTAGCCTCGCCTTGCACTTATGGGTTACTCCTGCCCTTTTGTGCTTGCATCTGAAAATGTGAGCTCTCAGCTTCCTGGTTCTTGCTCTTCTAATGTCTGCTACTTGATACAAAGTCTCTCCACCACAATGGACTCTTAACTGTCTGGAATCCCAAACCCAAATGAAGTCTTCTTTCCTTTTGCGGGGCAGGGGTGGGTGGGAGAGGAAAAGGGTTATGCAGCTCACTTCCACACTGCTGTTCATCATTAAACAAAGTCAGGACTGGAACTCAAGCAGATCAGGAAGCAGGAGCTGATGCAGACGCCATGGACGGGTGTTACTGGCTTGTTTCCCCTGGCTTGCTCAGCTTTCTTTCTTTCCTCTTTCCTTCCTTCCTTCCTTCCTTCCTTCCTTCCTTCCTTCCTTTCTTCCTTCCTTCCTTCCTTCCTTCCCTTCTCCCTTCCTTTCTTTTTCTTTCTTTCTCTCTCTCTCTCTCTTTCTCTCTTTCTTCTATTTATTTTATGTATATGAGTACACTCTAGCTGACTTCAGACACACCAGAAGAGGGCATCAAATCCCACTACAGATGTTTGTGAGCCACCATGTGGTTGCTGAGAATTGAACTCAGGACCTTTGGAAGAGCAGTCAGTGCTCCTAACCGCTGAGCCATCTCTCCAGTCCCTGAAGTCTTCCTTCTGTAAGTTGTTTTTATCATAGCAGTAGAAAAGTATCTAATACAAAAACATAGTTCTTCTTCACTCAGTTGAGTCTTAATAAAATAATTCTTTGTTTTTTTATTTAAGTTTTATTGCATTATGATGAGAAAAGTTACATGATTTCAATTTATCTGAATTTGTTAACATTTAAAAACATATTTTAAATAAATAGAATTAAATCACATTCTTGTTTCCCTTTTGTACCCCAACCCCTCCCAGAGACCCCCTTCAATACCTATAATATCTTTTTTGTCATATTCTTTCAAATTTATAAAACATTATAGCAATAAAAATGAATATTATAAAAGTTGTTTGATATAAAACAACAATTAATTTAACAGTCTTATGTAGATACTTGTCTATAGCAATACTGAAACTACATATGTTTTTCTCAATATAAATTTTAAATAACTCCAAACATATTAACTGTATATTTCAAAATAATACACGACTACTAGTATTTTCTTAAATGAACATAAATATATAAAGTCTTTTTGTTTGTTTGTTTGTTTGTTTTTTTTGTATTTAGTAGAGTTTAAAATCTTGGCTTTTACTGTGGTACAAGCCCAAAATAAGAACAATTTTTAGACATTGGATTTCATTGTAATAAGGCTGTACTTCAATGACCCTCATATCACCAAAGGATTTTACCTCCATCAGAGCTAAGATGAGAGTTGACAGTTCTGCTACACCGAGGAATGAATTGTAGGCACGAGGAATGATTTTTGGATACAGACTTCCTGCTATGGTCAAAACTATTTGACTTGAGTGAGTGACTTTATTCTCAGCCCACAGAGAACAGGTTGCATTCATTTAAGAAATGGTGTGTGTATTAAGATGGTCTATCCATAAAATCATTCACCAACTGTTTCAATGAACAATGGTTCTGCTTGGAGGGTGGCACAGACATTAGGTGTGGGTAAGAATCTGTTTCATTGGCTGTGATAATTTGGAAAAGCGTTCATCTCAGAGAAAGAGTAACTTATAAAGTCCTCTTCTTCAAACTTGATACAAGAGTTAGAAACAACAAGCAAAACATTAAGTCTCACTCTTTGTTGTTCTCTTACAAGCTCCCTCCCAATGTAATTGTCTATGTTTCTTTTGGGTATATAAATACTTTTGAAATATGTAAGCTGTTCTGAAAACCACAGTATAGTGTAAAAACATGAAATAAACAATACTACTAATAGATAGGCTGAGATAGGAGAAGCAAGATTTCAAGACCATTATATTGTTTGTACACAGCAAGACACTGTCACATACAAACAAATTGAAAGTGTATATGGATTGTGCAATATTGAACCTATTTCTCCAATTATCAAATTAAAGAGACCATTGGATGACAGTCAACAGATTTCTAATTCCTCATATTTTTGGATTTAAATCAATTAGGATATGTTGGTAATATTTTCATATTAAGACATTAAGAAAAAATAATTGTTACTTCCTGTTGTTTTTGTTGTAAGAGGTGGAATTAGGTTTGTGTGGGTTTGTTGAAAGATTACTTTCTTGCTTCTTCTAGGGTGTAGTTTCCCTCCTTATGTTGATGTTTTTCATCTATTATCCTTTGTAGGGCTGGATTTGTGAAAGATATTGTGTAAATTCTGTTTTGTCATGGAATATCTTGTTTTCTCCATCTTTGGTAATTGAGAGTTTTGCTGAGTATAGTAGCCTGGGCTGGCATTTGTGTTCTCATGGGGTCTGTATGACATCTGCCCAGGATCTTTTAGCTTTCATTGTCTCTGGTGAGAAGTCTGGTGTAATTCTGATAGGCCTGCCTTTAAATGTTACTTGCCTTTTTTCCCTTACTGCTTTCAATTCTTTCTTTGTTTTGTGCATTTGGTGATTTGATTATTATGTGACTGGAGGAATATCTTTTCTGGTCCAGTCTATTTGGAGTTCTGTAGGCTTCTTGTATGTTCATGGGCATCTCTTTCTTTAGGCTAGGGAAGTTTTCTTCTATAATTTTGTTGAAGATATTTACTGGCCCATTACCTTGGGAGTCTTCACTCTGTTCTATACCTATTATCCTTAGGTTTAGTCTTCTCATTGCGTCCTGGATTTCCTGGATGTTTTGGGTTAGGAGCTTTTTGCTTTTTGCATTTTCTTTGACTGTTGTGTCAATGTTTTCTATGGTGTCTTCTGCCCCTGAGATTCTCTCTTCTGTCTCTTGTTTTCTGTTGGTGATGTTTGCATCTATGACTCCTGATTTCTTTCCTAGGTTTTCTATCTCCAGGATTGTCTCTTTCTGATTTCTTTATTGTTTCTATTTCCATTTTTAGATTCTGGATGGTTTTGCTCATTTCCTTCACCTGTTTGATTGTGTTCTCCTGTAGTTCTTTAAGTGATTTTTGTGTTTCCTCTTTTAGGGCTTCTAGCTGTTTACCTGTGTTCTCCTGTATGTCTTTCTCAAAGTCCTCTATCATCATTATGAGAAGTGATTTTATATCTGAATCTTGCTTTTCCGGTGTGATGGTGTGCCCAGGACTTGCTATGGTGGGAGTATTGGGTTCTGATTATGCCAAGTAACCTTGGTTTGTGTTGTTTATATTCTTACACTTGCCCTGCATCATCTGGTTATCTCTAGTGCTACCTGCCCTTGCTAAATCTGACTGGAGTCTGTCCTTCCTGTGATCCTCAGAATTCCTCAGAGTCAAACTGTCTCTGTGATCCTATGATCACAGAGGGACTGGAAGTGGGGCTTCCTCTGGGTGTTTTGGAACTGGCTGCCCAGTTTGCATACAAGGTCTGCTCAGAGCACCAGCCCAGACAGACCAGAAGGAACCTAAGCCACTGGACTGGCAGAGTTCCTGTGTGCCTGGTCCCGCTGGTCCCAGTTACTCCCAGTGTTGGGACAGATGTTGTGTCCTCCTCACCTCTGATCCTGGGCGTGTTAGAGAGACTGGAAGTGGAGCTTCCTCTGGGTGTTGTGGGACTGGCTGCAGAGTTTGTGCCCAAAGTCTTCTCAGGGCACCGACCAGCTCAGACAGACCGGAAGCAACCCAAGACAGACTGGAAGCAACCCCAATTCTTTTGTTAATGGTAAATTATAGGTAGCTTTTATTGAATGCTTACTATGTGCAGATACCAAAAGCAATGAGCCTTTGACGAAGGAGTTCATGGACTCTCTGAAAATCCGAGAGGTGGGGTCTATCTTAGGTTCATGTTATAGATTATAGAGTTTATTAGTGTAATGGCAGAGAAGGGAGTTGACCTAGAGTTGTGACATGTGACTGCTATCCTACAGTGTGCTATAAGCAATAGGACTGTTGACTACATGGTCCAGGATTTGGGAGAGAATAAAAGAACAAGGGGAGTCCAGGACCTCATTGGGCTTTAGATTAGCTTAACATTGTGGGCAAGACAGTGACACTTGAAAGCCAGGTCCTTCACCTCACCTCCTTGAGGTCCTGGGACATAAGGAGAAGTGGATGCCATACTTTTCTGGTCATTCAGTAACATCCAGGACGGGAGTTTTGAGACTCACATTCATGTCACATTCTTCCCATCTCAGAGCTGGCTGGTGCCAAAGGGAAGGTGTTTTCATAAGGGTGGACTGCTCCCGAATGTCTGCTGCCTGCCTAGGTCTTGCCTCAGTAGTCACCCTGCCTGCTATCTCCCCCTCCTCCCCACTTCCAATCACTGTCTGACTGGAGAAGCAGAAGCTAGCGCCTGCCCCCCTAGAGATGCCTGCTTTCTGCTGATTGGAATCAGGCAGACAGCTGATTGGAATCAGGCTCTGCCACAGCATGCAGTCCATGTAGGGGCAGGGCCGAGGAATCTGATACCATTCATTGGGCAGTTTTTGAGTGCCAGGCAAACAGAGCACTTAAGGTTGAAGGTACCAAGGCTTTTGCGATCACACCATTTGATGGGCAGTGTTAGTACCATCGTGTAGCCTTTGGGAAAATATAAACCAAGGGATCTGAGGCATCTGTGAATATGCACGGGAAAAGGGCATCTTTATTTTCTATAACCTCAAAATGGAATTCAAGAGGCCTTCCAAGAATGCAGGTAGCACTCACAATAAAGTGAGTGACATGCTCTAAAGTGAGCCACATGCTCAAGTATTTTTTATTTCATTCAGTGTCAATATTGTGACTTAGTTATGCCCATCACTCTTGATATTCTGGTACTTTCTAGACTGGCTACTGGGTCTTGCAGCTAAAAAGAGTCGATTTATTTATTTTATTCTATGTGTATGAGTCTTTTGCCTGCATGTGAATTATGTGTATCCTGGTGCCCTGAAGTTCAGAAGGTTGGATCCTTTGAGCTGAAGTCACAGGTAGTTGTGAGCCACTATGTGGATGCTGGGAATTGAACCCTTGTCCCCTTTGGAAGAGCAGTCAGTGCTCTTAACTGCTGAGCCACCTCTCCAGCTCCAGCTCTTACAATGTAAAATTTTACTAAAGAAGCTGTTGCCTGGAGATGTAGCTCAGTTGGTAGAGTTGCTTGCCTGCATGCACAAAGCCCTGGGTCCAGTTCCCAGGACTGTATAAATGCAATATTGTAGTGTGCCCCTGTGGTCCCAATATTTAGAAGGCAAAGGCAAGAGGATCTTGAATTTAAGGCCATCCTTGGCTATATAATGAGTCCAAGTACAACCTGGGCTATATAATGAGTTCAAGGTCATCCATTGCTACACACTAAGCTCAAGGTTAGCCTGGGTTATATAACAAGTTCTAGGCCAGCCTGGGATACAATAAACAAATAAACATAAAGAAAAGTCCATGCACAGTCATATCACAATTTAAAGATGGGCTTTGTAAACCATAATTATACAGTTATAATAATTAATCTTTTGTTTGTTTTCATTTTTTTTTGAAGACATGGTTTCTCTGTGCAGTCCTTGCTATCCTGGAACTCACTCTGTAGACCATTTTTGGCCTCAAACTCACAATCCTCCTGCCTCTGCCTCCAGAGTGCTGGGATTAAAGGTGTGTGCCACCACTGCCTGGGAATTAATTTTTTAAATCATAAATACTTTATGAATTCAATAGTATTATTCTGATAAGAGCCAAAGTTATTCCTATTCTGATAAGATGCAAAGGTGCAAACATTGGTCATGGGCCCTGAAAGAACCAATATGTATTTAAAGGTTCTTAGCCTTCCCTGTGTTGAGAGATGCTATGGAGAGACCTAAGGGAGGAGCTGCTTAGAAGGTGAGCTGGGCAGTTCGCACCTCAGGTGCCCTGATTTAGTCTGGCAGGGACCCAAGCCTGGCACAGTGGGGTCACAGCATCAGTGGGAGCCTATGTGCTCCCTGAATGCTAGCATGGGAATAGATGCTCACCCCAAGTCATTTGACAACTGAGAATATGCCATAAAGGACCCCGTGAGGCTCCTTCTCCAGCCTCTTTTCAGTTCCTTAGCATCCATCCAAATACAACCCTTAGGGCAGCCTCCAGCAAGGGCACAGGAAAGGGAGGCTGTCCAGTTCCCCAAGGGCAACCCCAGAGCAGGCACAAGTCCTGGGTACCCTCCTACTGACTTATTCCAGACACTATGTTGTTTTTTAAGTCTTTACTGACCACCAATTGTGTTCCCAACCACTGCTTTAGTTTATGGCTACCCTGGAGGGTGGAAGGTGTATATTCTTGATGACCTGCCCATTTAACAAAGATGAGGAGCTATATCTAACATAACAGATGCAGGCCAATTCCAGTGCTTAGGTTCATGACAAGACAGGTAGTGTAAAGAGAGGGGCTGGCTGGAAGGATCAGGGCTGGGGAAGAAGCAGAGAGTGCTGGCTGATCTTTCAGGAGGAGGTGTTAGCTTGGGGGAAGGGACGGGATGGTTTTGATTAGTGGTAGTGCAGGGGGTGGGCAAATGCCATCTAGTTAACTGTCATCTGAGAGGAAAGCCTTGGTTGAGGATTACCTAGGTTAGATTGGCCATTGGGCGTGTTGGTGGAAGATTCTCTTGAGTTTTGAGACAGCAGGGCCCAGCCCATTGTGGGTGGCGCCAACTCTAGGCAGGTGGTCCTGGGCTGTGTAAGAAAGCTAGTTAGGCATAAACCTATGGGTGAGCGATCCAGGAACCAGTGTTCCTTCCTGGTTTCTTCTTCAAAGTCCTGAGTTCCTGCCTTGATTTCCTTCAATCACAGACTGAAGCCTGTAAGACGAAATAACCCTTACTTCCTGAATGGTGCTTTCCATCTCAGCAACAGAAGGGAAGGTAAGACAGTGACTGGAGAAGAGCAGAATTGCTGACTGCAGGGAACTGGCTAGGTATTTATTATTTTTTTTAGCAGAATATCTAATTAGAGTTGATATTTAGCTACACTGTGGGCTTAAGAAGTTGTGGTAACCTTACCTCTTTCCCTCTTCCCTACCCCATGCCTTCCCTTTCACACCTACCCATCCATCTCATGTCCGCTTACCCATGCACACATTCACTATTTCTCCACCTTCCTCCTACCAGCTCAAAGGTAAGATCCCTCTCTATGTAGAGATCCTGTTCTCTGTTGCCTCCTTATGGAGAGCCTGTACATGGGGGACCCTGAAGAAATACTTCTGAGTAAGCTACACCTATCCAGCTTTCACACCGGCACAGGAATAGCCAGTCCATTTGGTTTTGCTCTTTTCCTGGACTCACATCTACTTCTTGGGAGGGGAGCTGCAGTTTCCGGAATGTTCCTTCAGTATCCCAATAGGGCCCTGAAGAATCCTTTTCCCTCTCTAATTTAGTCAAGAGTCTGGCATTTCAAGAAGGGAGCCCCGGGTGTTAGTCCAAAGTCAAGGTGTGTGGCCTTGGGTACTGACATTCTCTTTGTTTCTTGGCAGAGGGAGGATAGGCTTGGGCCAGGACAGCACAGAGCTTCAGATTCTGCCAGGCTGTGACTTTAACCTTCCCACTGAAGAGAAAATGAAACCACACTAAAAGACATCTTGGCTTCCATCACAGGGAGGTTCCCTAGACCTGGAGATTTAGGTGTGTTTCTAGGCAACAGTCTCCCTGACTAAGCCCCCAGCCCTTACCCAACTCGGATCAGCTCTGTTTTAGAGAGAATATACATCATGAGCGCATTCTCCATCCATCGTCAGGGGACCCAGGAGTACCCAGAAAGAGACTTAATTGCTCCGAGACTGAGTTCCTTTTCCTGATTAAGCCACTTAATAAATGACCACATCAAGTAGCCTGAAGCGAGGCATTTCCTAGGAGGATCTAAATCACTTTTAATTTTCAGAGCCCCGTGTTTTCCTTTGGCAGCCTGGAGCTGTGGTGCCCAGCCTGCCATCTGAGAAACATTTCTTTGAGGTGTCAAAAGGATGTGTCATGCATCTGGAATGAGGGCTAAATTAAGAGGCTATACAAGACATAGCTACATAAGTAGTCAGACATTCCGGGCTGTTTCCAGTACAAACTACTCATTTGGCAGTCTTCTCTGGAGCAGAGTCAGATTTGCAGGACATTTGCATCCCCTTATGTGCACACACATGTACCAATGCACACGTGCATGTGCACACGCATTTGAACTTGTGGGCAGGAAGGGAAGTAGAGGACCTCTTGAATTGAACACACACACTGAGCCACCTGAATTCTGTTGCTTCAGGAAATGTAACAATTGGCCACTGATTTCTTTCTAATTTTCATGCTTGATTCTGAGAGTGGCCTTGAGTCTCTCTGTTTCTCTGTCTCCGTCTCTCTCTCTCCTCTCTCTCTCTCTCTCTCTCTCTCTCTCTCTCTCTCTCTCTCCCCTCTCTGTTTCTCTCTCTCTCTCTCTCTCTCTCTCTCTCTCTCTCTCTCTCTGTTTCTCTCTGTTTCTCTCTGTTTCTCTCTGTTTCTCTCTCTTTCCTCTCTCTCACTTGGGTTCTGGGTTGAATTCATGAAGATATTGTATTACTTAATTCAGAAGAGAATTGTCACTTTAAATTATTTCCTGCCTCACCCGACCCCATACTAGATTTTGAGCCTAGGTCCTCACACATTAGACAAGTGCTCTGCCACTGACTGTATTTCCTTCCTTCCTTCCTTCCTTCCTTCCTTCCTTCCTTCCTTCCTTCCTTCCTTCCTTCCTTTCTTCCTTCCTTCCTTTTTTCTTTCCCTTTCTTTCTTTCTCTCTCTCTCTCTCTTTCTTTCTTTCTTTCTTTCTTTCTTTCTTTCTCTCTTTCTTTCTCTTTCTCCCTTTCTCCTTCTATTGTGATATTGTAAGACCCATGCTAGCCATAAAACTCACTATTGTAGCCCAGAGAGGTCTTGGACTCATGATCCTCCTGCCTCAACTTCTTGGATACATGGGATTAATTACAGGTCCATGCTGAAAGACCTGGCAAACTGAGGTACTTTTAAGATAAAGAGTGAAGACTCAAGGAGCTATGAACTGATTCTTTCAGTCACCATTGGTCAGCTCTCTATTGCTGTCACAAAACAGCAGATGCAGCCAGTTTCTTACCAAAGAGAAGGTTTGATTTGGCTCACAATGTCAGAGTTCCAGTACACAGTGAGATGGACCTAGGGCTTTGAGGCCCCTAGGGAAGATGCTCCGATGGTGGCAGAACTGAATTGCTCACTACACTTGGGAGGAGACAGAAGAGGAAGAGAAAGGGGCAGAGTCCCTTAATCCTCCTTAAAGGCATGGCTCCAGTTGCCAAAGACCTCCTGTTAGGCCCTACCCTTAACGTTCCATCAGGTCCTGGCACCAAGACTCAACATTTAAACTACTGCAAGCACACACACACCTCTTCTGCAGTCTAGAGGGCCACCTTTGCACAGCAGAGCAGAGTGGTCATGCTCAGCACAGGGCCTCTCATTTCCTGGAAGCAGGTCCTGAATCTAGCCTGGTGCTTTAAGTCACTAGAATATACCAGAGGGAAGTAAAGTCAGGGACTTCTGGTTTGTTTTAATTCTTTGAAAATTCATATTAGTGATCTAGAGTGATGGCTCTCAGCAGCTAAGAGCATGCACTGCTCTTGCAGAGAACTGGGGTTCAGCTCAGCCCCCACACTAGTCAGGCAGCCCATAACTGCTTGCAATTCCAGATCCAGGAGAACTGGATGCTTCTAGCCTTGGAGGACATCCATATACATGTGCATGCACCCACATACAGACACACAATCAAAAATAAATAAATAAATCTTGCCGGGTGGTGGTGGTACATACCTTTAAGTCTAGCACCCGGGAGGCAGAGCCAGGTGGCTCTCTGAGTCTACAGAGCAAGTCCAGAATAGCCAGGGCTAAACAGAGAAACCCTGACTCGAAAAACCAAACCAAACCAAACCAAACCAAACCAAATCAACAACAACAAAGACCGCCCCCCCAAAAAACAAAACTTAAAAAAAGAAAATTTTATATAGTATGTAACATATCTTGATCACATCTATTCCTTCTTGCAGGATATCATCACATTTTCCTCCAGACTTCTCTTTTTCCTTCCTTCCTGCTTTCCTTCCTTTCTTCCTTCCTGCTTTCCTTCCTTTCTTCCTCCCTCCCTCCCTCCCTTCCTTCCTTCCTTCCTATCTTCCTTCCTTCCTTCCCTTCCTCCCTCCTTCCTTCCTTTCTCTCTTTTTGTATTTTTAATTCTCTGTATCCAGTCAATGCTGCCAATATGTACAAGAGTGTGATACTGAGTGACTTCTGAGGTCAAGACATAAAACTAACTGCGCAGCTTCTGTCCTGGACTCCAGCTAGAGAGCACATTTAGGGTTAAGCCACCAGTCTGAGAGAATACACTTGGCTGAGACTCAACACCTTGTAAAGAAGCCCAGACTGGCCACATTACCATGAGTACATGGAAGCTACTATACAGCTTACCCTCGGTCTCTATCAAGGTCCCATGTATGCCTTTTAAGGTTCTAGGTGTAACTAAGGCTTCAGGTGGGCTGCAAAGTCCCAAAGTGAGCACTACCCAGCCAGCCCAGTCAATCCCCAGATCCATAAGACATTGACGTATCAGGCAGCTGCTTGGTTTTGACTGTGGTGTGCTGCATATTGGAGTGGGCATAGTCATGGCCATGGTTTCTTCAGCTCACCTCTATCTCTAGTCTATGTCCCTTTTTGTCTCTTCTCTTTGGTTTCCCTATCTTCCTTATGTTGAAGTTGTCACAGCTTAGATAAGCCACTACCTAGACTTCTGCTCTCTCCCCACAGAGAAAACAAATCTAAGGCCAGCTGAGCAGTCCCAGCTGCTCCGGGCATGCTCCGAAGCTGGGGACACTGGAGGTGCTGGTGGAAGGCATGCCCCTCGTGCCATTAAAAGCTCATTTCCAGAGGTGGCTAAGAGCTTTTGGCCATCTTGTTGCTCCCATTTCTGCTTTGTCTCTAGCTTTAGGATTGATTTTTCTTTCTATTCAAAAGTGTTGCCCTTTTCTCCGGTTAAACTCTAGATGGGTGGGAGACTCCAGAGCCAGCTCGTATAAGACCAGTAGATGAGAAAGAGCTTTGAGGCCAGATTCTGCTCCCTAAGCCAGGGAAGAGAGCAGCTTTGGGAACAAAGCTTTGCTCAGCTTGGGGCTTTGTTTAGTTGTTTGACTTACTTCTTCCTGGCCTGATGCGACCACCCGGGCTAAAAGGACAAGGACGGAGGGGGAAAATGGACTTTTAAATCAAACTGTGATATTAGATTATTTTTTATTGTTTGTTTTTCAATTACAGGGTCTTATGGGACATAAACACTATGTAGCCCAGGTTAGTCTTTAATTGATGGCAGTCCTTCAGCATCAGCCTCCAAAATCTTGGGATTATAGGTATGAATCACCTTACCTATCTAAAATGTTTCTGAATTCTAATTTTTGGGTTTCATTTTGTGTGTGTGTGTGTATGGTGCTAGGAGTTGTACCAAGGGTTGTGTGCATGCTGGACAAGACATGGAGCTTTATCCCCAGCCTCCAACCACCTTACTTATTTTTCAAAAGATGCTATTTGTTTTTGTTATGTGTGTATGTGTCTGTGTCATATATGTGGGTATGCACTCCTGTGTACACCCTCAGTGGCATCTTCCTCTATCTTCCTCTATCTACTGCTTTGAGTCAGGGTCTCTCCCTGAACTTGAAAACTTGAATAATATATAATACAATAATGTGTAATATTATTATATTACAAATAATATTATTATATCATATTATTTGTGTGTGTTGGTCACCCTTCTGCCTACTACCCTAAGCTTGGGCTACAGGTATGTTCAGGATGACTGCCTTGTTGCCTGGGTGCAGGAATCCTAACACCAGCCTTCATGATTGTACAGCAAGTGCTTTGAGCCAGCATTTAAGGAGGATGACAAACACACAAAGATAGAAAGTCAGAATCTAGGGAGACACCACTCAAGGGGCAAGAGGTCTAAGGCAGTGTTCTAGAAAATGAGCTCCAGACATGCACTTTCCTATGTGGGCACAATAGTGCTAAGCCACCTGCCTTTGTTAGGTATTTGATAAAAGCCCTTGGTTTGCCTCAGGATGAGCTCTGGAATGCAGGGGTCCCTCATTCTCCCCAAGGGGATTATCCATCACAGTCTCTTGGAGATGGCTCTAGCTCTGTCAACAGGGCCCAGTGAAGCCCCAAGTCTAGCTGTGGAGCTCCTGAGTCCAAGGGTGTCTTTCTCACCCCATTTGTCACCCCTTTGTCATCTACAGTAGGGTGTTCCATTTAGCAAGTGGAAAGACAGGACATTCAGTACAAGCTGAATTTCAGAGAAGTGACAAAAACTGGTCAGTAAAGGTGGAACCACACATTATTTAGAACATAGCTCTGGTTTAAAATTTATTGATTGGTTTACTTAAAGTTCAGATTACCTGGATATTCTCTGTGCCCTTCCCCTCATATCCAGGATGTCTATCCTATGAGGTTCTGGATAATTCTTCATTTCACTGAAATTGTTCACTATTGAGGAAAGCATGTTTAAAAATTATTTCACTGAATCCTGCTTATCTTAATTTTCCTCCTACTATTCCTGTTTATTTGTGAGACTAGATGAGATAGACTGAGATAGCCCAGTATATGATGGGACCAATTGACCTGAGGGAGAGTCAGGTTGCCTTCCTCTATTTTGCCACCTACATATATTCAGAAGTTCATATCAGGTGGCTCTGAAATACATCAGGGGTTGGATTGGGTTTATTGTTTGGGGCTATTCGATAGCCGCTGGGAGCTATGCTCAAGGGTTTATGGTGAAGATGTCTGCATGAGGGATGTAAAGCCAAGACTGACAAAGCAGGTCAGCCCTCGGCAAGAGGACCTCCTGTTCCAGGCAGGCCTGGGTTGCATCATCTGTCTTAGAAACCAACTGTGGTGGTTTGAATGAAAATGGGAGTGTCATTATTGGAAGTATGGCCTTGTTGGAGGAAGTATGCCACAGGGGTGGGCTTCAAGGTTTCAGAAGCTCATGCCAGGCCCAATGTTTTTCTTACTGCTACTTGCTGTTCAGGATGTAGAACTCTTGGCTCCTTCTCTGGCACCATGTCTTCCTGCGCATCACTATGTTTCCTGAGATAAAGAACTGTAAGCCAGTCCCAATGAAATGTTTTCCTTTACAAGAGTTTCCATGGTCATGGCATCTCTTTACAGCAATAAAACCCTGACTAAGACGCCAGCCAACGAACAAAACTAAGGTGGCTGAGGCCCTTGGAGGTTGGTCTTTGTCTATGACCTTGTTCAGTTGGTGCCATCTTTGTTTTCTTTTAGCCTCCATGTCTGTATTTGGCAGAATGCAACCTTTCAAAATTGTAGCCTTACGGCTTGGCATGCAGCAGATATATTGTGTTGGCTCTGGCCAGATGTTCCAATCTCTTGTGTTTGTCAGCTGCATCTGAGCATTGGGATTACAAAGCTCATGCAAACTGCTGTTCCTAATAGAAATGTGTAAATGTGTCAGTAGGTTACAGATGACAGTGAGTTCATTATCCCGTCTTTCCAAATGGAAATTGATGTTAATTGTGAAATATTAACTCACAGATTTTATGCATTGCGCGGAACCCTTGGCTTTGACTTGATGAAAAGGGAAAGCAGTTCTGTGACTACATGATTGCATTTATCTAGTATTTTTTGAAACAGACGCTCATGAATTCCAGACTGGCTTTGAACCTAAGATGTAACCACAGATGACCTCAAACTTCTTATCCTCTTGTTTCAAACTCTTGAGCACTAGGATTATAGGTATTCATCTTTTTGTCCAGCTTTATGAGGGGCTGGGGATACAAGGTGGGGCTTTGAACATGTTGGACAAACAACTGAACAACATCCCCAGCAGTTACTGTTTTCTTAATTATTCTAGACTTTTACAAATGCTAATTTCTCTTACATATAGCTATATTTCCCATCCCATAATTGCTTTAAATTCCAGTGCATCAGCTAAATAATATTTACAAACCAAACAAAAGCTTTTAAAAGGAAATTTATAGTTGCTGTTGGTTTAAATGTGCAGCTGCATCAATATGGTAATGAGATCAATAGTAGGATGTGAGTGATTGCTGGCATACTATATGAGCAGGCTTTGGACTGAGTATAAGCTCCTACTGGAAGGTGGGGTAAAGGCTTTCTCTGAGTCCAGCCTCCAGCTTCTGGTCTTGAACCTAGCTTTCAGCACTCAGTCTCAACTCTAGCCTCTAGCCTTTAGCTCCAACTTTAGTTCTGAGGTCCCCAAACAGATTCTCACTTAAACAAAGAAATAAAACCCAACCCTTATCCCTTCTCTACTCTTTAGCCTTCAGTTCCAGCCTCTACCCTAAACTCTAGCCACCAGCCACAGCCCTAATCTCTAGCCTTTAACCTCCAACTCTATCTACTTCCCGTGTTGAGGTCTAGCCTTAGCCCTAGCTGCACGTTTAGCTCCTGACCCTAAGCCCATCTTCCAGCTCTGACCTCGGCCTCAGTCCCTTTGTGTGGTTGTCCACTAGGCCATATCTGCTCTCTGTAGAAGGTTAATACAGGGCACCCACATCTGACACCAGTGCTCTTATTTGATTTGTTTCTAGATAACAGAGAGCTCATCTTCAGTGCTGAGAGCAGACACCCTCTTGAATTGCACTTAGAGGTGCAGACAGATCACAAGTGGTTGTTGATGCTGAGAAGGCTTAGGGTGATTACTAGCCTTGATTCCTCTCTTTTCTCAGCCCAGAGATGACGCATCTATGCCCGTGCCCATAGATGACAGGAAGAGAATAAGGCCTGCACAGGAGACACAGATGACTTCACACCGCTGGTTCCTAGCCAGCCACATTTTTTTTTTTATTTATTTTAAAGAAAGAATCTATGTAGTCCAACCTTGTTTCAAACTTACCACATAGTCAATGATGGCCATAAATGCCTTCCTCTTCTATCTGCTGGGATTGCAAGCATGTGCCACTTAGCACCAGCCACCTACTCCATATATGAATGGTGTGTTTCTCTCTCTCTCTCTTTCTCTCTCTCTCTCTCTCTCTCTCTCTCTCTCTCTCTCTCTCTCTCTCTCTCTCTGTGTGTGTGTGTGTGTCTGTGTGTGTGTGTGTGTGTACAGGCAGGCTCATGCCATAGCACATGAGTGGAAGTCAGGAGACCACTTTAGATTCTGGTCATTGCTTCCTACCTTGTCTGACACGGGAGCCCTTGCTCTCACTTCTGCATCTGTCCTGCTAGCTGTGCCCTGAGCTTATGCACACTCTCCTGTGTCTGCCTCCCTTATCACCATGGGAGTGTTGAGATTATGGATGAACACCACTGCATCTGATGTTATGTGGATTCTAGGGATCTCTCCACACTTGTGTGCTGAGCCTTTGACTCATTAGCAACATCCTCACCTTCCACTGACTATCTTCAATGAAAAAATCAATTCCATGTGGACCTGTGATGATTTAAAACCATACCCCTGCTTCTTTCAGTCATGAATGTGAACCAGGCGTTGTGACAATCAAATGCGTTAGAATGGGAGACGGCATGATGGCAGACACAGGTCAGGAAAGGCTGCCCACTCTTCTGTGAGAATCATTTACCTGTGGTGTCTTGAGTCACCAGGAGAAGTTTGATGACCCCAGACTGTCATTCCATGAGGAAGGCCAACCCACACCACATGTAACAGCCCCAGAAGCCACAGATGGCACCAACACCAGCCACTAGATGACTCTGTCCTCCAGTGAGGGCCTCAGGCATCTCTCAGCAATGTCAGAATGTAATGTCCTCACAGGCTGTTGTGAGGAAGAAATAAAATAATGAACAAAGGAGCCCTTTGACAAGATTGCATAAAGGTGGTTATTATTTTTGTGGGTCTTTTTTTGCACCGTCACATTCGGTCATATACTCATTCATGTAAGGGAAATGTGAAAACACAGAGGAAAAAAGAATGTCTCCAATTTTATTCTAGTTGACAGGAGAGAAGGTCAAGAAGTAGAAAATGTTTCTGAACTATTTTAAAAGGGATGATACATAATACAGTTCAAAGACAAGTGAGATTAATGGCTGAAGTTGTTTATTAGAGGAGAGATCAAGAAGGACCAAGAAAGGCTTCTTGGGAGACATTGGGTATACACTGGAGGGAGAGATTTAGGATGTTGGAGGGGAGATGGAAAGGGGGTGGGGGGTGGGGCAATGAACTGAGCAAAGGAATAGACCAGGTAGGCCTCTCAAAGAGGAGAAAGGACTGGGCCAAGGAAATCTATCTGTTGACGATGGACCAGCTCATGCAGACCCAGCCCATGAGCCTAGGCATCAATCAAATTAAGCAAGAATTTGACATGATTTTTGAATCCCTATAAGGAGGAAGGTTCCATGGCCTCTAGGTAGGAATGAGTACTTCCCACAAGACTGCCAGTTTTTCTCAAGGCACAGGAACAGTTTCTTCCAGGCTCATGGCACCCTGATTCCCAGGGGACATCTGAGACGGTCTTCTTGCCACACTGCACCTGAGCTTGTCCCTGCAGGCCAAGACTGAGTGGGGTAGGATGAACACAGGGCCAGCCTGGGCTAACTTGACCTGTGGTTATTCTCCAGGTGGTTCTGTGGCACTGAGTCACTGAAGATGAAAGTTGGTACCAAGTAGCTTAGCCAGATGGCTGGTCTACAAATCTTCCTGCCTGGACCCCTCAGGCGCTGGTGTCTTCCTGCCTTGCTGTAGCCTTCCTCTGAATTCTGCTGCATCTTCTAGAGTTTCTCCAGTGAGTAGTAACTCCTGTCTGTAGGCTAGGGGTTCTTACTTTCTTCTTTGGTGTGTTGCTGTCCATACCGTAACAGCGGCACAAGCAGCAGCAGCCACTGGCAAGAGCGCCTGAAGTGTGCTGAAGAAGCCAGGTTAGCAGTAGAGCCCTGTTGTAGTCACAAGCTCTCGGACTGTGGGCAGGTCATTTTCTCTGGGTTTTAATTTATTTGTCAAAATAGGAAAATAAGACCAAATTCATAGAGTGATTATCTTGATTTTTGTGAGATAATCTATGCTTGGGAAAGGTTGCACTTTGAAAAAAATGATTAGTTTTATTATTATGTCTTGAATCTTTAAATTCAAATTTGGTTAGAAGCAGGCTGCCAGACACTACAAACCCCCCATTTCCTATGCTTGGCAAAGCGCACAGATAACAAACACAGATGAGTCAGGAGGTCATTCTGATCAAGAAGAGGCCTTTTGACGTTTAATGGGAAGCACTTGACCCCTGACAGCAAGCTGATTTCTACAAGGGTTCTGTGTCCATTCAGGATTATTCAGCTATTTACTTCACAAAGGCGAATCCTGTGTGCTGGTCATAAAGTTGATGGGAGGAGGCAAGCCTCCAAGAGATGGAGTTAGGACTGAGCATAGGTGTTAGAGGAATCATTTCTTAGAATGCCAGCTGTTGTCTTACTCCACTCAGTTAGTAACTGCAGATGGAACTCCAGTGGCCTGAGAGGGTGTGGCTAGTTAGATACAGCCCATTTTCATTGCTAGAGAAGGTAGAGTGCCTAGTTCCAGCTGAGTGGGAGGTAGGAGCTGGCACACAGGGATGTAGGCTGTCGGATGTTTGGGGCACTGAGCCTTGACAGGAGGATGAGAGAACTTTGCCCTTTTGTGCTAAAATTAAACTCCGAGTGTATTGAGGTATGACAAATGGTTTGGATTTGGTGGTCCTTGCTCACTGTGTGAGCCATCCTGTGGGCTTCCTCCTTCGGTGCCATTCCCTTGCTGGCCTGCATATCTGGGCCTGCTCTTTTTTTTTTTTTTTTTTTTTTTTTTTT
>NW_022196912.1:7664211-7667510 GCF_008632895.1 Mastomys coucha | reverse complement strand
CTCCCTGCTGACTGCTCCCGGCTTAGGAACTCACCGGAGAGAAGATGGCAGCTCTCACTGGAGGCTCCCGGTCAAAGCGGTCCCTGGAGGCAGACCTGCCTCGTACAAGGGAGGGGCAGCGGCTCCCCTGCGACTCGTGGGGCCTGTGCCTCTCTGTTGTCTGCTCCAGGCTTAGGAACTCACTGGAGAGATGGCGGCTCTCACTGGAGCCTCCGGGTCCGGGCCTGCTCTTTTAATTACCTAGCCCAGAGGAACTCAAAACCCTATTCAGTTCAGCTATGACAAATGGGGTTTCTCCAAACTCTTCAGGAAACTTTAAGGAAGGTCCAGAAAAGAAAAAAGACCAAATAAAAACAAACCAACAAACCAACAATCCAACAACAAACCTCCCACCCCTCAAAACCAAGGCTGGTTTTGAAAGGCAGGGATCTAGGCCAGGTCTTCTCCTGGGAGGAATCTAAGAAGGTATTTGTTCATTTCCGTCTAAAGGTCTCTTGCTGAAGATAGGACCGATTGTCTATACAGCAGCATCAGGAGACACTTAGGAGACAAGCCTCCAGGCATATTACTTATTCTAAACAGTCTCTGAGAGGATTAGTTAGGATAAGTTAGGCTGGTTAGGTTAACTGAGGTGGAACGAGGACCCTAAAGAGGTCAACATCACTCTCTGGGCTGCACTCTTGAGCTACAGAAAAAGGAGAAAGGTGGTTGACACTGGCTTTCAGTGTTGTGTGCTTCCTGGCTTTGGATGTCAATCTAACCAGATGTCTCAAGCACCTGCTGCCTCAACCTCCCCCTCATAGCCACCTACAGTCTCAAACTATGAGCCAAAACAAATCTTTCCTTTCTGAAGTTGCTTCTTCAGGGATCTGTATTACAGCAGGGAGACAGGTAAGTGCGAGTCTTACTCTTTGACCCTGGACTTTCTCTGGGTAGTAGGTACAATGACTTCCACCTGTCTCCCCTCCTATACAGTGTGACCCTCAGGGCCTCCCACTGGATCCAGTTCCTCAGGTTCCTCCTTTACCTGAAAGACCCCAGTTTCTCAAAGGACTGTGAAGAGTGGATAAAATCTTGAGTGAATGCCTATTGTTGGGAGCCAATGACCCCAGGGCCTCAGACCCATGAGACTGACAAGGCCTTCCTCTGGTCTGTGTATGGATGTTAGCAGCACCCACCTTCTGGATGACCTTGCCTTAGACTGCTCCCCTGCAGAGAGACCCCTGCTGAGCTTAGCTAGACCCACTGTACCTAAGAAGGACCATGGTGAGCTTAGCTAGACCCACTGTACCTAAGAAGGACCATGATGACCATACTGAGTTTAGCTAGACCCACTGTACCTAGAAGGACCATGATGACCATGCTGAGCTTCTAGACCCACTGTACCTAGAAGGACCATGATGACCATGCTGAGCTTCTAGACCTACTGTACCTAAGAAGGACCATGCTGAGCTTCTATACTACTGCTGCAGGCACAGCTCCTTCAGAACACAGTCCACCTGAGCTCAGCTTTTCTGTAGGTGGGTCTATCATTTCTTCGTTCCCTGTCTCCACAGTCAGATCAATCTCAAAGCCATGTGTGCAGGTCTCAGCAGAGAAGGCGTTATCTCCTACAAGCCAGAGCAGCACCAGCCATGAGCACATCAACCAGGGTGTACCAACCTGAAAGGGACCGGCCTGCTTGCTATTCTGCAAGTAGTGGTTCTCAACCACTCTCCGACCTTAGGTAGAATGATCCCTTTGCAGTGCTCGCCTAAGACCATTGGAAAACACAGATATTACATTATGATTCTTAACGATAGCAAAATTACAGCTACGAAGTAGCAACGAAAATAGTTTATTCTTGGTGGTCAGCACAACATGAGGCACTCTGTTAAAGGGTCACAGTATTAGGAAGGTTAAGAACCACTACTCTAAGGTGTCCAGATAAATGTTTTTGCTCAAGGTGTTTTGGTACATGCTCATTTCATAGATGAAAAGACGTTCCAGGCAAGTGCAATGTCCCCGCAGGTCCCTGATGGATGTTGAAGTCAGAATGTAGCTCATGGTCTGTATCCTGGTAGTACATTGTTTCATGCCTTCCTTCCTTCCTGCTATCCTCTCCTATCCCAGAATGCACTGCTGCATGACCAGAGTCACTGAGGTTGCTGTCTTTGATTTAGAGATGAAGCAGATGTTTACAGAAAGTCACTGTGCACTCAGTAAGAGCTGATGGAATTGCACTGACAGAGAAAACTGAAGATGACCATAGTGGTAAGAATGTAATAAAATGATCTATTTTAGAGGAGGTTTTTTTTGTTTTTGTTTTTTTTTTTCTGAAAAGAAATAAACAGACATCAATAAATTAAACCCCAAAATTCTGCAGGTTCACAGATATTTTTCCTGGAACCCCACTGTGGCTTTTCTATGAGCTTTGTGAACTTTGAGGGAGTGGAAATGTAAGGAGTGGGGTGGTATCTCACACTTACGCTGCCTGAGAGCCTGAGAGTAGGAAAACAGGACAATTAATAGTAAGTATTTTCCTCACAAAGCTTTGCAGTCAAATAACTCAAAACAGTGAAGGTTTGCTGCAAGAAGCTGGGAAATGTGGCCTTAGAAATATCGTTCATATCTAATTGGTTTAAGGGACAGCCTCAAATACAATGCAAATAAAAAAAAATCCACCCCACACATGTGGCAGGGTTGAGAGCATCTGGGACTGTTTAAATCACTCTTGTTTTCAAGATCAAGGGTATTATTGATAAAAACAAAAATCTCTGTAATCACTAAATTTAATCCAACTAGCACTGATGAGAGAGCATTGTAAACATGAAACATGACTTGGGAACTCCATCTCACGTGTTTCCCTCACTGGCTAAGGCAAGTTTTCAGGCTTTTGTATTGGAGAAGCTGCAGGACCAGGAGGCAGGGCTCAGCCGCTAATCAGCGTCCAGAGAGAGCCCCTGCTGAGCAGTTGTGGGCACCGCCTTGGCCTCCTGCAGCCCGGAAAGGGGAGAGGAACTGTGTGCCTGAGTGAGGACAAAAGTCAGAATCAGTGGAAGGGAAAAATCCATCCCCTGGCAGAAACCTCACTCAACAGTGAAAACACTCCTGCTTGCTCAGAGCCACAGATGCTTGCTCAAGTTTTAGATCTTGGTTTAATCCGCACCTGAGAAGGAGCATATATATACCACCAATTATTCACAACATAGTTATTGTGGTTAGTAGAGAGAAATTGTTAATGTTAACCGAATTATGATTGGGGAGCAACAAGACAAGGAAGGCACCACCACTCCTTTTTTTTTTTTTTTTGATATTTT
>NW_022196912.1:7616461-7663804 GCF_008632895.1 Mastomys coucha | reverse complement strand
CATTCCACAAGGAACTCAAGAAGAAGGAAGACCAAAAGGTGGACATTTCATTCCTTCTTAAAAGGGAGGCACCACCACTCTTGTGTCATGTATGTCATGCAGAAGCATGTATCTGTGTGCACGGACAGAGGCTTGGGAGGAGAGAGCTTATCAGGGAACTGTCTTGAGACATTCCTATTAGCTTTAGAGCTGGCCCTGGAGGGCAGCCCTGCACTCCTGATGGGGACCTCTAAGGTGAGAGGTCTGAGCCAGGCAAACAACGGCTGCTGGGCAGACTTGATGAGATGGCTACAGTCAGTTAGAAAAGAGAAGAAAGCAGAGAAACAAAACACCACCAACCGGATCTTTCTGGACCGCCAGGCACCATGAGCAGAACCAGGCCTTCCTTTTGCCTGTGTAATAGTGAGCCCAATGGGTTTGTGACCACGAGCATCAGATGGTGGCAGCAGATGTTGCCTGTCACCTCCTTGCCTACCTCACTTCCCAGCCTGCCCACCTACTAGTTCATACACCTACTTTTAAAAAAGTGCTTTGCTGATTCTGTGTTGTGTTTCACATACTCCAACCACTCATTTCCCCATCCCTTTGTATCTGCCCTCTGCTCTTGCAACCTCCCCACAGAAACAAAACAAAACAAAACAAAACAAAAAGAAAATAAGAACAAAAATCAAAAAATAAATAAAAGAAACATAAAAAAATCTCATCATGGAAGCTGTAGTGTGTCCCAAAGTGCACCCCTTTGTCCACATTTCTTTATTTAGAGATGTTCATTGCAATGAGGGATTGCTCTGGTTCAAAGCCTCTGTCTTCTGTTACATCATTGATACTGAATTCTCGCTGGGACTCTTCTCAGATAGCCTGTGGTTGCCCTGTGTCATGGAGATACTACAGGTTTGGATTTGCAGGATTTTTTCAAATATTCCATCAGTTTATAGATGGAGTTTGCGTGGACCAACTCAAAGCCCTGAATCTGGGCCTGGGTGGTGAGTTGGTCAGTCTACCAGCTCTCCACATCCGCACCACAAGAACAAGCTCTCCAAACTCCCCTGGCTAGCAAGGGGCTAGCTCTCCTGCTCTCATGCCTTGCTAATCTGCACCACCAAAGCCAGCTCTACTGTGTTACCCAGGTGAGGTACAGGAGTACTGCAGCCAGCAAGGGGTGGCCTCAGCTTTTCTGACTGCCACAAGTGGCCACAGGCAAGGTAGGTGGAAAAAAATCTTTCCCCGGTCTATGCCTCATGGCAGACTAGTGGAGGGGGCCAGCTCTCCTGCACTCACACCCTGAGAGCCAGTTCACCTGATCCCCTGCACCAGGGCAGCTCTACTGAGCTGCCCAGGTGAGAAGCAGGGCCCACTTTCCAGAGTGCTCCAGGTTGGCAAAAGGTAGGGCAAGCTGTGAGGGCTGCAGCCAATGAGGAGTGAAACCAGCACTGCACAGCCCAGGGATGTCTGCATGGCCTTTAGTGGTACCTGAGCCATGGCCATTGAGACAGACCCCTGCTGCTGCTGCTGCTGCTGCTGCATGGCCTTGAACCCTTGCATGGTCCTCGGGAATGGGGGCAGCTTAGGCTGGGCCTTTACCGTTGCCTCGGGTATTCGCACACTGCAGTGGCTCCCTCTGAGGGTGTGCCACTAGAGTGGCAGGCCTCTCGGTGTCTTCCTCCACTCATATTATGTGGTAGGTTGGCCTCTCCACATACTGATTTTTGCTCCAGGCACCCAATAAAACATGAGAATTGTTTTTATTTGTTTATTTCTTGAGAAGGGATCTCACTATAGATCCCTGGCTGGCCTGACACTTATGTAGACTGGGCTGATCATGAACTCATAGAGTTCTCTGTCTCTGTCTCTGTCTTCTGGGTGCTGGGTTCAAAGGCAAGCACCAGCCCCTAATTTAAGCTCTTGAGATTTTTATAAGGACAGCAAAGGGTTGAAAAAATTAAACTTTGAATGCTAGTAGAGGCTTTTATTATATATATTATTTGTGTGTCTGTCTGTCTGTCTGACTGTGTATCTGTGTGTAGGATTGCATGTGGAGGTCAGAACTTGCAAGAATTGGTCCTTTCCTTATACCATATGAAATCATCAGGATTGGAGGCAATTCCCTTTAAGCTAAGCAGGCAATTACTGTCTTTTTTATAAGTAGAAAAAATTTAATTCATTAGAAAAATGGAGGAAAACATTTACACAGATCCACAGAAGATATAATAGGATGCAAACAAGTGGTTAAAACTAACAAAACAATGCATAATAGTAATGAATAAGGAAAATTGAAATAATGTCTGTTTTCTAGTTTGCTCATTAGGTTAGGAAACATGACGCATATTGATAGCATCCCGGTTTGGCAAATCTGTGGGGAAAAGACATTGTCACTCTGGGATGCAAGGAGAGATGGGCATAGTAGTTTTGGGGAACAATTTGATTTTGTTTGTAAAATTCTGAATGTTGTATCATTTGAACAAAAATTATACATATAAGATTATATTATATGGAAATACACAATTGTGAAAGAAATGATATACTCATTCCCTATTTCCTTCTTTCTTTCTTTCCTTTCTTTTTCTCTCTTTCTTCCTTCCTTTCTTCCTTCTTTTCTTCTTTTCTTTCTTTCTTTCTTTCTCTCTTCCTTCCTTCCTTTCTTTCTTTCTTTCTTTCTTTCTTTCTTTCTTTCTCTCTTTCTCTCTGTCCTTTCTTTCTTTCCTTCTCTGTCTTCTTTCTTTCTCTCTTTCTTTCTCTCTTTCTCTCTGTCCTTTCTTTCTTTCCTTCTCTGTCTTCTTTCTTTCTTTCTTTCTTTCTTTCTTTCTTTCTTTCTTTCTTTCTTTCTGTCTTTCTCTCTTTCTCTCTTTCTCTCTTTCTCTCTGTCCTTTCTTTCTCTCCTTCTCTGTCTCTGTGTCTCTGTGTCTCTGTGTCTCTCTCTCTCTCTCTCTCTGTCTCTCTCTCTCTTTCTTGAGGCACAGTTTCAAGATGAAGTCCTGGCTGGCCATGAACTTACAGAGATCCCCCTGCTTCTGCCTCCCAGGTGCTGGGGTTAAAGGTGTGTGCCATCATTGCATTATAATACTGAAAACTTAGAGCCCTGCCCCACAGCTGTCCAATGATAGAGAATTAAGCTGCAGTAATTAACAGTGTTCAGAATGAAATCCCATGTAATTAGAGATGGTGACATGGATCTTTATGTCACCTGTGGGGAAAGGTGCACATTGCTCCAAATTAAAAAGAAAAATATATTAGTGACAACAGATTGCACATCAGTACACATGCTTTTTCTCTTTGATGTTGGGGTTGCTACCCAGGACCTTGCACATGCTGGGTAATACTTCACTATTGAGCTGCATGCCCCGCATTCTCTCTGTGTGTCTGTGTGTAATCTATCTAATCTGTCTGTCTGTCTGTCTGTCTATCTATCTATCTATCTATCTATCTATCTATCTATCTATCTACCTACCTACCTACCTACCTACCTATCTATCTATCTATCTATCTATCTATCTATCTATCTATCTATCTATCTACCTACCTATCTATCTATCTATCTATCTATTTATCTATCTATCTATCTATCTATAGCTTTGTATATTGATTTAAAAAATTCTCAAAAAAAGAGCAACCATGTTTTCAAGTGCATATTCTGGGAATAGTTTCTATCTTTAGGGCTGCAACATTTTCCTTATACGCCATAGAATCGCGTACTATTCTAATTCTGTTTTCTCTTAAAGACAACTTGTCTATTCCTTACATTAGAAAGCCCACATCATTTACACACCAGAATGGCCATGTTACTTAAGAGAGCAAATTAAGGGGAGGAAAGACTCATTTTGTCTAATAATTTCATCGGTGTCAGTTCATCACAGCCAGGAGGGTTTACCAGAGCAGGGTGGCTCACAGGATGGTAGACAGGAAGTAGAGGGGTCAAAGTTTTGAAGTTAGCCTACATAATCAGAAGCTGGGTTGCCTGACAATGGCTATTTGTATGCTGGACAGGCAGAGAACCTAGTAGTTGATCAACCAATAATCTGGAAGCCTCAGATCAGGAGTCTTAATTAGGGTTTCTATTGCTGTGAACAGACACCATGACCACAGCAATCCTTATAAAGAAAATTATTTAATTGGGAGTGGCTTACAGTTCAGAGCCTTAGTCCATCATAGTGGGGAACATAGTGGCATCCAGGCAGACATGGTGCTGGAGAGGTAGCTGAGAGCTCTGCATCTCGATCCACAGGCAGCAGGAAGTGAATGTCACATTGGACATGGCTTAAGTATCTGAGACGTCAAAGCCCACCCTGTAGTGACACACTTCCTCCAGCAAAGCCACACTCACTGCAACAAGGCCAGACCGCCAATAAGGCCACTCCCTATGGGCCATCTTCAGAGCACTACAGGGACCAATAGTACAATTTCAGTTGAGGTCAGAGGCTTGGAAGCTCTTTGGAGGACTGCTAATTTGAGTCGGAATGAACTGGAGCTTGATGTTCACTGCTTATGTCATCCACTACGTTGTTCAGGAAGGAACTGGGCTGAGGAGGTGTCTCTGCAGTCAGAGTCCTTGCTGCTCTTTCAGACGACCTGTGTTCAGCTCCCAGCTTCCCTGTTAGATGCTCACTTGGCCTGTAAGTCTAGCGCCAGGGGATCCGATGCCCTCTTCTGGTTTGCACAGCACTGAAAATTTGTGACACTATTGATAAACCATAAACAACCTTTATTGTAAGCAACCTTCAACGAATACTTCTCCTTTAACTGAGCGAGGCTGCTGGGGGCCAAGCCTGCCAGATGCTTTGATGGACAGCTGTTAATCCCTTTTCTTCTCAGTGGTCTTGAGTGTGGAGCTGGCAAGGAAAGAGCTCGTCTTTTGATGAGCAGCCTGCTACGGCAGTGTGGCTGCTTTGTATCCTTCACAGACACTCTGAGAAGGAGCCACTCCAGCTACAAAGAACTGTGAACCCTGATTTCTGCCTTGGGAGACTTCGCTCCAGACAAACTGGACTTGCTTTGGAAGAGTTCCCTTCAGCTTAGCCATTCTTGGTGAACTCTGTATGATAGTGACAGATTGAGGAGGCCAAGGGACAACTCCCCTGTGACTCTGATGTAGTCTCAGGGATATTGGAATGATGGTGCCAATCATCAGCTTACATTTTGCATGCTGTATTCCTGCCACACCCACTCTGGCCAGGTAATTAAGTTACACCGATTTTTTCTTTTTAGGCAGTTGAAACATTATGTCCAACAAGTGTGGTTTTGCTTTCTGTTTTGTGTCTGTATCACTTGTAGAACGGGCTAAGCTATTCCCCTGAAGAGAGAGCAGCCACAGTACTGGCCGCAGCAGCAGTCAGCAGTGGTGGTAGCAGTGGTGTGCTGTCAACGTGATGCAAGGTAGAGCCATCTGAGAGGAGGGAGCATCACTTAAAAAATGCTTCAGTAATTTTGGGCAAGCCTGTGGGGTATGTTCTTGATTAGCGATTGATGAGGGAAGGGCCCAGGCCATCCAAGGGCTGGTGGTACTCCTGGGTTCTATAAGAAAGCAGGCTGGAGAAGCCATAGGGAGTAAGCCAGGAAGCCTTTCTATGGTCTCTGCATCAACACCTACCTCCAAGTTCCTGCCTTGCTTGAGTTCTTGTCCTGACTTCCTTTAATGCTGGACTATGGTCTGGAAGAGTAAGCCAAATAATCTCTCTCCTCCCCAAGCTGCTTTTGGCCACGTGTTTCATCAAAGCAATAGAAACCTTAACTAAGACAGGTGATCGTGCCCACAGTACCAGCAGTGCCACAGCACCAACAGTGCCACAGCACCAACAGTACCACAGCACCAACAGTACCACAGCACCAACAGTGCCATAGCACCAACAGTGCCATAGCAGCAGCAGCAGCAGCAGCAGAACTATAGTTAAGAGAAAGCAGTTGAAGAGTTCTAGAGAGGGCATGGGCAGAAAGCACAGGGAGAAGGATGGCAGAAAGAAGGTAAAGTCAAGACTGCAGCTGCAGAAGACTATGTAGAGCCAAGGATAAGTTTGAGAGAGCTGTCAATCCTTAAGGACCAAGGATGCCAACACCCAAGGCCTGAGAGCTGCAACACTAGCCCTTGTTGGGCTGTGAGGGTCTTAGCATGCAGTGTTTCAAAGATACAGCATTAGAGGAAGCTAACAGTTACTAGGACGAGCCATGGCTGAGAATCAAGGCTGTGTAAGGTGTCAGGTCACTGGGAATCAAGGCTCAGAAGAAGGCTCTGAGTATGTATGTCTGTGGTCTCTGAATCCAGGAGCCCCAAGCCTCTAGTTCAGAGCTGGGGATTACAAAGCTCTGTATGCTAAATTCATAGTCTTGGCACTCGAAGGGCCCAGGACTGCCAGCTTTCAAAGAGCTACTGCTTGTCTAGATGATTTCAATCTGAGTTGAAGAAAATAACTCCAGCCAGCTGATTGAAAACAGGTTGGAACAGAATATATGCTCTAGAACCCAGAAATCTGGCCCATGATGCTCTCTCAAGAGTGGCCATGGCGCTTTCCCACGGGCAGCCTGTCTCTTTGCATCACTGTGTATCCCGATCTTTCTGTGTTTTCCATTCTCCTCCTGATATTTCTGGCTACTGTTTACTTCTAATTCCTGTTCCCATGTCATTTTGGCTTACAGAGGAGTATCATGGCTTCTTTGGTTTTAATACTTACTGTACAGTGGGATTTTTATGGCATGGAAACAGTAGAAATGAGACCAAGTCACATATTACAGAATCTACTGGCAAGCATTCTATACTGGAACATCAATCCAGGCTGGCCAACTTGTATCAAATGCAGCCAGTGCTGACAGGCTATTTCTAAGCAAAGCAAGCACTGGGTTTGTGTTGTTTTGCTGGATAGACTGACGTTTGATGATTGTCCCTTAGTCATGGGCATAGTTGTTTTTCTCGTCTGCAGGCACATTAGCCTTGTGCTTCATAAGCTAAAGCATGGTGACTTCATCCAGGGACAACCAAATGCCTCCTCTTGATGGACTCACCCTCCATCTCCTTCAAGGATTCCCAGTGTAGCCAGCCAGGCATTGCCAGAGTCCACTCCTGTTGCTGGTATCCTGGCCCCGTGACAGAGCTGGACCACTTACAGTGCTCAAGATGCTGAGGAAGCACAAGAGTGGAGTAGAAGCAGCATAGCTCACCCAGGCAACAGCCCCACTTAACTTTGTATTGTGGTCTTAGATGAGTTATTTCTCAGTGATCAACACACCTACATTCAGAACTGGGGACGGTCAGACTCAGGCTGGTACAGCGAAGGAGACCCTCTATCAGCTTCAGAGAAAAGTCAGTGTTTGCTTTATTTTTAATTGTATTTTGTAAGTGAAGTCTGTGTGTGTGAGAGTATATGTGTGAGTATGTGTATGTGTGTGAACATGTATGTGTGATTGTCTGTATGTATGTGTGAGTACACATGTATGTGAGTCTGTATGTGTGTGTGTGAGTGCATGTATGTGTGTCAGTGTGTATATGTGTGTCAATGTGTGTGTATAAGTGTCTGTATGTGTGTGTGAGTGTGTATGAGTATGTGTGTGTATGTTTGTGCACACTCACACAAGTTGATGCATATGTGCCATGCCATGTGTTTAGAGGTCACAGGGCATTTTAACCTTGGGACTTGATTTTGGCTTCCCCTTTATGAAGTCAACTCTTGTTGTTTTTAACCTCTGTGCTATGTTCTCTAGGACAGCTGGCTCAAGCTTCTAGGTGACTCTATTTTCTCTGCCTCCCAGATTGCTGTAGGAGTGCTGAGCCTGGCTTGTTATTCGGCTTATGGAAATCAGACTCAGAGTTAATAGTTACTTTTGTCGCTGTGATAAAACTCAACTGGGCTGGATAATGTTAATGGTCAACTTGACTCCATCTGGACTCATCTAAAACCCCAGCAGCTAGACATGCCCATGAGGGGTTTTCTCGGTTGGATCCTTTGTGGTGGGAAGGCCTGCCCTGAATCTGGGCTGTACCTTTTGATGGCAGTCCACTTAAGAGCTTTTGATTTTTGTCTGCTTGCCTTTATTCTTGCTAGCATGTTCATCTATCTTGTTGTTGAGGTATTTCTTCACTGTTATTAGAACCAATTTCTTTGGGATTCTAGAGTAGACTCTAGGATCTCGGAATTCCCTAGACTCTAGCACAGATTGGGGCTGCAAAGATATCCAGTCTCATGGATTGAACAACTGCCTGATAACTAGCGTTTCTGTTGGGGGACAGCCATTGTTGGACTGCCTGAGCCACAGCCTGTAAGCCACTCTAATAAAATAAAGTTCCTTAACACACACACACACACACACACACACACACACAGACACACTTTATCTCATCAGCTCTGTTCCTTTAGAGGACTGATTAATAAGCAGATTATGGAAGAAACAGTCTATTTTATGAGAGAGAGAGCTCATAAAGGCAAGAAAACATGGAGCAGGAAACTTGAGAAGCTGCACAGTCATGAAGAGAGAAAACTGGAAGCCTGAGGTTTGAACTCTGAAAGCCCAACCCAAGCCTCCAGCAAAGTCTCCACCATCTCTTACAGAGCCTATCAATCAGACTATGGGGGCATTTCTCATGCAAATCACCTGCTGCACCAGTATTTGTATCTTCTGAATCTCTATTCCAGCAAAAAGGAGCTTCCTATTTGAACAGTTACCTATGCGATTGTCAGGGAAGCTCGCACATTAGAAATGTTACCTCATAGTAAACCTAGTGCGGCCGAGATGCTGCTCATCCAGGTCTCCTGGAGTCAGTGCTGATACCAAGGGATTTCCAAGGACATTTATTTCATGAAGCCCTTCCTTGGTTTCAGCTTCCCTTTGTCTTTGTTTTTTATTTCTGTGGCCATGCCAGGTCTTACTAGTTTTAGCCTGGTCTGGTCATAAGAGAATCCTTGGCTGTAAACACTCTCCCTGCAGCCTAATCTAGTGTTTATGACAAACACTGTTGTGAGCATATAAAGATGGCGACAGAAGAAAGCACTTTTAAAAGACACATGCTTTTAATGTTTGGTGGGCCAAGGGCCCATGGCTGCATTCCTTTTTGTCACCATGTGTCTGTCTCTGTCTCAGCTTCACTTCACCTCACAGGCTTTCTGACCTTGCCTTTTTGCCCATGACATACTTCATGTGAGATTTTGTGATTCAAATGCTTTGACAAGAAAATCTCTGCTGCATACATCTTATCTTTAAGACGGTCTTCTCTTGATTTGTATGTCTTCATCTGACCCAATCTGTCTTGTGCTGAGGTTCATGCAGTCTTTTACAGCTGGGGAAAAAGCCATCCAGTCCTTGCCACTGTGCTGGAAACCAAATGTAGGAATGGTCAAGAGAAAGCACCTCATAGCTAGAACCCCAGGCCTCTCCTACACCTCCTGTCCCCCACATACACACCCTCACCAGACTAGAAAACGTCCTAACAGGGGAAGTATGCAGATGGAGAAGTTGCAAGGAAATGAGCAGATGAAATGGTCTTGATTCTAATGTGAAGAAATGCTGTGAAGTTTACAAGTAAGAGCACCAGTGTTCCCTAGGAAGATTAAGGAGAGAGAAAGAAGATGGAACTAGCAGAGAATTTGATTTGATATGCAGCCAATTCAGAGGGTAAGAGGAGCCAGGCCCTCAGGATGCTGAGATGAGAACCTAATAAAATGGTAATTGATGCAATCAAGAGCAACTATAGGGTTAGATGTCAGAATGAATTTGAAGAGGCTGGGTGCTGACTCTCCAAGGCTGGCCCACAGCAGGCTCTACTCTTTCTATTTGCAAATTCAAGTCAATTTCACGGTTTGCTAATAAATTTATACTTTCTGAACTGTTGGACCTTTCTCTTGGTGTGCATAAAGGGTAATTGTAAAAGACATTTATTTAGGGTGTGTGGAGGGCATGCATATGCCAGAACACACATATGAAGGTCAAAGGACAACTTGTGGAAGTCAGTTCTCTCTTTCCATTATGTGGGTCACAAGATCAAACTCAGGTAATTAGGGTGGTGGCAGGCACATTTATCTGCTGAGCTAACCCGTGAGCCCAAAGGGAAGAAGAAAAATCTAACTATAGATAAATCTTTATTCTGTCTTTAGAAGATATTGTAAAACACTTCCTTCATTCCGATCTTTCTTCCTTGTACTTTTTCCTTTCTTTAAAAAATCTATCTGTCTGTCTGTCTGTCTGTCTGTCTATCTATCTATCTATCTATCTATCTATCTATCTATCTATCTATCATCTCTCTATCTTATGTGTATGGGTCTTCTGCCTGTGTACATGTCTATGTACCACTTGTGTATGTGCTCGGCACCTGAGGAAGCCAGAGAGGGTGTGAGATCCGGATGGTTGTGAGCTGCCACATAGGAGCTGGAAACTGAACCCAGGTTCTCTGGAAGAGCAGCCAGTGCCATCTCTACAGCCTCTACTTTGTCTCTTGTTATCACCAGGCAGTTGTAGTAAGATAAAGCTAACTATCTCCTTTCTAGCCACTAGTAGTTGTAAGGGGAGGTTCTGATACTAAGGTCTGGTTCCCTAATTGGTTCTTGATTTGTCAATAAAGAAGGCTGGGAGCCAATTGCTGGGCAGAAGGTACAGGTGGGACTTCCAGGTCCCAAGAGGAAAAGGAGACACAGAGAAGGAGAGAAGGGCCATTTCTGCCATGCTTTAGAGGAATGGGGATGTAGCAGTCATGTAAGGCCTTGGGGAGAGCTAGGGCCATTGGCATCTGCTACAGGTGGGTGGCCAAAAATGTTTGGCAGGGGCTAATTGGAACAAGCCATTAAACTTAGGGCAGAAAGAGAGCTGGAGATAATAAGTTAGTAAGGACACACATTTCCAGGCAGGAGGTATTTACACCCAGCAATTGTGCCTAGCAGGAAAACTAAGGCAACAAGGCTAAGTGTGTGGCTTTTATCTGTGGATTCAAAGGTATCAGGAGGTGGCTGGTAGTGTGACCCTTCCTAGAGCAAGGTGGGTAGAAAAGGAAGCCTGATTAGAGCTGCTTGCAACTGATCCCGGAGCTAAGCCCGGTGGAAGAAAAGGCAACTAGGAGGGGCTGGTAGCATAGCCACAGTCCTGGGAAAAGGGGATAGAAAATGTTTAAAACTACCCGCAACAAGTAGTCAGAAACCCAGAGCTTTTCAATGTCTCTAAAGAAGATGGTGTTCACGAGTGTGTGGTCAGAAAGTCCTTAGACAAAAGAGCGTGTCCAGGATCAAAGCTCCTGAGATGCAGCATCGCAATGCTCCCTCCGTGTGTCAGCAGCACAAAGGCTGATGTCTTATAGCTCTGAAGACACAACACACTACGAAAATGAGGAGGAGGCTGCAGAACATGCTGCATTTTAGCCAAGAGAATGAAGGAGGCCAGGGGAAAATGCCAGGAACGGATTTCTAAGGGATATAGTCTGCCCTTGCGGACAGCATCTACTTCTAAGTCAAAAAAGTCAACACAGTCAAAAAAAAAATTCTTAAAGAGTAATGAATAAATGATCAGATCTTTTAAAAATGTTGTTGTTGTTGTTTGTGTTTTTTGAGATTGTTTGAGAACCCAATTGTTCATCTTGAACTATAAATTCACACATTCACACACATACATGCATACGCATGTGCACACACATGCACACACACAGCCCACTTTATATACTTTCTTTTTTTCTAGATTTATTTTTTATGTATATGAGTACACTGTAGCTGTCTTCAGACACACCAGAAGAGGGCATCAGATCTCATTACAGCTGGTTATGAGCAACCATGTGGTTGCTGGGATTTGAACTCAGGACCTTTGGAAGAGTAGTCAGTGCTCTTAACTGCTAAGCCATCTCTCCAGCCCTATGTGCTTTCTTTAAATCAACTTAATTTTCTCCTTAAGCCTCCATTTGATAGATCCTTGGAAATTCAGCTCTTACTGTTCTGGTCCAAGGTGGCCGGCCATACACAACAGCAGAGGCTTGGAGGTTTATGTAGTACCTGGAGAACACTCAGGGCCAACCAACCTGAGGAGGTCAAACTCCAGGTTCTGAATAGGATTCTTGTGTGAGGAAGGAACTCAGTTCCCTGGTGAAGTTTCACCATCTCCCTACAGAACCACTCTAGTGGTTCTAGCTAGTTTAGCAGTGACTAGCTGATGCTGCAAGATGTAACTTAGCTGTGTGTTCAGTAGTGGCCAATTCTGGGAGCTATATGAGGGCTCCTAAGGATGTCTGGTGATTGGAAGAAAGATCACAGGCTCCAGAATTTAACTAGTTATTCACCAAGGTAGAAATGTGGAAGTGTTTGTGTTCATAAAAGGTGATATTGTCATCTTTACTAACTGTCAATATCCTTAAACACCTCGTCCTATTAGAGAACAACTCATTGTTTCATCTCACTTTGCAGGAATTACTCAGTATAAGAGTGCTTATTACGAAGTCACTCTTGTCCAGGAAAACAAAAATAAAAATAAATAGCCCCTAAGGTCAGCCTCCAAACAACCTTGAGTACCATTCACACTAGGCCAGTTTTCTCTCTCTCTCAAGCACAATCTTTTTCAACTATTTGGGAATTTTACATAGTGCACCCCCAATCACACTCACTTCCCAATCCCCAGGTGTTCCTCTCAACCCTTGTGATTTCTTCCCTGAAGAAATACTATGTTCAATTTGTGTTGCCCATATCCTCACTGAGCATGGTCAAACTCCCAGTGGCCAACCCCTTACAGATGGCTGAGTCCTTCCCTACCACCAGAAACCATCAGTTATGGAGAGCTACACCTCTGCTTCTTGTCACAGTTTGTGAGAGAGGAGGGAGGTTGTCACAGAAGCCTTCTATGTCTCTCTTCCTCAACTGAGAGTCTGCAGCATCCATATAACTGCAAAAGAACCTTCCTTATCCTCACAATCAGTGGAGCACATGGGCTTCCCCATGCTTTCTGTAGGTCAGGCTTCTTAGCGCTACACGTCCAGTATTGCAGTGAGTCATCCACAAATCCGTGCGGATTTGCTGAGCTTCCGCTAAGACTGCCCCCATGTCTCACAGATCAAGCTCATGAAATCAAGCTCAAAAACATGGTTTCTTTTTATTGCTTTCTATTAATTTTTTTTTCAGAACCTTTGGTTAATCTCAATGTGAAGTCCAGAGTCCTCGGACCCTATCCAATATTGACAGTTAGATATTGATCCCTCCTCCCTTCTGGAGCCCAGTGATCTGCTGTGACCAGGCCATGCTTATTGTAGCTCTCAGGCCTCTACTGGGAGTGTCATTGACAGTGGTAATTTCCTGGGAATCCCTGCCAAGCAAGATGCCAAGTTCCCATCCAGGTCTACTCCTGCTCCGTCTAAGAAAGCTGCCAAACTTGCCAGCCAGTGTTGGTTCCCTTCTTTTCTCTCCTGAATCCAGTTCCCAAGACTGCACACGACACCACCATGCTCTTTGCTCTTTGTAAGGGATCTGTTGTCTTGCTTTTGTGATTTGTGCAGTTCTAGCTTGAGCTTTGCCGTGAATTAGCTATACAATCTAAAAACAACAACAATAGCAACACTACTTCACTTCCCTGGATCATGGGCTTCCTCGTTTGTAAAATGAGGAGTTTAACTAACCTAGAATTGCCAAAGGCCTGGCAGCCTCCAGCATTCCTTGGTTCCATATGGTTCTGACTCTCCATGTTGCCTAGGACATGGTTGACATCCAAGAACACACCTAGTGGATTTAATTAAGTTCAAATTTTAAGCAAGGAAAGGCTATATGTCCCCAGAGAGGTCCTGGATGAACAGCCTGGGGCAGAGCAACAAATCACAGTATTGGAAAGGTTTATTTTTTGGTGCCTCCCCCATCTCTCCCAGACCTTCTCTGGCTGTGTTTTCCAGCTCCTCTCAGTACTAGGGGTTTTCCTCCTACCAGTCTCTTTGAGGACCATGAAGAAAACAAGATACACTGAGGAAAATACAAGTCCAAAGGTTTGAGGGAAAGAAAGAAAAAGAAAATGAAAGAGAGGTGGGGATCAAAAGGGATGGGGGAAGCTTGAGAGGGAGCAGATTTTGAGGTCATAATCTGGAGGGATCAGACTCCTCAGAAATATCTGTCACAGCAGCCAAGTCACCAAAACATGTAAATAGATGAGAATGGTTATTCTGTCTCAGACCTGTGGTGCTGTGAACAGCCATTCCGAGCACAGCTCTCATGGTGTCTGGAAGTAGAGCCCTGATTTATTTATGGTTGGGGATATGCTCTCCTCATGGCATTATAATTACCTTTATTTTCTAGGCTGTGTGAAGCAACTTAATATGGCTGGCCCCTGCAGAGGATACATACTGCCAGGCATGCAGAAAGCGAGAGTGGGCCATTAGTGACTCCTTTTTGGAGTCTTCCAGGTGTCCTTTTTGGGGCTCCTCCAGGTGCCCAGGGTCATGGGAGTCTGGCCACAGATGGGGTGTTCATCTTCCCAGTGACATCTTCCTCAAACAGGTCAGCCTGTTTCATATGTACTGATACTAAGCCTCAGAAAGCAAGTCTCAGAAAGAAAGCCCTAGAAGATCAAAGAATTTATGACTTCAAGGTAACAACTACCAATTTGCAGGATTTTGTTCAAATTACTGGGTACTGTATGTAGGGGGACCTCATGCCTCAAATGGCATGGCACTGTGTAACTATTTGGAGTCAGAAGCTTCTAGTGGGACTCCCAGCTCTGGAACTTGTCTATGTTGTCCAGAGCACCCCACCTAATGAAACTTCAGTCCTGTGGGTAAAAGGGTAGCCATCCTCTAGCCCAGAAGGCTGTGTCAAAGAGCAGTTACCCTGCAGTAAGGTGGTCTGATGGCACCTAAAGGATACCATCTATAGTAGAGGGGTCCTTCTGTAGTCACTCCTCTGGATTCTCTTGAACTCAGGAGGGAACCGAATCTAGAGACAGTGACAGAGTCCTCTGCTAATGCTCCCCAAGTCTCCACCCCTGATAACGAACCATCATGGATACTGATCTTCTCTTGCTGAAGACTTCTCTGTAGACTTCTCTGGGTTGCAGTGTCAGAGGCTTTGCATTCTGAGTGGGCCTGGGGATCTTCTCTACGGTCACCATTCCCTTCTTCTGTAGGAGGATCACACAGGCTTTGTTCATTCCATAGATTTGTACCTTAGCTAGTTTTTCTTCTCTCCTTTGTGTGTATGGGGTATGTGTGAGTTAGTGTGTGAGAGCATGGACATGTATGTGCAACACAGTACTTGTATGTGGAAGTCAGAAAATAACTTTAGGCGTCAGAATTCACCTGCTGCGTTTGAGACAGGCACATTTAAAAAGTGTTAACTCCTGTGTATACCAGACCAGCCGACCCTGGAATTCAGGGCACTCACCTGTCTCTGCTTACTGTTCTTCTGTAGAAACACTGGGATTAATTGCAGATGTGTGCAGATGTGCCCAGCTTTACTTGGGCATGGGGATTTGAACCCAGGTCCTCAAACTTATAATGGCAAGTGTTTCATCAACTGAACGATTATCTCAGATCAATTTGTCTTCCTCAAGTGCATAGTAAATACTGACTATATTCTGTGACATGTTTCTTTTTAAAGGCCCGGGTTTCTAGAATGTTCTTTTTGAAGAAGTAAGGTACAGAAATGAGCTATACTGTTAAGAATTTCTACAGTTTGGATTTTGGAATGCTCCCCAAAGTCCTGTGTGTTAATGGTTTGGTGCCTAAGAGAAGTTGTGTCAGAGTTAGTGGAACCAGAAGAGATGGGGCTGTCAGAGGTCTTGAGGAATGTGTGCCTGGCAGCAACCATGAGAGCCTAACCTATTTCAGGAAATATTTAAAAAAAAAAAAAATGGACCAGCAGGCGTCCTATGCTACTGCTGGCAACTCTCTGCCCTAGCGGGCTGACCAGTCATGTGCTGGCAGGCAATGGCCAACTTGTTTTTATTTCGTGGAGACTCTCTGACTCAGAGCTCCAAAATCTCTCCACCCAGCTCCTAAGTTCCCACTGGCAGGTCACTACCATGCCAGCCCCAAACTTCAAATCCCCCACAACTTTTGTGGTGCACATCAGGCAAACCCATGCTTTGCCACCTTACCTTTCTCTTTTGAACCACACAAGCTGCCACGTGAAGGAAAACACAACACAAACTTAGTTCAGAAACAATAGTAACTCAATTGAAACATAGAAAGCAGGCTCTGAGGTCCCTTACTGTGGGGGAATGCAGGTGCTCTGAGTCAGAGAGCTGTAGAATGGAAGTTGTCTACTTCTTGGGGCAGAGATTGAACTGTGAATTTATAAAATTGGGATTATTTGCTTTCAGGATAGATTTATATACAGATTTTTGTCTGAATCACGTAGGGAATTTCACCTGCAGTTTGGAACTAGGATAGGGAAAATTAGTCACTGATTTTAAGTAGAGAGGGCAGTGAACAGGTATTAATAAAATAAGTGTCTGTGGCTCTAGGCAGAAAACTGAACAGATAGATGATATAACAAGGTGGCTGCTCTAGGCAGAGAGCTTAACAAGTAAAATCTACCTGCTTCCTATAGGCAGATATTAGTGAAAGTTTGAATTAATTGCTTCAAAGATGGTGTAAATATACATTGTGCTAATATGCCTCACAGAATACTCAAATTCTCTCTAATGTGGGCTCCACGGGAATTCTGGGTTATTATCCTGTATGCCAAAATAGAAAAGGCCTAAGGATAGGCGCATGCAGTATTTTAGTTTATTTCATTTGTTTTAAATTGTTTTAATTTTCAAAATGAATGTGATATTGAGTTTTGTGGTTATATTATTCCTCTGGGAGAGAGGTCAATATAAAGGTTTTTCTGGTTACTGGCTCAAGGATATGCTGATTTGAGAGAAAGGTTTTATCTTTGCATTTTTAGAAAAAGTGATTAATGCCTATACACCTTCCAGAGTAATATGGATCAGATTTGATAGAGGGAGACTCCCAGATTACTAGATTCCAGAGAATCAAACAAAAGAGTTATCTTGATGATACTAAAATTTTGTTTTGAAATTTGTATATTACAGAATATACAGCCTTGGTGAATCTCATTGTCAGACATGCTGAACTGACCTGCTTGAATTCCTGATGTCTTGGACTTTCAGCTGAATTCAGTCAGGACATAGGTATCAGAGACTAAATCAATCATTAGTGTGGTCTTCTTAAGGCCAACCAACTCCCTTATTTTCCCTACCCTCCCCCCCACCTTCAAAAATATTTCAACACCCATATTCAGCTTGAATAAGTTATGAAGAGTCATTGTCCCAGTTCCCTAGGCTTTGGGGCTGGAGGTGGTTATTATATAGGTTGTCTTTCTAGGGAATGTAGAAATGGTCATAATTGGAACAGGGAGAAAATAGCTAGAATTGATTGTATAACCATAATCTCATTCGGCAGGAATCTTTATAATTGTTACTAAGTTGAAGTCATAATTTCTTATTTTGGTACAGAATTTATTTTGATGCAAAATTAAGGTTTTCATTGGTATAAATTTCTTCTATTGATACAAAAATTTTTAAAGTGCAGGGCTTAGACCCAGTCATTCTATAGCTGTTATAACTGTTATGAGATGATTAAGTCTATGAGTTAAGGGCCAAATAACAAATTCTTGGCTCTGAGTTTATTGTTAGGATGTTTTCAGATATTTTAATTAGAAATAGCTAAGAGTACTTAATGGAGAAGAGTCCAGATTATTCTACATAGATAGTTGGTTTTTAAAAATGTCAGAAATCCACAGAATGTGACATTTAATGTTATTTATTCACTTGTTGTTGAGACAAGTCTGTTCCTGACAATATTCCCTTTCTTGGATTCAAAGAAGAAATTGAGTATCAATGGAGTTGCTCTTGTTGTGGTGAGATAGCCACTAGGCAAGAATTGCCTTATTTCATCTACAGATATAATACTGTCCAGAAAAAGAACACAATTTATAGTTTAGGACAGCTTAGTTCAGCTGAGACAGAATAGACTAGTCCTTAATAATTCCTGCTTTTCATAGGTCTTTCAGATGATCCTGGGCCAGAAGGCTGAAGACTGATACTCCAACTTCCTGACTTACTGGGGCTGAATAGGTGGGCAACTGTCTCTACAGTTTGTCTCAGTTCTGGAAGCTGTGTTAGGCTTCCTGTATATTTTCAGTTTATGTTGGCCATTCTTGGATTTCTGGTAGGGTTGAAAGACCACTTATAGTCTCATAGCCAACACAGGCTATTTACATTGAGAGAACAGATTTGAGAAGATGATTTTAAATGTCATACTATCTAAAGCCAGGACCTAAGTCAAGGTAGAATTATAGTCTTCTAATTTAGGATAGATGATAATGTTCTGTCTTAAGGACAAAAATGATGGACTGGGTATTAGGTCTATCTTATACCTTATAAATTACAAAATGATAATAGTTGTGCTCTATTTATATTGAGAGAAAGGTTTTGTTTTTTATTCGAACAGAAAGGGCAAAGTGTTGTGGATGGGCCTGGTGTTGTTTGTATTTTGATGCTAATTTGGCTCTCCTGGGAGAGGCTGCAGACCAGGAGTGAGTCACACACTCAGTTGGATTCTTGTGAACCAATCCCCTAATGAATAAAGGAGCCAATCCCTGGGTGAGTAGTCAGTTGGATAGGGGAAGAGAGGAGGAGGTGAGAGAGAGGGTCCTTTTGAACAAGGATAGGGTAAGGGCAAAATGTAGCTGCTAGAGTTTCCCAGTATCTTGGTGGATCCTTAAGGACTTACCACTGGAGGAATTAGATTTTTATTATAAGTCTTACAAGATTAGGTTTGAATTGTTGTGCCCAGAGACTGAGTTACCATTGTTTCTGAACTAAGTTTGTGTTGTGTTTTCCGTCACATGGCGGCTTGTCTGGGTTCAAAAGAGAAAGGTATGGTGGGAAAGCATGGGTTTACCTGCTCCATGTCACATGACACTGAAGTTGGCAGGTGGGAATCCAGCTTTGAAAACCATGGTAGATTTTCATAGGTGGAAATAGAGGGAAAAGGACAGATGAGGCCCCTAGGAAATAAAAAGTAGACTACTGGATAAAATATCTCACAATTACTAGGCAGATGGCAGGAGTATAAGGACATATGAGATGAGGAGCCAGGGATAGTAGTCCATTTGAAACAGCAAAAAGCCATCTCTGGCCACTGAGAGCTAGCCTAGGTCAGAAGTAAAAAGCAAAGAACCTTCTAGAAATCTTCTGCACAATAAGTGAGTCTGTATTGCAAATCCTATAATGCTGCTACAGAAGCAGGAAGCCTCCATGCTAAGTCTAGGGTCCACACCCAAGAGAGCACCCCCAGGATGAGCAGTATCTGGATAAAAAGGAAGTATATAGGAGATCCTGCTGTCCCATGGATGAAGGGACCTAAGAATTCTAGACAGTCAAAGAATAGAGCACAGAGGGTTTGATAAGTGTTCTGGTAAATCAGGATTCTTCCAGCTTCCTCATTTCTTTGTAAGTTGGAAACCAGGGGGGAGGGTATTTCCTTCATTGGCTCCTGTGAGGTTTAGATGACCAGAAAACCCAGGGTAAGACAGGGAGGTCAGATAAGGCTGAGCCAGGCCAGAGGGGCAGGGGCTGTGTCCTGCAGTACAGCTCTCTGAGACAGCTAGAGACACTGGATTGACAGGGTCATGGAGGTAAATGGCTAGCTGAGACTCCAAATGAGGAATAGTTGATGTAGTGGAGCAAACACACAATCTACTCTTCCAAAATGGGTAGGATGCATGAGAGGCATGATGTACAGAGAGCAGAGAAAGTAGAGACCAGTTTCAAATATGAAGGATTAGGGCCTGGATGAAGTCTCACAGATAGCTGACTGGCCTGGAAAGACTGTTTGAAGCCATGGCTTGTGCCTTTATCGGAGAAGATGATACACAAACTTCTGTTTCAGTGAAAGGGATTTGAGGCACTCTGCATGTTGGAACCCTCACTCAACAGGTGTTCCTTAGTCCAGCCTGAGGTCCTGAGGTGGTGTGGGCACATCCCATGCCTTGAGGAGAAGGAATGCCAGGAATGACCCTAGTCTCAAGTCCCACTTGGTTTAGCAACATGGTAGACCTGGGTGCATTCCTCTGTCCCTCGCATTTGCTCTTATGATCCTTGTATGCAGGCTTGCCCTTGCCTGGTCAGGTTGTGAGCAAATAGTTGAATAGATAGTCTGTTTCTTAGTGTTGTCTTTGCCGTTTGTGGAGTGTAGGGGTTGTGTGCATGGGGGAGGAAAGGCCAGTTGGGCCATTGCTTTAAAGCCCAAGTCAGGTAAGCTCATTCTTAGCTTTTAAACTTGGGGTGCCTCAGCATCATGCTCAGAACAAAGCCTGTAGTTCTTAAAACAGCCTACATTTCTGCACCTTAATGACCCCCCTTGGCCTCTGCTCAGACCTCTAGGACGCTGCAACTTTCCAGACACTCTTTTGCCTGGGACATTTTGTACCTGTAGTTCCTAGTGTGCACAAAGCTGTGTCACTTATTCCTCATCCTTGCTACATGCTGCCTACACACCATCTTCCTAGAAGCATTCCCAGCCACGGTCCCAGAAAGGCCCCCAGCTGTCTGATCTTGCCAACCCTCCTTCCCAACTGGGTTTTTCTCCTCAGCCTTTCTCAACCTATGAAGTTCTTTATATTTTATTTCATTCGTCAATTTTCTGCCTCATGTCAGTTGAGAGCTATACACAGGGCTTTGACTCTGCTTGCAGTGCCTGGCACTTACCTGTTACTTGTTGAGCCAGGAGACCAGTTCCGGTGCTGAAAGAGGCATTAACCAACAGGGTGGTATTGGTCGGTTATTTCTCATCTTTGGTCATCAGTTTCTTTGTTCTGAAGTGGACATTGGAAGCCAGGTATGGTGGCACATGCCTACAGTCCTAGCTTCTAGAAGGCTGAAGCATGAGGGTCATGCTTCATGAGGGAGGCCAAGGTCATCCTTGATGGCCTAATAGAATCCTGACTTGAAAACCAACCAACCAACCAACCAAAAAATCCTAAGTAAACAAATAAATAATTTAAAAAAATCAAGTGGGCACTTGAATAGGCGATTTCTTTGCATTGCTACCTACTTGAAGACATATGGAGTTCCTGTCTTCAAGGGACTTACAGTCTAAATAAGGAGTCTCGAGAGTAATGGAAGGGAGTAGAGACATGTGGCCCTGACAGAGAACCTGAAGAGGGCTTGCACCGGCAGGTCTGCTATGGTTCCAGACAGAAGTCTGCTATGGTTTCTAGAAGTCTGAAATGGGGCATAAGCCTTTGCAGTAGGATCCAGGTCTGACTCTGCCTATGTTGTGAAGTGCTTCCCAGCCTCTAGGCTCCGCACTCACACCATGGTGGGGGAGGGGCTGTGGGCCCAGAGTGCCCCCGCATCTCCTAAGAAGGAGCCATAGTCACAAACCTGCAGGCCCACATCTTGAACTCATTTGCCAGCACGAGGGAGTCTGGTTTTCTGTCACAGTCCAAGGCCCATGTTTACTCAGCTTCTCCTCTCCCCAGCCCAGGGAAAGATAACTGAACTTGATGGATAACCACTAATTGGATCATTACCTTCATTTTGAAATGATTGCCCCTGGCCACTGGGGGCATTCATTCTGTGCTGGGGCCCCTTTGGTCTTGTAGGTCCCCACCAGCTCAGACCCCAGCAGGACTATGACCCCACAAGGGCTCACAGCTGTGCTCTTCCTACCCCCCACCCCCCAGCCCCCTTCTCCCACCACAGCTTCATGCCTAGCCTGCCCTGGTGCACCTTGCTCCGTGCAGGGGCGTCTTTTTGGTCTTTCTTCTCAGTGGCCCCTGGGAACACCAGCTCCAGTTGTCCCTTCCTGCCCTTCCTGAGTGCCACCTCCCAAATTCTCTGCCAGTCTGCTGCCCATAAAGCTCTTCCCTGGAAGAGAAGTCAGTTCTTTTCAATTTTTTTTTCTTAAAGATTAATTAAATAATTTATTTTTAAAGATTAATTAAATAATTTATTTATGTACATGTGTGTGAGCCTGTGGGAGTTTATGGGCACCACATGTATACAGAAAACCACAGAGGCCAGAGAAGGGTATTTGTGGATGCCCTGGAACTGGAGTTACAGGTACTTGTGAGCTGTCACATAAGTGCTGGGAACAAAGGCCAGGTCCTCCGCAAGAGCAGCTGTCTCTCTAGCCGCTAAGAGCCAGTTTTGAAGGCAAGGCGGTATCTCTTCCTTCAGGCACCTGTCACCGTCTGGCACAGGGGTGGGCACACAGGAATGGCTGTCGGTTGATTGATGTTATCAGGCAGTAGGAAATGCTGGAAAGGGAGGACAACTCATTCCAGTTAAAGATGGAGGGAGGCCTGCATCGGATGGGAAATAGATGACGGGGAGGAATAGAAGGTCAGTGGCTCATAAGAGGCATCCAACTCAGAGTTCTGTCTTGTGGCTCTGACCTGGGAGTGTGGGTCTAAGAAAATAGTTTATGGAACTAATTCCTCTGAGAGTGCTTAAATAAATTACCATAACTCTTGAGTTGAAATGGTGTAGCCACAAAAGATGCTCAGAAGAACACTGAACGGTGCAGGGAAATGTTCCCAGTGAGTAAATACATGAATAAAAAAGAGTGTACGCTACGACATCTCCAGCACTGTGTAGACATACCTTCAGGGTAACAGGCATTCACTGAGTACTTACTGAATGCCGGCATTGTGCTGTGAGCTTTTTCTGAGTTGTCTCATGCCATCTCCAGATGGGTCCTAGGACCTGGGCACTTCCACTTTCATTTTCTGTATGTAAAACTCAGACGTGAGAAGGATGTAAATCTCTTGAGTCTGTGCTCTGTAATGTGTTCTTAGAACTGTAAGTTAATAGGCTACTAACTAAAGATTTTGGAGCCCCATGTATCTCTTGCTGCCTGGGGCATGGCTCTAGGGGGAGTAGGTTAAAAACAGGGCAAAGAGTTAAAGGCCCACAGTGAGGAGGGCTGATCAGCCATTCATGGTTCCTGTCCAGAAAAGAGATGGTTGGGTGGACAGGGATGCAGATTTCTAAAGAGCACTGAGCAGGGCAGAGCGTGTGTCACAAAAATCAATGAGACTGAGTCAGCCAATATTTGAGCCTTTGTCCCGAATGGGTGGAGGCCCTGGTTTCAAGTCCAAGAATCACAAAAGAATCTCAAGCATCATGGAAGTTTTCCTTCTCTCTCTTTCTCTCTCTCTCTCTCTCTCTCTCTCTCTCTCTCTCTCTCTTCCTTCCTTTATTTCTTTCTTTCTTTTAAGAAGAAGATTTTGGCACTATAAAAAAAGATTTTTAGGAGGTAGAGAGAGATAACTCATACATAAAGAGCACTGGCTACTCCTACAGAGGACCGGGGTTCATTTCCAGCACTCACATGGCAGCTCACAACTGTCTGTAATTCCAGTTCCAGGGGATTAAACAGCCTCAAACAGACATATATGTGAAATAATAATAATAAAAAAAACAAAAACAGATTTTAAAGCCATGCGGCCTCCCACACATATCTTTCTTAAAGGATTTTTAAAAGACCTTATATCCATTTGGCTCATAGGGAGTGACACTATTTGAAAGGATTACATTGTATAATCTTGTTGGAGTAGGTGTGGCCTGATTGGAGGAAGTGTGTCACTGGGGGCTGGCCTTGGGGTTTCAAATGCTCAAGGCAGGACCATTGTCTCTCTCTTCCTGAGGCCTGTGGATGCAGACTGTAGAAATCTCAATTTCTCCAGCACCATGTATGCCTGTGTGTGACTATGTATACTGCCATGGTGAGAATGGACTAAACCTCTGACAGTGCTTCGATTAAACGCTATTCTTTATAAAAGTTACCTTGGTCACAGCATCTTTTCACAACATTAGAACACTTGACGAAGACACTGAATGTTGTGGTAAGCATTGCAGTCTTGCTACACCAGTGAAGTGTATTTTGAAATGCAAATAAAAATTTGTATTTATTTTAAAAAAGGAGAAGAATGAGCTGGTGGCCAGTTCACAGCAGGATGGCCTCTGAGGGCTTCTCATTCTCATAACTTGTGAGCAAAGCCAACCTGGCAATGAAAGCTAGAGTTTTCCTTGGGCAGGGTCTTGAGTGAAAACATAAGGGGCCAGACACTGCCCTTTGTGGCCCCTGAGAAGGAAAGTGGAGAGTTTGTCCACAGAGAGCTTCCCAATTTCCTCGAAGAGCTCTCTTCCAACTCCTTTCTTCTTGTAACACACAAAAAAGTTCCATGTGCTGAAGATGGCAGAGGGACTTGACCGTGAGGGGTCTGTCACCACAGGCAGAGTTAATACTATCAGTATAGGGTAAACTCCGTTCCCTTTACCTCTGTGTCCTTCCCTCCTCTGCCACATGAGTGCTCAGTGTGTCAGACGTCATCTTGCAGTTAAAAGCACCAAACCTATTTTGATACTGGACTTCCCAGTTTCCAGAACTTTAAACCGATAAATTTACGTTCCTTTCAGATTGTTGCTACCAAGTATTTTATTATAAGTTCAGTAAAGTCTATGGTTCATATACACAGACCAAGGCTTGCACCCTTTAGACATGGAAAGATTGATATGAAAACCCAGTGCAGCATTGAACCCCAGGCAAATGGTCAATTCCTTTGGCAAGCCCTTCCTTTTCTACCTCATCTGCCCACTTTACCCCTTTCTTCCATGGCCCTCCATTTAAGCCTACAGGGGCGAGGGGGAAGATACTGCTCTAATTCTGCTCTAGCTTTTGGAGATGTTAGGGATGCGTGACAGTGGGGGAGGGTGACATTTACTAGTGCTAAGTTTATACTATAGACAGATCTTAGTGTGAAATGCAGAGAGGCAGAGGGAAGGTAAGACATTGTCCCTGTCCTTAGGAAGATCAAGGATGCTGTCCCAGTAGAGCCCCAGGCTATGGACTGCAAGCTTTGGTAGTGGTACTCAGAGAAGGCAATGAGGCCCAGCCCAAATGACATAGGCAGACATACTGTGAACAAGGAAGGGTTTTCAGGAGGAAGGGCAAGGATGGAAGATGATTTGGGGCTGCCCAGGCTGACTTTTGACATTGAACAAGCTCAGACAGAGCAAAATAGCCATGAAAATATCTGTCTACACTCTCAGAATGTTTGACTTGTCCATGGAATTTTGCACAGCCTTACACTAGTACCGTTCTCTGTCCTTCCTGCCCTATCCTGCCCAGGAATCTGACTACTACAGTGGTGGCAGGGCTCTGATTCAATCAGGAATCTGCCTGTCCAAATAGTAAAGGTCCTTGTCCCCAATTGGTTTTTGATTAATCAATAAAGAAGGGCACAAGGCAAGGCCCTCACAAGACCCCTTGTGAGGGCTAGGATGCAGACAGGAAATGTAGAACCACCATGACTCATGGAAGAAGGATGGAACCCAGGAGCGGCAGGAGATAAAGCCAACCAGCCATGTGAGATTTCAGGTAAGTGGTCATTGGCCACTTCCCTGATTGGGCTGATGCAGCAGGGGAAGGTTTAGGAGTGCCCAATCTTTGAAGTAGCCAAGGCATTTTAAAAATAAGCGAACGTGTGTGTGTGTGTGTGTGTGTGTGTGTGTGTGTGTGTGTGTGTGTTTCATTCAAGGATCCAAAGATAGCTTCTGGGCATTGATTCAATGGGAGCACAAGGCAGTGTAGCAAAACGGGTGGTGGCGCACGCCTTTAATCCCAGCACTTGGGAGGCAGAGGCAGGCGGATTTCTGAGTTCGAGGCCAGCCTGGTCTACAGAGTGAGTTCCAGGACAGCCAGGGCTACACAGAGAAACCCTGTCTTGAAAAACCAAAAACCAAAAACCAAAACCAAAACAAAAAACAAAACAAAAAAACCCAAACAACAACAACAACAACAAAACTCATTTTCTTTGGCAGTGCCCTCAGCCAATGGACTCAGAAAGACTCTGTCTTTCAGAAGCAGGATGGCACTGAAAGCAGAGGGGCACTCTGCAGGCACTGTCCCTCTCTACCAGGAGAGAAGTTGTCCCCTGGAGTGTCCTAACCAGGTCTGGTTCTGAGGACTCTTGGCTTCATCTGATGAGGCCCAGCTGAGCAACACCAGTTTCCCCATTTCCCCTGACACAGCCTGTCTTTTGGGGGAATGCTTTAATATCTCCTCAGGCCCAGGAGGAGATATTAAGTTTTAGTGAAGGCTCCATTGGCTGTAGGCATGAGCTGTGCAATGCTGCCTTTGTGTTGGCAGCTTGTTTTAGCCACAGAGAACCAGCTAGTTCTAGAACCCACTTTCCCTCAATCTCCCCTTTTCATCAGTCTCTTGGGTGATTCACATCTTTGGGCATGACTCTCATTTTACTGACCAAGACAACAGCTTTCATGCTTTCTTCTTCTTCCTCTTCTTCCTCTTCTTCTTCTTCTTCTTCTTCTTCTTCTTCTTCTTCTTCTTCTTCTTCTTCTTCTTCTTCTTCTTCTTCTTCTTCTTCTTCTTCTTCTTCTTCTTCTTACAGAGCATCTGCCCTTCGCCCTCCCCTATACTACCCCAGCTCTTCCTTGGTACCCAGCTGGATTGCACAGGATCAGCTGTCTTATAATTGGCTTCCTCATTTGAGTCCCTCCACATGTTTCCTATGCTTTTTTCCCTTGGAAAAAGAATCTGAAACTCTAGTAGGTGACTTCAGCTATGAAGGATCCAATGGCTAATGCAGCCACCTTGTATAGGAACTAACTTCCTCAGCTATAGACCGATGGTCTGTCTCTCATTGTGGGTTGAGTTACATTATCCACAATATTGATGTCCCAAAACTAGTATGTGGGAAAGTGACTTTATTTGAAGATAAAATCTTTGCAGAGGCCACAAAGTGACAACAAATGCTATTCTGGGTTTGTGTGTGCCTTATTTCGGTAACGAATGGCCATTTAAGAGGAGAAAATTTCAATGTGGAGACAAAGCTATTGGGAGAAGGCCTTGTAAAGACAGATGAACGTGCTGCCATGATCTGGGGATGACCAGGATTGCTGGAAGTTCCCAGCTACCAGGGCAGAGGCACAGGATGAAGTCTCAAATAGATCCAATTCTGCCAACAAAGTGGTTTTGAAATTTTAGTTTTTGCAAATAAATTTCTGCTGTAAATCATACAGCTTATGATAATTTGCTGTGTCATTCTAGGGAAAAAATAGCCTTTCTCCCTCCTAAGAAGACTTTTTTTCTCCCCTTTCTTGCTCTAAAACTAAGGAACTTCTTCAGAACCTTTCGGTCCATTCTTTCTGGGCCAGCATAGATCTGGCTAAGAAGCACAAGTCCATCCAGGAGATGTGTGACAAGACTGTGAAGAACAAGCCCTCTCCTCCTAAAGATACCAGGGAAGCCTATGTAGGCAGAAGCATCACGGGGAGAGAACATGCAGATGAAGATTTAACAGGAGAATACGTGTGTTAAAGCAGTTGGCATGACAGTCACAGTGGCTGTCATGCTGTGGGCATTCACCTAATGCCTGTAAAGGATGTTAGAAAGTGGCAGATTGTTACTGCAAATATTCAATCTCAATCAGGGGTTTCTACCCTACCCTAGATCAGTTCCCAGATAAAAGACTCATAACTTTTATATTTATAATAAGCCTTAGTTAGCACTAGAGCAGGGCAGATATCTACCCTCTGAGCTATTTAGAATCTACTTCTCCATCAATATCCATGAATTATAATTTGCCTTGTTCTATCTGGGTCACTCTTAACCCCAGTTGGCCAGCCCTCATGGCCATGTTTTCATGACTCACCTACCCTATGGTGGTTTCTCCTTTCTCAGTCTTTTCTCTTCTACTTTTTCTCATGGTCTCTTCTCAGAACCCAAGCCTGGGAACTGGAACTCCACTTATCTCTCTTCTGCCCAGCTATAGGCTGTAGACATCTTTATTCACCAATCAGGGAAAACTTGGGGGGGATTGGGCAAAGTTACATAGCTTCACTTGGGTCTATGTGAGAACTTCCTCATCTCTGGGACAACCCAGTCTTGGGAGACCAGTATTTAGCATTACAATATATAGCAACAGACCAAACCTCAACAGAAGATGTTTTGAGAACTGGGACTTTCCCCCTCCATTAGGTCCTGTTGGTGTTTTCGGAGGACATGTTAACGATGATGGCTTATCTTCATTGTCAACTTGACTGGCTTTAGACTCACCTAGGAGATACACCCGAGATTGTATATGTGAGAGCATTTCCAGGGAAGATTAGCTGAAGAGGTCAGACCTGCCTTAAACATCAGTGGCAGCTATCCCATAGACTGGGGTCTCAGACTGAATGAGAGGAAAAAAGGAGACAGGCAGATGAACATAGACGTTGTTGTCTCTGCCTCCTGACAAGCACCATAGGCTAGCCTGCTCTTAAAATCATGATGGATTCTATGCCTCTGAGCCACAAGCCAAAATGGACCATTCCTCTCAGATGTTGCTTTTGTGTCAGACATTTGGTAGAAACAACAGAAAAAGTAACTAATACATCAGCTAAATTGGTTTGAATGAATTGTCAGGCATACATGCTGTAGTACAAAGGAGGAACCCAGTCTCTACCCTCAGGGATCCAAGATAATAACTGACCCTGCTGCTTTCTATTCCAGGGGACTTGGGGCAAGCCATTGCATCTCCATAAACCTCTATTACATCATTTGCAAAGGAGAGAGATGGGGAGAGGGGGGAGGGAGGGAGGGAGAGAGAGAAAGAGAGAGAGAGGGGGAGGGAGGGAGGGAGGAAGAGAGAAAGAGAGAGAGAGAGAGAGAGAGAGAGAGAGAGAGAGAGAGAGAGAGAGAGAGAGAGAGGAGAGACAGTTTCTGGAAGTTATCTGTGTTCCCTTTTAATGGCTCACCTTATGTATAGCACCCAATCACATGGACATATCTGTCTTCTGGAGAAACTAGAAGGGTTTTGTTCTAAGTGATCAAGTACTTAGCTAAAAATTAGATTTCTACTAGGGTTAGAAAAGGGTCAATAATAAAACTAACACTTGTATATTTCCTGGTTTGGGATCCATTTTTATTCTTTAAGGGCAGGTTAAATTTGGCTGTAAAGTAAGTAGTTTGTGGTACACAAAGATAGCCAGTCAGTGGAACTCCTGATTCACATCAGGGAACAAGTTAAATGGATTACTGGATGAATAGGATTGATCCATTAAACCCACACCACATCCCATGGCTAGGCACTCTCACTGTGTAAATGTCTCAGGTGAGATGTTCCCCAGACCCAGGGGAGGTCATTGTTGATGCTCCCTAGGGAGGGAGCTCTGAGGTGGAGGTTTGCAATGAATGGACAGGATATGATGTCAGAGGGGACCAGGAGGACTCCTGCCTGTTCAAAGGATGAGATAGTAGGAAAGTGAGAAGAGGGAACATTGAGCTGGGCTACAATTCCAGGAAAGGTCTTGGCAGCTCTCTAGTGAACTATGGAACCCAGAGAGCCTTGGAGGACTGTTCTGAGTTGGCCCTCAGGGCATTTCTTTGCTTGACACTCAGAGCATGCAGGCGACCCAGGAACAGCCTGACCTTTGACAGATTATTCTCATTGACTGAAGTGATTCCTGAAGAAAGTGATTCCTGAAGATTTCTCCCTCCTGGGAGAAAGTAGGAGCAAGTAGGTCCTGAAGGGACCAGAGAGCTCCCTACCTAAAGTTACCTTACAAAACTTACATCAAGTACCACAGAGACAGAACTAGCACCAGGCCATCTGGCTGAAGAAATTAGGACTTTCTCTGCTTATGATGGTTAAACGGCTTATTCAAAGTGACAACTCACAAAGTGAGGCTCCCAGATGGGGCTATTTACACCCCCACCCTGAACTATGGCTTAAGCTGTGGATTGTGACCTCACATGGGGTCACAAAACAATGTGTGGGTTTAAAATGTTAGCAACAATGAGCAAATTAACTCAAAATCAAATGGCTAATGTTTTCAAGGATTCTGTGTGGTTTGGCTTGGCCCAGGGAGTGACACTATTAGGAGGTGTGGCCTTGTTAGAGTAGGCGTAGCCTTGTCAGAGGAAGTGTGTCACATTGGGGGTGAGCTTTGAGACCCCCTTCTAGCTGTTTGGGAGACGGTCAGTCTCTCCTGACTATCTTCCCATGAAGATATAGAACTCTTAGCTCCTTCTCCAGCACCATGCCTGCCTGGACACTGCCATGCTTCCTGCCATGATGATAATGGACTGAACCTCTGAACCAGTAAGCCAGACCCATTAAATGCTGTCCCTTATAAAAATTGTCTTGGTCATGGTGTCTCTTCAGAGCAATGGAAACCCTAATGAAGACTGAGTCTGTCAGCTCTCTCTAACATTGTGTAACATGACTACATTGTGGCCTTGGTTCTGAATATACAATGTGGGCCCTTTGCCCTGTGCATACTGTCATTCTATAAATGGCATTAAATGCTTCTAGAAACATCTTAGGTCAGGTTCTAACCTGATGCACATTGTGGTCTCTCTCTCTTTTTTTTTTTTTTAACTGTATTTTCGAAGTTTTCTGTTCTTGTGCAAACATAATGATTCAGTTAAGGGAAAGACTCTTAATATTTCCCCTCATCTCTCCTCAACATATAAACAACAAATTATTGTACCTTTGGATTTTATGGCTAAAAAAGTTTTATTTAAAATTATTGAGCTTCATAAAAAAAGTCAGATATATTTTAACTTGGTGAAATAGCCTTTTTACTGTGCTATGAAAAAAAAAATACTGGATAAAGCAAGTTAGGAAAGGAGGAGCTGATTAGACTTGGGGTTCTAGGAAGGATGTGGTCCACCACGGCTGTGAGCATGAATGAGGTGCCTGCTCATACTCATCACACGAATGAATTCCGACACTCAGCTCTCTTTCTCCTTTTTGTTCTGGACTCCCAGCTTGAGGGAAGATGCAGCCCACACTCCGGTGAGTCTTCTCTTTCAGTTAGGCCATTCACAGGCACATCTAGAGGTATGTCTCCTAGGTGAGTCCCATGACTAACCATTACAAGTCCTAGTCTGTCCTCTTTACTTTATAAGAATGGCTGATGAATAGGATCGAAATACCTATTATCTCTGAATATGTCGAAGATGTTCCATGACCTATACAACCATATAATTAGATAAGATTTAATTCTTCATGTTAAACAAACACATCTCTCATTACGAAGGTTTCACTTTAATGGTAAAATTGTTTACCAAAAAATTAAAATACATTTCTTTATTGTGCTTGGTTTATATACCTATTTTACAGAGCTACATGCCTGGGTTCTCGAAAAAGGTTTTTGGGTGAGAAGGGGTCACAAGTGCATAATAAGTTTAATAAATTTGATCAGCTATAGACTCATAAGTCATGCTATTTCTCTGGGTCTTGTTGGTACCTACTGTTGGGAAATTTTCTCCCATGTTTCCTAGGTTCCACACCCATTCTTCCCTCTAAACAATTTCTGGCAGTTTCTATTACTCTAATCTGTTAGGGTCTCAGCCATTCCCCAGGCAGAATGGGATTCTGACAGCCCAGCATGGCTACAGGGACCTGAGGAGTGAAACTGGTTACCACCTATGGTGATGCTGGCAACTGTGGAGCTGGAGGCTGCTATGGCACTGAAGGTGACTGTGGCTACCCCGGCTGGCCACCTCTTAGTGCTGCATGGTTAAGAAGAGAGGAAGGAAGACTGTCTGATGCTGGGTCAGAATCTATCAGTGTCTCTTCTACCTGCCCCGATACTGGCTCCTGAGGTTAGGCCAGCTTCTTCTCTTTGAGGGTCAATCAAGTGATTAGAAATTGGAAGTAATTGAAGAGTTTTACAACTGGAGAAACATTTCTTGAGGTGAGAAAATAGAGGCCCAGAAAGCACCCTGAAACAGCTCCTACCCCAGGCCAGACAGCCAAGTAGCTGGTTTGAGGACCTGAACATCCCCAGGTCCTGGCTTGTCTGATCCCCTAAGTTGCCTCTTCTGAATGTGGGGGTGTTCAGACAGGCTTTCTGCAGACTCCAGGATGCTCCTGTTTCCTGGCTTTCTCAGCAGAGAACTCAGAACCACCAGCGTCTCAACAGAGAATGTAACAGAGCATTGCTCTAAGTCTAACGGTCCATGGAGACACCCTAGACGCTGTATTTGATCACCATTGGCCAGCCTGCCTCCTTGATGGTGTAGGGCAGCTGCCCCCAAGAACGAGGGATCAGGTAATAGAAAAGTTTTTTCTGTTTGGGCTTCACCACCTGGGACTTCAGATAATACCAAATAGGCTGAGAAGATTTAGGAATGATTCTGTAGGAAGCTGGCTGGTAATAAGCTTTACATCAACGATTCAATATGCTCAAAGCCCCTGCCCACCACCCACATGAAGCTAATACGCAGCAACCTGGATCTTCCCCCAGAAACATCTTAGCTCCATGAATCAGTAAAAGAGTCTGGCCTAAGTTACAGACCTTCTTTGAAGTCCCAGAGAGGCCCATAAATAAAACTGGGATGTTGGAAGGGCTGGGGGGGTGCTCATTTTGAGGGATCCGTACACAGCTCTTTCAGACCCACAGTGATTTGTAGCTGCCTCTAAGTCAATTTCCTGGGGCTCATAAATCTTGATTCAACCAAAACTAAATTGTCATCAATATTTATTTAAGGTATTTCTTACCACTCTATAGGAAAGGAAGTTAAAAAAAATGTCAACATTCTCATCCACCACCCTGGAGATGACAGGGACCAGGGTTATTCCTGGGTTCCTCCCAGACCACTTCGTCGTGAACCATAAACCCCTGGGTAACAAATGTACCATTTCATGGTCAGTAAGAGTGGTAACTGTCACTGGAGAAATAAAACTGAGTTATTGTTTCCAGTTTCAAAAGAACAGCAACAAGTATAAAAACAACAACAACAACGAAAAAAATCCCCAAACCCCTGTATGCGATTCCCATCCTCCTCCGCTCAGACACCTGCAGCCATCTAACGTTTCACCGAATCCTGCCACATAAATGCATAGCTTCACTCACTAATCCATATGGCTCCAGAGACCCCTGTCACATGAGAACTTAAACTGATGGGGCCAGGCAGCCCAGGGCAGCTTAATCTTTTTTAATTCAAATCGACTGAGTCCCATGTGGCTGGGGATGATACATTATATGCTGCAATCAGACTGACCTAGACTTCTTGGGCTCTAAATGATTAATGAAACTGCCTCCAGTTTGTTTCTATGGTGATTGGAAACCCGACCCGGACTGAGGAATCTGCCATTCATGGGGAACAGAATGGGAGGGGGGTCCGGGGGAACCCTGGCGGCTGGTGGCAAGGCAAAGGTGCCCACAGGCTGTGAGTACCTCCCCCAGGCCTGCTGCTGCGGTCTCGGAAATCAGAGTTAAGGGGGAGAAAGGAAATGGTGCTCAATCTGACGCAGACTTATTTCACTCCTCAGGGGATCCAGTAACTTTTAGGAGAGCTGGAGCAAATGACCAGAGAAGGAAAGGCATGGCACACCGAGACTACACTTGGCTTCCCAAGGCAAATGCAATGGAGCTATGGAACATTTGTTCTTTGTTTCCCTTAGAATGAACGGTTTTGCCTGTTATGGTAGGCCTCATTTCTACTTGGTTACTCTTTGGTCCTTTCAAAATGATTTACTTCTTCTCTCTCTTCTTCATTTAGAATAGATCAGTTCTTTGCATTATATAGCAAAATGTTGTTGTCAGAACAGAGGCCAGATGGACTTAAGGGGAACTTGACAGTCCTGACAGAGAATTGATGGAGACATGGTTAAGGCCGAGGCCACTTGCTACCATGAGAGCTGGGTCCAGCTTTAAGATGTGGTTCTCCTGAGCTTGAGCTTTCCCACTAGAGCCTCTGAAACAGACCCACACCCGCAGCTCTGTGAGTTCCTGAGCCTGCAGTCTATCCTCACTCAAGGACCAAACAAAACACCCTTGTCTTTTTAAAACCTGGTGACTCATCCTCTGTGGCCACCAAGCAAGGAACAACTCTGAAAACTGGTGTAAGTTACACTCTTCTTTCTGATTATCCAGCTAATTATGTGCCACGTAGAAGGTCTATACTTTAATAAATTACACGAGGCCCTCCAAGGTTTCTGTTCACCTCCCTCTGATCTCTCTGCTAACCGAAACATTCATCCCTGACTTTTCTCCATGTGTATCTGGTTCTCTGTCTTCTTCTATAACCTCCCCTTTTCCACCTGCTGAGAGATTCCTCTCAGCCCCAGTTAGGACACCATCACAGCACTGATCATTCATCCCAGGCACAAGCCTCTCCTTCTCAGCCTCATTTCCATGGGGTTGTGTCTTTGATAATGAAGAGTGTGTCTGAAATGTTGCCTTGCATGATGGGAAATCTCCATCAGAGTTCAGCAGACAGTGTTCATGAAGTTGGGCCCTGCACCGTCATACTCCTAGATGGAGGTCCACCTGGCTGTCACCTCTGTTGTCCCTTTCAAACTCACTTTTGGTTACCAGTGATGGGTCAGGCTTCCAGCAGATGTGCAGGGATGCTTCTGGAAGACCAACAGTTACCGCTCCAGTTCAGCTTTGAATCAATCGCTCTTAACTCGGAGGTTGTCAACCTTCCTAATGCCACAACCCTTTAATCCTCAGGTTGTGGTGACTTCCAACTATAAAATTATTTTCATTGCTACTTTATAACTACTTTTGCTGTTGTTGTGAATCGTAATGTAAGTCTCTGTGTTTTCTGATGGTCTTAGGGGACCCCCGTGAAAGGGTCCCCAAAGGGGTTGCAACCTACAGGTTGAGAACTGCTGTCTTAACTGACTGGGAGCTTATGTGGCCTAAGTTTCCCCAGAAGTTTCTAAGTTTGAATTCTTTCCAGTTGCAGGTCTTGGGGAGGGGGCATCTCAACCAGGCAGAGCACTGTCTGGAGGGTGGGCTGGAGCACAGTCACCCACTCTGGCCCCTTTGCACTGATCTCCTGTAGACAGCAATTGCTTGAGCTACACCTGTGAAGCAGGCTCCTCCTTTTGCCCTTGGCTCTGAAGGAGAACCTAAGTGACAGGAGGCCTCAGCTAACCTCTCACCTGTGCAGTCAGACTGCCTCACACGTCACTGCTATCGAGGACTCCTGTGTCCTTATCTAACGCCTTCACAGAGAGGTATCATGTGTACCTATCTTGTTTCCTGAAGACAGGGGTGGTAGAACCTGGGTGTGTAGCTCTGGAAGGGAGGGAAACTTTCTAGGGACCCAAGAGCAGATATAACTGAGTGAGGCAAGAGAATGTCCTGGCAAGAGTTGAGCTTGAGTAAGTCATGTCTCCTGCATAGCCCCCATGTCCCTCTTTTCCAGAGCCCCTGTCTGTTGTTCAGAGCATACCTCACAGTATATTCCTCTCATGTCATACCTCTGTTTCTACATGAATCAGGGGCAAGGCTGATCCAAGGAGAGGCAGAGGCACTCACAAGCCTGACAGGGACCCTACTTCTGTTAGGCTTGTGAATGGGACATCTCTTGGCCTCTCTGCTTTGTCATCCCTCATCTGTTCCCCCCCTTTCCATTTGTATGAGACTTATGAAAAGAAAAATGTTTTCTTTTCAATTATTCAGACTCACTGCTTCTTTTTAGAAGGTTCTTTCCTGGATGTCTGAGGCCCCAAGTTTGGCAACTAGAGATGACAAGCTGGGCCAGGAGGACTTGAGGACAGAGCCAGACACTAAGGGGAGGAATGTGAGACCTGCAGAGGACACCAGGAGAGGCAACCAGAGCCATGAATATTTAGACAGTGAGAGTGGAATTCAACCTGATGCAGATGCACAGGAGATTAGATAGGTAGCCACAGCCTAAAATTAGAAGCAGTCTGGGGTGCGTGCATGCATGTGTGTTTTGAAGTTCAGACTCTGGAGACTAACTGGGTTAAAAACTCAGAACTAGCCACTTATCAGACAAGTGGTCTTTAGGCGAGGACACTGTATGTAGCTTCTCTGTCTGTAAAGTGGATATAATGTGCTTCCTGAGTGACTCATAAGTTCATGATTGATACGTGGTTACTTCAGATTGGCTGTGGTTGAACAGAGAGACTCCTTGTTACATTCATTGGCATCTTTCTTTCACCTAGAGGGCCTTCACTACTCCCTGGAGGGTCAAATAAACTGGAAGTTGGCACTGCCTCCAAATTCCTGTTGAAATTACAACCCTGGTGTGATAGTATGTGAAGATGAAGCATGGAGTTCCATCCACGGGGAAGGAACTCTCATTCATGGGATTTGTGCCCTTAGCAAAGAGAACCCAAGAGTTCTCCATCTCTCTCTCTCTATCGTGTGAAGACAATGTAAGAAGTCAGCTGTCTGTAACCTGAAAGAAACATCACCAGACATTACCAGCCAGCATCCTGATTATGAAATATTTAGGGTGATGGTCTAGACAAATGTCTCCAAGCAGCCAGAGGAGATGAAGCAAAGGTTCAGTTGCTAAGGATGCTCCATACTGTCTTCAACCAAGTTCTGGCTAGCTCAGCTGAGACCCAAGGATGAATGACAAGGCTTGAAGCCTTTTAGACTAGAAGGGATCATGACAGAAGACAGAGAACATAGCAGAGCTACAGGAAGAAGGCAAAGGAGACAAGGCCCAGCTCTGTAGATGCAGTGACAGTTAAGAACTCAGAGAAATGAAGACATCTCAGTAAATTATCGAATAGATGGGAATCACACACATGTGCACACGCGCAGACACACACACACAAACTACACATGCACAAACACATGCACACTAACAAACACACACATACACACACGCACATGCATACAACACACACAAACATGCACATTCTCACACACACATGCAAACATGCCTGCATGTGTGTGTGCATACCCACACATATACACATACACACTCATATTCATGCATACATATCCACACATAAAAACATGCATACACATGCATGTACACTCACAAACACACATATACATAGGTGTACACATGATACACACACATACACATGTCTGCACACGTGCACAGATGCACACACACACACATAGACATAGAGACTTCTGCTGGTATTGGTTCTGAAGACATCTATATCAAGGAATGCTTCTTAGTCGCTTGCTGTAGAATAGTCACAGTTGGAGAGATCTAACTGATTTACAAAGCAGTCTCTAGGGCAGCGGGCCCTTGGGTAACTGGAATTTGAATGCCTAGGCACTTCTGATTCTTTCCTTTCTTTGTCCCATTTTGAGTCTTACCTAGTGGCTTTTATCCTTCAGGGCACTCTCCACAACTCTTCCAGTCTACTTCCCACACCATCAAGACTTCCCACCTCCTACCCTTCTATAAACATCTGCATGTGTGCTCTCCAACTCAGCTTCACACCTAGGGCCATGCTGACTGATGAGTGGGCCTGCTGTGCTTCGGATTGGCAGGAAAAGACATTGGTTAAAGGGTAGAGGCTTGCTAGCTCATCAGCACATCACCAAAGGTTGGAGCCGAATTTTGTTAAATCTAAAAGACAGATCTCCAGCTGGACTGTCAACAGTAAATGGCCAGATTAGATTAACATATTGAATGGGTAATTTCATCAAGCAGTTCAAAAACTAGACACAAATAAAGACACACAATGCAGTCGACTCCCTCCATTTAACAACAGCAGAAATGTGGCTGTGGTCACTAGGTTTTTGCCTGACTTACAGAAGTTTCTGTGTTAATCAGTTTTTCATCCTGTGCCATCTGAGGGAAACAACTTCAAAGTAAAAGATTGATTTTGGCTCACAACGTCTGAGGTTTCTGCTCCACGCTGGGCTGCCCTCGGTGCTTTTAGGCCTGTGGTAAGGCAGGAGCATCATGGCAGAGGAAACCTGATCACTTCATGGCAGCCAGGAGTCACACACATGCACACACACACACACACACACACACAATAACACACACAGACAAACCACACACACAAACACATACACTCACAAACATATACATACAAACACATACACAGACAAGCACACACACATACAGACCACACACACATACCCCACACCACACACACATAGAAACACACACACAGGAAGGACACACACACACACAGAGGAGGGACACACATACACACACATAGAGAACACAGGGACAAGTTATCCCTTCCAAGGCCATATCCTTAGTGACATGCTTCCTCCTACTTGTTTCCACATCCCCAAAGCCCATTCAGCTACGAGTTGATAACTAGATTAATTCATTGATGAAATTAAAGCTCTCACAGTCCAATTGCCTCTCAAAAGTGATACTATCTAGGGACCAGATTTCAGCTCATGAGCCTTTGGGGGTGCTTTATATCTAGCAGCACTTGCCAAGTATGAATTCTTTTGTTTTGGTGTTGGTTTGGTTTTTTTTATCTTCTTTTTTTCCCCACCAGATTTATTAGCTGTGTACTGCATGTGTTTCTGGTGCCCACAGACATCTGAAGAAGGCATCAGGTGCTCTAGAACTGGGAATGTGATCCATCCTGTGAGCTCTCTGCAAACAGCTCCTGTGCCTTCAACTACTGAGCCATCTCTCTACCTTGCCTGTGTGTCCCAACCTCCAACTAAGTATGCTGTTAAACCTACAAGTTGTATTCTTCTACACACATCTGGCCATTCTGGGTTTTCTTTTTCCACCTAATATTGTGGCCTTAAAATCTTGCTATATCAGTACAAAACAAGAATTTCTTCATTCTCCTTTAAAGTGACATAGCATTCCAATTAACATACATGCACACATACACACACACTCACACACAAGCACTCACACACACTCATACATATACTCACACACACTCACACATACTCACACACACGTACTCACACACACACTCACACACATGTACTCACACACACTCACACACACACTCACACACATACTCACACACACATTACTCACATACACACTCATACACACATACTCACACACCCACTCACACACACACACACTCACACACATACACACATGCACACACATGCACACACACATGCACATGCCATACACTCACACTCACTCACACACACACATCAACACACACACACACACAATTTGTTTACTGGTATCGTAGCAAGGGACATTTCAGTTGTTCCCAGTCTTTTGGTCTTGTAAGCATTGATACAATGAGCTATCTCATTTGTGGGCAATACTCCATATACTCTAAGAATTTTTGAATTAGAGATAGTATTTCACACATGGGTTTACAAGCATACACACAGACACTTTTTCAACTTAAAAAGTACTGACCATTTAGTTTTGTTTCCAATTAAATATTTATTTTTAATGGCAATTGTAGACTTGCATGCAATTGTAAAAAAAAATAGTAGCCTTCACCCAATTTATGCTAACTGAGTGTAAAACCATATATGGTGTTCCTAACAGAACCAGGAAATTAACATGATATATTAACTGGGTTGGTTGAGATTTGGCCAATTTTACAGGTGTGAATGTAGGTGTTTGCTTTTATACAATTTTATTTAGCTTCTTGTACCTACCATCATAATCAAAGCAGAGATAATGTGCTGACTGAACCACAAGTGTCTCTTACTTCTGGTAACCTGGTAACTTCATAGTCAGAAACCTTACTTAAATGCAACCCTATGATGCAGTATGTGATGTCTTTTGGAAGTGCTATGAAATCAGTATAATGCCTTTGAGGGTCATCAGGCTACACACATTAACAGTTCGTTCCCATTAATCTTTTCTAGTATTCCAGTGGCATGGACACATCACAGTTGGTTTAGCCATTCAGGTATTGGAGGATATTGGGATTGTTCCCTTTGCCACCCATCTTCTCAGGTCCCAAGGCTCTGCTTGAACTGGAAATGACTTTGGTGTTCATAATTGTCAGGTCCTAGTCACTATATGAAAGATAAGAGGAGAGGAATATGGTTGGTTTTCAAGTTAGACATGACACAAAGCCAAAAATGATGAAACAATATCACCTAGGTACTGAAAGAAAACAGCAGCAACAGCAGCAGCAGTAACAACAGCAGCAGCAGCAACACCAGCACCAGCAGGAACGGCAGCAATAGCAACAGCAGCAGCAACATCAACAGCAGTAACAGCAATGGCAACAACAGCACCACCAACAGCAACACCAGGACCAGCAGCAGTAGGAACGGCAGCAATAGCAACAGCACCAGCACCAGCAACAGCAGTAACAGCAATGGCAACAACAGCACCAGCAGCAACAGCACCAAACAGCACCACCACCAGCAGCAATAGCAACAGCAGCAGCAACAGCACCACCACCACCAACAGCAACACCAGCACCAGCAGGAACGGCAGCAATAGCAACAGCAGCAGCAACATCAATAGCAGTAACAGCAATGGCAACAACAGCACCACCAACAGCAACACCAGGACCAGCAGCAGTAGGAACTGTAGCAATAGCAACAGCAGCAGCAACAGCACCACCACCACCAACAGCAACACCAGCACCAGCAGGAACTGTAGCAATAGCAACAACAGCAGCAACAGCAACAGCAGTAACAGCAATGGCAACAACAGCAGCAGCAGCAACAGCACCAAACAGCACCACCACCAGCAGCAATAGCAACAGCAACAACAACAGCACCACCACCACCAACAGCACACCAGCACCAGCAGGAACTGTAGCAATAGCAACAACAGCAGCAGCAGCAGCAACAACAACAGCAGCAGTAACAGCAACGGCAGCAGCAACAGCAACAGCAGCTACAGCACCAGCAGCAGCAGCAGCAGCAGCAGCAGCAGCAGCAGCAGCAAACCTTTAATCTTGAATTGAAGCCAGTGAAATGAAATATTCTTCAAAAACTAAAATTTTCACCATGAAAGATGTTTTCCATTCAGCACTGGTTGAGAGAGAGAGTATAGCCTGTACATGCATAAATGTAGTTAAAGGTAGTTCTTCATGTAGAAGGGGACAATATCAGATGGAAACACAGATAAGGACTGGAGAACTGGCTCACTGGCTAAAAGTGTTTGCAGTGTAAGCCAGGAGCTTTATAAGTTCAAGGCTAGCTGAGACTAAAGAGTTTAAAGCCAGCCTGGGAAACTTAGAGGGGATCTGTCTCTTAGATTAGGAGTAGAAAAAAGAACAGGAGACATAGTTAGTGGAAGCATGGCTTTCTCTTATGGGCAAGGCTGAAGGTTCAATGCCAAGTACGGAAAGCAGTAAATGATATGATTCCAGATACAGCAGGCATGTGGGCAAAAAGGAAAGACTTTCCCCTTCTCTAAAAACTGAAAGCATAAGTGACAGTTTAAAGCAAAGCGAATAAAATAATCATGGGGTTCATAACTGAAAAAGTAAAATATACGACCGCCACAGTGCAAAGCACAGGGGAGCTCAGTGAAGCTCTCCTGTTTCACAGGTTTTCATTACATGCAAAGGATTGTAATGTTAGAAAATTGCAGTCTGTAAAAAGCAAAAGTCGGATATTGCAATCCTTAAAGAACCAGAAATAAAACAAAAAGGTTTAACTAGAAATCCAAGGAGGGCAATAAAATGGAATTTGAAGAAATAACCCAGAAATGGGAAAAGAGGAGAGACAAGCAAACAGCCAGGCGGGAGGGTAACAGGAAAATTACTTGCCAACAGTCGCGTGCTGCAGAGGTTAAGCACCTCAGCCAAGACCTTCCCGCCCTGACCATTTGTCTGGCTCTAACACCATAAACCGTGGGCTGGAGACATGGCTCAGTGGGTGAAGGCACTTGCTGGTCTTGCAGAGGACCAAGGATTGATTCCCAGCACCCCTGCTGGGCAGTTTACAACCAGGACTCCAACTCACGCTTAACACTGTGTGGATACGGGGACTCACATCTGTGTGAGTGAACTCACAAGTTCAGAGACAGACACAGACAGGTAGGGGAGGGGCCCAGCACAGTGGAGTGTTCATCTTAATGGATTGTTATAAATCTGGTCAAGATACTGAATATTTTCAGTATCTGAAAAAAACTTCCTAAGTTTCTCCTCTATCCACTCCACTAAAGTGATAGATATATATGTATATATGTATATATGTAATATCCCATAGAATACATCCCTTAGAATATTCACACTGAGCTAACTCCTAAGCACTTTGCTGTTTATATTTCTATCAATGAGGAATATCTTAGCCTGTTTATCAATTTAATATAAATCAAATCATGCAATCTTCATTTTAATATCTGGATTCTTTCACTCAATATATCTTGAGGTTCATCCATATCACATATATGTGTTCCATGTACTTTTGCTTATAGCATTCCATTTTCCGTGTGTGTGTATATCTGCATATGTGTATATGTATATATTTGTGTGTGCACATACCCACATGCATACATATTTAAACTTTTGCATGCTAATGCCTACTATCAAAGTATTAATTTATGTATCCATTCTCCTATTGATGAGATTTTGTTTTCTTTTTCTGATTTTTAGCCATTATAAGTAAAGCTACTACAACCTTTTAAAAATGTCTTTCTGTGTATATATGTGTGTGGTTTTATTTTGTCTTTCCTGCATTTAATTGCTTTAACTAATTACATATGTCTTCCAGTGATATTAAAGATGCTAATTCTGTTTTGAAGCCCCACCATCCATGAAAGAAAGGTCCCATCGTCATTATCCATTGGTGTTGTCTGTCTTTTTAATCCTGGTCTCTCTGATGGGTGAGTTGTGGCAGCTCTTGGCTTCTAGTTGCATTTGAGTGATAGGTAGTAGTGCAGAGCACATTTTCATGGGCTTTCTGATGGACACTTGGATAGCCTTTCAAAATTGTCAATTCAAGGTCTTTGCACCTTTTTACAATTGGGTTGTTTGACTGAACTCTTTGGTTCGTAAGAGTTCTTCATGAATTTCAGAAATGAGCCTTTTATCCCACTATGCCCAGGTACTGGTGCCGGCGCTTTTCAGTTATCGTCATGGTAATCTGGAGGACAGAAATCTTCTGGTTTTTTATTTTATTTTAATTTTTTTATGGTTTTTCAAGACAGGGTTTCTCTGTGTAGCCCTGGATGTCCTGAAACTCACTTTGTAGACCAGGTTGGCCTCAAACTCAGAAATCTCCCTGCCTCTGCCTCCCAAGTGCTGGGATTAAAGGTGTGTGCCACCACTGCCCGGCTAGAAGTCTTCTGTTTTAATATAAAAATTTCAATGTTGTTTTCAAGACTACTATTATTTGGGGGGGGGGTGAATTTAGAGCCTCATGCATGTTTTACAAATGGTCTACTATTAAGCTACATCCACAGCCACTTAAAAATGTTTTAATCTCAGATGGGTTCATACTGAGTTGCCCAGGGTGTCTTTCAACTCATACTCTTCCAGTCTGGGTAATCCCAGACACTTGGGATTACAGGCTCACGCCACAGTCCCCGTTAAGACTTATTTACATATTTGTTTATTTTAACTCTTCTGACTCCTTTGAATTTTCTTATACAATTTAGATTCTACTAGTCAATTTCAGCAATCAAACTTTCTGGAACTTTGATTGGGATTTCATTAAACTTAATAATTAATATTATTAACCAATTGATTAATCAATTTATTAAATCATTAATTTAGGAAGTATTGAGTTACCTCATCTCCAATCTTGTGTGTCTCATATAGTTAACATTTTTTTTATAATCTTGTCAGGTTTTCAGTATACAAGTCCTGTGTGTGCACTTTGTTAACTTTATTACTAGGTATTTATTTTGATTCTGTCTTAAAGCCATATTATCTTTGAAAATTTCCTTTTCCAGTTCTTTGTGGGTACTTTATAGAACTGCATCTTTATGGTTATTTAGTAGTAACTGGGATCTTAGTTCTAACAGTTTGCTTCAGTTCTTTCAGAACTCGGCACACGTGTTGGTACCTGTAAATAAAGACCACTTCCCTACTTCTCCACACGGGTCTATAGCTACTTTACCTTTCCTTTTGAAAGAGTTTCCGACTATTCTGCCCATGGGCTGACTGTCCTAATTGAAGTTGTATGTAAAATGAGCCATAAAAAATAGCCAGACAAGAAGAGTTCCTTGGAAAAAATATTGAATACTTTAACTGGAGAAATGATTTGAATATGATTTCTGACCAAATGCTCCCATTGATAGAAAAGATTTACCTGTACAGAAGTATGTACACACACACACACACACACACACACATACACACACACACACACACACACGCACGCCCGCACGCACACTCACACACACACACACACGCATGCGCACGCGCACGCACACACATACAGACACATCAGCAGATGTATAATGAATCACCTTCACTGCAAAGGCATAAACATTCTTGCTTAAAGAAAAATTTTTGTCAAGTTTTATTCATGAGCTGGGATGGTATAACGTTTGTTTATATCAGAATTTGCCTCTTGATGTCTTGGGATGTTTTTGGAAAGCATCTATATTGTTGTGTTTATTTGTCTAAGCACTTACGAGGTAAGGGTAAGGTCTGGCAGAGGTTCTTAGCATACAAGTTCCTAAGTAGTGCTTTACTGATACGATGTTCTTCCTCAGTGAGTGCATTATTAACTGCAGAGGTGGGGGGTCAGTTGAGCCGGTTCAGCCTCAGTCTTCAGTTGTATTGGACAACTAGCTATACTAACCTTGAAATCCTTAGTCATTTCCTCCTGATAGTCAGATAACCTGGGTTCCCATTTACCTCCTCGTTCCATAGCTCTGCTTGTAACAGACTATTTCCAAATATGGCAGCATCTTCTTTCCACCCACCACCATCTCAGCCTCATTCATCAGAGGGCTATCTCAGCCTCACTCATCAGAGGGTGTCACTACCAACAGCTGGGCTGTGGAGGCGGTAGGGGCGGGCAGGATTTGAATTAGGAAAACCTGAGTCTGGTGGTGTCATACCTGTGCATATCTGTGTAGCTGTGGTTCCGGGAGCTACATTGTAACGATTGCCTGTCCATCATCTGCCAACTCTGGCCTCTACTCACTGTCCTTTCTTCCATGTTCTGCTCTGTTCACACTAGACATTCCTGCACTACTGACTCTCCATCCTCTTTTTAAAATGACTAGTATATTCCTTATTTGGTGTCTCTGCCTCCACTTATAATTTCCCTAGATTCCAATGTGTCCAGCACATTCATTTACAAACACTAGGACCATGGAGCAAAATTTGCTTGATACACAGAATAGGAGAGAGAATGAAAAGATATGTAGGTATCAAAGACGGGGTGAAACTAACAGACACACTGGTTGTTGAAATCTGAAGGGTGCCCGGCCTCCATATTAGATCACATTGGATTGTTTTCCAGCAATTACAGCTCTGGGTTTATAATGTTTTGTAAGAAAGTATTAGGAATCTCAACTGCAGTTAACCACAGGGTTTAGTTTCCTCTTGGAAGGGACCTTATTTACTGTCACAGTATGAAAATCGTTCCATTCTGCAGTGCTCAATAAACAGAAAAAAACCCTAACATCTATATTAAATAGTTGCTAAGAAAGTAAACATTTCTCCCCTTGTTTTCTCCAAGCTGATTAAGCACCAGTATGTTCAGAAATGTTTCCCAAGTCTGAGAAGTCTCCCTCCGTTCTTAAAACCACTCGACGTGGGCTGTTTTCCTGCCAGTTGATTACAATTTGGCAGCAGTTTTTGAATAATTTACAAATTTTAAATTTCTATGTCCCAAACACATGTGTTTGCAGCTAAACAGACTTGAAAGAATATGCAAATTGTACTTTTATGTAAAAAATGAGCAAATGCAGCTTCATGCTGGAAAAGCTTCATGCTGTCACCCTCATGTTTGTGTTTAGACTAAGCCGTGTGCCACTGCCCCGCATCAGACGGCATAGAACATTTTCCCTGGGAGATTAGATGTAAATGTTTATGACTGCAGACAGACTGGGAAGGGATTGGCACTTATTAAGAATGACCCTGGAGTATTTTCTCTGGCTTCCACATAAATATCCCAGAGTAGTAGTCAATCGAACCAGATGGTGAGGCAGAGGGGTGTGAGCATTACGCAGGACCCTTGGGTCTCCTGGGTCCTGTCATGTGACAATGGCCACCAGGAATGTGATCAGGAGGCTGAATCTAGAGCACTGCAAAGAGCCAGCACCTTCTCAGTGTGGGTGTGAGGCTGATGATAAGAAATATCTTCCTAAAGTCAAGGATCTCCATCTCCCTCACTTCCTCCCCCAGATCCTCACATTTTAAAAGGATTATTTACACTTAAATACTTGCATGAAAATGGCCTTATATAAACCACTAGATTTTATTAAAAGATTAGCAAGCATATGAGCATTGAATCCCATCCTCCACTGTGGGGACCAAGTTCTGGTGCTTTATCTAAATGGGATCGCTTTGAACTCCATACTCAGCATCTTCTGTAGGCTGAGCTAGGGGATAGGCCACCAGATCTGCAAAAAGGATGGGACTTGGTTCTTGAAGTGGAGAATAAGATTCTAGCATCTTACTATTGAGACTTCTTGCCTTTCACGCTTAATCCAGACTGCATCTAAGACTTTAGTGACCCATTAAGTTATCCTGATACTAGCCATGCCAGTCGGATGACCATCCTTCATCTTTACCCTCAGTGCCTGGAAATCCAGGCACCTTACCACACTGTCAAGGGTATTTCACAGCCTCTCATCCCCCATAGCCGCTCTCACCAAGGCCACAAACATCCTCCATGGTGTACAGCATCCGCTTCCACCTTTCTCACCTCTGCACAGTCTGGATGCTCTTGTCCTCGCTCCCATGGCTAGGCCTCCTGTTTCCACTGGCTTCCATAACACCACATTCACGCGTATTCTTCTGTGGGGCTCCTTCGTGTTCCCCTTCCTTTCATTAGGTAGTCTTTACGCGTTGGCTACCAAATTCTACATGACAAGCTCAAAAGATGCAGAAATGATGTGTGTGTGTCTTTATGTGTGTATGTGTGTCTGTCTGTGTTTCTGTCTCTGTGTGTGTGGAGGATGTGTGTTTGGATGTATGTCTGTTTATGTGTGTCAGTGTGTGTGTATACATGTGTATATGTGTCTCTCTGTGTATGTGTATCTGAGTATATGTTTCTGTGTGTGTGTGTGTCTGTGTGTCTGTGTGCCTGTGTATATGTGTCTCTCTGTATGTGTATTTGGGTTTGTGTATGTGTGTATGTGTGTATATATGTCTCTCTGTGTGCCTGTGTATATGTGTCTCTCTGTATGTGTATTTGTGTCTGTGTGTGTCTGTGTGTGCATATGTGTCTCTCTATATGTGTATGTGTGCATGTACGTGCTTGTTCATGTACTTGTGACTGTGCCCATGTGTGTCATGGCATGTTCCAAGCTCAGAGGACAACCTTTCCTGACGTCTTTACTTCCCACTCTGTTCAAAACAGAATCTCTTGTTTACTGCCGCACATGCTCACAAACTCCTGGGGATGCCTGCATCCCACTGCAGGAGCATTGCCATTATAGACAGGTGTCACTGTGAGTGGGTTTGCCTGTGTTTCAGGGGTGTAAGCTATGGTCCTCAGGCACAGCCCTATCCACTGCATCATCTCCCTCTATTGAAAAAGTCTAACAACATTTCTTATTAAAAACACTCACCTAGGGGTAGTAGGATCTTCCATGGGCTGACAAAAGGAAGGAAATGGACTCCTCCCTAGAGTCTCTGCCCCCCC
>NW_022196912.1:7600350-7616451 GCF_008632895.1 Mastomys coucha | reverse complement strand
ATGCTGATTTAGCAGAGTGAAGCCAATTCTGGCTTCTAATGTATGGATAGGAATCAACTTGAAAGTCAGCACATTTGTTATAGTCAGTTGCAGCAGTAAGCTGTACTGCTTTCCCTGTAGGACCAGGAACAAGTCCAGGATGTCTACCACCCCCACCACACATACGCGGCTCTAGTCACAGTAATTAGGCGAGGAAAAGAAAGAAAACCCAACCAAATTTGAATGGAAAAAATACAATTTGCTCTGTTTTCATATGACCTCACTTTGCATGTAGTAAATTCTAAAGAATCCATAAAAAATTATTAGAACTAATTATAAATGAGTTTAGCATGGTTGCACAACACAGAACCAAGTTTATAAAAAAAAATCAACCAGACTTCCATAACACTGGCAAGAATAATAATTAAGACAATGGTCCTGTTTATGATTGTATTTTTAAATAAATTATTTTAATAAATTGCGAAGTAAATTTAAGGGATACAAGAAGGCTTGACAGGTAAACACCCTTGCCGCCAAGTCTGCTGCCCTGAGTTTGATCCTGGGGACTGGAAAAAAGATCTGCTGCCCACAGGTTGTCCTCCATATGTATGTGCACATATATGTGTATATGTGTATATATATATACATATATTATATATGCATATATGTATGTACATATATACATATATATGAGAATGTGACACACACACACACACACACACTGTGGTGGTTTGACTAGGTTTTGCCCCCTTAGATACATGTGTTGAATGCTTGGCCATAGGGAATAGCACTATTAGGAGGTGTGGCCTTCCCGGAGTAGGTGTGGCCTTGTTGGAGGAAGTATGTCACTGTATAGTTGGACTTTGAGGTATCCTCATATGCTAGACTCCACCCAGTGGGGATAATAGTCTCCTCCAGATAGCCTTCAGATTAAGATGTAGAACTCTCAGCTCCTCTAGCACCATGCCTGCCTGGATGCTGCCATGCCTCCTACCATGACTATAATGGACTGAACCTCTGAAGCTGTAAGCCAGCCCCAATTAAATGCTGTCCTTTATAAGAGTCGCCTTGGTTATACTGTCTTTTCACAGCAATGGAAACCATAAGTAATATATACATGTACCTACATGATATAAAATGTAACTAAAAATAAATAAATGTAAAGGTAAGATGTGTACAGTAAAACTCCAAAAAAAAAAATCATTGAAAAAAAAACCTGAGGAAGATCTAAATAAGTAGAAAAGCATCTCATATTCATGGACTGGAAGATGCTGACGTGTCAATACCTCCCAAGCTCATCAACAAAACCATCCCTACTAAAATCTCAGATGGTATCTGAAGATACCACTGTCTTGGTTTCTTTCCTTGCTCTTGTGATAAAATAGTTAACAAAAGCAACTTTAGGGAGAGTGGGTTGGTTTTAGCTCACAGTTCAAGACTACAGCCCATCGTGGCAGGAAGACAAGCCCGAGAGGCCTTGAGGCAGCTGGCCACATCAAATCCACATTCAGGAAGCCTGTGCTCAGCTCACTTTGAGTAGAGTCCAAGATCCCAGCTCACGGAATGATATCATCTATGGTGGGCAGGTCTTCCCACATCAATCACTCTAATCAAGAAACTTTCCCACAGGCATGTCTTGGGACCTGTCTCCCAGATGACTCTACATCTTACTAAGGTGACAATTGAGATTATCAAGCACAGTAAGAATAGTTTAAGATTCTTGTGAAAATCTGAAGGGTGCAGGAAAGCTAAATCCATCTTGGAAAAGGACAAACTGAAAAGACATGCCTTTCCAAGTTTTAAAACACACTACAGAGTAGTGTGTTTGCCTTTGGTAATCAAGGCAGTGTGGCATTGGCATAAAACTGTACCTTTAGATCACTGAGACAAAACCAAAGATCTGGATAAAAGCCCTCTACCAAGACAGTTTAGCACAATAAATACTATCTTATAACCAATGCTGTGAGACCACTGATATTCAACATACAAAACGACTTCACCTCATTCTATGCTTCAGCTGTCATTGAGGAAGCCGAGAAACTCACTGATCCCTCCGCTGTACATCTCTCCTCTGAGTGCCTCTGCTTTTCTTGCTTGAAGGTTTCAAGAGCACCAATAACTCAGCATAACCCATGAAGGGCTAGAATCAGAAAAAAATGACTTATATTTTCAAAAGACAAAAACTCAGAGGAGGATGGTGGGACAGAAGGACAAATGTGTGCTTCCAGGGTACTGCATAACAGTTCAGCCATAGAAATCGCTGATGGAGAATAAAGTGTAGCTGAACTTGGAGCTTGAACTTCATCAAGCTTTCCTTTCAAGAGCCTCTGTGGAGATTATTCCGCCATGGCAGCGTACCTTTCTGGAAGAATTTAAGAACCCACACCAACAAATGGGAGAGCCGTCTGTGCGTCTTGAGTGTTTGGTGAGTGACACTGAGTACTTGACGCTGAGGAGGTCTAGACTCTCCTCTGTAAAGATTTTATGGTGGTGTCGATGGAAGGAGAGCATCTCACGTGCGGCAGAGCCATCTGCCTGTGAGTGTCTGTTATGACGCTCTCCTGTGATGCCAGCTGTTAGTCTCTGTGACGCTCTGCTATGCTGTGCTCCGCACAACCTTCTCCTCCTGACGGAGACACCACAAACCATCTCACAACTACATGTGTTTTCATAAGAGATTTGTAAGCCAAACTCCTCCTACTGTTTGTTCTTTTTCTCTTCTGCTTGTCTGCTTGTGGAGGCTACATTGGTTGGGTGACTCTAGCTGTCCTTTAAGAGTGTGCTGGGCTCTTACACGACCATGCTGTGAGCTCATCCATATGCTCTGTATTGAGTAGTGATGAGAATTTGCACTTGGCCATCCTCAGGAATTATCTGTTCTCTATATGCCTCTGCTGTTACGGGGATGTGATTCAGTACCTGCTGAGAAGCATAGTCCACTGAGCCCTTGGGAAGCTCGGAGAAGTGTGTCGCCGGAACTCACCGCTTATCCTTCTCTCCAAGCTTTGGCTAAAGATGACTTCAACTGGAATTAGAGAAGGAGATGGAAAGGGAGGAATTTGGGGAAGAATTATTTTCCCTTGTTTTCCTCTAATAAGGCCTGATAGGTGTCTGGTTGAACACATTACATCCTGTACATCCTGTACATCCTGGCCTTGCTTTGAACTTTTCCTTCTCTTCTAATAGTTTATATTGTCTCCCATTGACTACCTGAACACTATCTAAGCCCATGCCTCTTGGTGGCCAACGAAACAAGCTTAACAGGTCTCTTAGAGTTATTGCTAGGAAGAGACACACCATGACCAAGGCAACTCTTATAAAGGACAACATTTCATTGGGACTGATTTAGAGTCTCCGAGATTTAGTCCGTTATCATCATGGTGGGAAGTATGGCAGTGTGCAGGCACACATGATGCTGGAGGAGTCAAGAGTTCTATATCTTGATCTACAGGCGGCAGAAGAAGACTGCGTGCCACACTGAGTTTAGCTTGAGCATATATGACCTCAAAGCCCGCCTCCACAGTGACATACTTCCTCCAATGGGGCCACACTTACTTCAAAAAGGCCAAACCTTCTAGTAGTGCCACTCACTATGTCCAAAAATGTGAACATATAAGTCTATGGAGGCCATTCCTATTAAACTGCATTTCAGTTCCTGGCCCCCATAGGCTTGTAACTATAACATGATGCAGAAATGCATTCAGTCCCCAGAGTCTGTAACAGTTTCCACTTTGTCTAAAAGACAAAAGTCTGATGTCTTTCCCGAGATTCATGGCAATTTCTTAATTGCAATCCTTTTTAAATTAAAAATAAAAGATCACATACTCCCAGCATACAATGGCACAGGATATACATGACCATTCCAAAATGTGAAAGCACAGTGAGTGAGGAAATACTGGACCAACCCAAGACCGAAAAACCAACTGAGTAAACTCTGAACTCTGCATCCTCATATCTGATGTCAAAATGCTCTTCACATCGCCTACTCCCTCCAGCTTTGTTGACTGGAATACACAGCTTCTTTCTGGCCAAGGTATGAAGGAAGGGAAAGATATCATGACCCGGTGTCTTCAGGAGAAGAGTGTGCAGATAGGCAGTCCCTGGGCCACAGGCTCGGAGAGTAAGTGTCTCAGGTGTGGGCACTGGGAGGGGTTGGGGGGGTCTTAGGAGGGATTATGTTTTCCATTACTCAAACATCTCCAATTTCAGCTTCCAATTTGGGGAAGCAAAATAATTTTGGCCCCCCACGCAGTATCTGTCTCTGGAATGGATTATCTGCTTTGTTAAGTTCAGAGGCATTCTGATAAGGGTAATTGAATTAGGCCTCTCAGGGCTGCACCGGCAGGCTAGCTGCCTCAGTAGGGGGTCAGCTGGCCAGGCCTGATGGTGCAGGCTCTCTCTGCACTGCCAAGCAGCCCTCCTGCCGGTCTCACCGCCTTGGGCTTGACCTTTGAAGATTGCTGAATTGTGGGGAGCCCTAGTACTCTCCAGAGTCCCTATGGCTTCCCTGAAGTCTGTTCCCAGCCCTTTGGAGGACCCTCGGGCTCTCTAGTGGATGCATAGAAGTCTTTCCTTGACCCAGAGGAATTTCTGGAGGTCCAGGGAATGTCTGCCTGGGGACAAAGGAGCAGGAGGTCAAAGTGTGAACTCTGTTGACCTAAATTTTTCCCAATTCCAGAGAGGGAGCTTTCCCCAGGGAATAGTTGCACCCACCTCACGCTGTTGCCAGGACCCAGCAACTTGAAACAGAGCAGTCTGGACAGGCAAAAAGAGTATTTAATAGCAGCCAATCAAATTTATTAAAAAAAAAATCATTGAGCTGAAATGAATTATTTTACCCCAATAATTTCTCTTGTCTTGACTGTGGTCTCTGTACCCCCATCTTCTCCTCCTCTCTTGTGACCAGCATTAAAGCCCAGTCTGTTAGCCACAGAGCTCGTCAGGGCTTAGTTTCCTGTCCTCAGACTAGGGGTTCACTCAGGTGAGGAAGAACAGAGCTACACATTCAGCAAAGCACCTACCCCCAGGGTTCACCTTAGCTTCAGTCAATTCCTTGAAACCATAAAGTACTACCGAACACTTTTCACTGCTGTCTATATCACCCAACCCAACTCCTGTCATCTAATGAGGACCCTGAGCTTCATCATTACAGTAAACAATACTGATCCTATTCTTTAAATCTCTCTCTCTCTCTCTCTCTCTCTCTGTGTGTGTGTGTGTGTGTGTGTGTGTGTGCGCGCACGTGCATGCATGCATGTGGGAGTCAGGGGGCAACCTTGGGTGCTGGCCTTCACCTTCCACCTTATTTGACACAGGCCCACAGGCTTCTGGAGATTTCCTGTCTTTGCCTCTCATCTCACTGTAAGAGTGCTGCAAGTAAAGATGTTCACAATCATAACTAGCTTTGTGAGGGCTCTCAGGTTCTCACATTTAAGTTCTTTACCTACTGAACCATTTCCCCAACCAAACCAATGCTATTTTAGAGGCCATTTTAACAGATTGAGATTAGAACCTGCCTCAATAATCTATTTCCTATGTGATCTTTGCAACTTAGTAACCTGGGAAAAATGGCAGTTACCCAAAGATGCCCAAACTTTCTTGGTTCATCATGTCCTTGGCATCTCAGTAGGTTTTGCTTTGCTTTGACATTGTCCCTAGGTCTAATGAATCACTCAAAGGTTCAAAAAAATACATTTGAGGATATTTAGGTAACAATCAAAAACTTGTATTAAAAACAGCACGTTAAGTTTGGGGACCTGGCTTAGTGGGTTAAGTGCGTGTGCCCCAAGTAATCATGAGGACCACTGTTTGAGTCCCTAGAGCCCAGGTAAATGCCAGGCAGGTGTGATGGCCTGACTATAATCCCAGTACTTGGGAGACAGAATCAAGAGATCCCAGAGGAAGCTAAACTAGCTGAATTTGTGAGCTCTGGGTTTAAGTGAGAGACCCCTCCTCAATATATAACGTGGATATGGAATATCAAGAGAGACATTCAGTGCCAACTCCTGGCCAATGCCTGTGTACCCACACAAGAGTACCTACACATATATGCAGCCACCCATAATACATGCACATACATTTTTAGAAAAAGAAGAAGGAAGCAAGTAGTCAGGAACACATGACTTAATGAGAACTTGTGTGCTGACACAGCAAATACATATATATTGAAAGAAGAAATAAGTGCTTAGTTTTTATTCTTCAATAGTGGAGATGTAGTCACCATGTAGCTTGTGGAACTCAGAATCTGATTGGATGCTGTTTGCCTCATCTCCTGCTCTCTGGTGACTCTCATATGTTTCTTATTTACTTATTAAGGTCGCCTCTGAAGACCTAGGTCCGCAAAGACGTGACATCATCATGAGGAATGTAGCGTGAGCTAATATTAAAACTGTGAACTACCTTGAGCCAGCAGCATCTAACAGATGTGAAGTCTTTGTATGTTTGCCTCAAACATTTAAAATAACCTACAGTCACCTCATGAGTTTGCTTTGGCACCCCAGAGTGGTGCAGATGGGCTGCACCCCAGAGAGCTGCAGCCATCATGTCTCACGGGCACCTAACATAATGTTGATGTTTAGGGGCTCACAGCTATTATTTCTCCTCTTTGAACTTTAAAGTCATCATTGGTTGCCTTAGGACTGAATTTCTCTACTGCCAAACATGGCTGTTGTCTGACTGATGACTATCTTATCCAAGGAGCCACGGTGGCTAGTAAATGTTGGGTAGCTGTTTGTTGGTTAGATAGATGTCTTTTGGAACACCCACCTTCTGGTTTGTCCACATTCACATGCATGTGTATCTTGACCCTCCTGTGCATCCATGGATTCACCTACATATCTTATGAAACCACAGAAAGATGGCCCTGGAAGTAGGAGCTGCCTCCCACTCTCTGCCCCACTCTCATACTTGGTACCGACTCTCCTTGTGTTATGTGTTAGTTTGATGAACCATCATATTTTGATGTCAGCCCTAAGATCATCTTTCACACAGATACTTTGATTTTACAATCTTTCTAAATTCCTTCAGGACAGAAACAGACCTGATTTACCCATAAAGCCCTTCATTTCCCTACCAAAGGATTCCCAGAGCTAGGTAGGCACATAGGAAATACAACGTGAATTAGTTGTTGGATGTCCTGGTCCTGGGTCTAGTGGATGCTAACAGTTTGATCAACGTGTTCACTACAAAATTAGCAAAATTAACAGCTCAAGACCAGCCAGGACAGTGTGGCTCAGTGAAGGAAGGAAGCACTGGGGCAACTTGGTCAGCTGGTGGCCTTCATCCACAGACGCTTCAGCTGGGGCATAATGAGAAGCCAATGGAAGCAGTCAGTCAGCCATGTCAGGAAAGTACCTGGGAGGAAGAAGAGGATTTAGTGAAGCAAAGGCTGAACTGGAAAGAGGAGGCCCTGACATTGAGAAATGATCTTAGTGCTAAAATTTAGATGTTGGACGTTCTTCAAAGATGTATGTGTGTAAAGTTTAGATCCCAAGCTGGTGCCACTCGGAAAGGGTGGAATCTTTAGGAATCAGGGACTAGTGGGATTTCTTACATCATTGACCATGAGCCCTGGAAGAGGACTGGTTGATGTAAGCCCTTGATGAGGACTAGCAGGCTCTTCCTCTTGCTTGCTCACCAGCTTGTGATGTAAGAGGCTTTGCCCTGTGGTCCCATTACCATGGTCTACGTCACCATAGTACCCCGTGGTTCATGGACTGGAACCTCCAAACCTGAGAGCCAAAACACCCCCCTTTTTTTTTTCTCAGCTTTTTCATTGTAGTGTCAGAAAGCTGACAGACACAGCTGAGTCAGGAAGTTCCTAGATCTTTAAGGTTATTCAGAACGTTATAAAAATGGGAACATTCTTGGTTAAGTGAAAGTTATACCATAAGAGTTGGTCGTGTGAAGGTGATTGTGGCATATTGAATCACTTTATCTAAGAGAAGGGGACAGAGGGTAAAGCAGAAGTTCAAAGAGTCTGCCCTGTCACGGGACAGGCCCAAATGGAAACTTTTCCTTGGGTGTAACTGTCCATAGGTCCGGTGGTTTCTATCCACCACACAAGTAAAGGATTCAAGGGCAGGCTGCCCACCAGCATCAACCTTCGTTTGGAAAATACTGCTCGTGTGGCTGTGGAAAATGCCCTCTCACTGGGCATAATTGCATAGAATGTGTGCAAATAAAAGCTGAAAGAGAACACTTTGCAAAGGCCTTTTTCTCTTTCTCCCTGTCCTTATTTTGGCAGATATAAAAGAAATTCACAGATGATTTTCTCATCTCCCAGTTGAGCTCATGTTGCACTCCTGGGCTGGAGGAGGGGTTGGCTAGATCTCTTTAATATTCAAAAATAGTTTCATTAAAATATACTGTTTATTGTTGTTGTTGTTGTTGTTATTTCTCCTCTTCCTCTTCCTCTTCCTCCTCCTCCTCCTCCTCTTCCTCCTCCTCCTCCTCCTCATCATCATCATCAGTGTGTGTGCTCACGTACACATGCATGTAGACATGCATGCCACTGCCCTTACATGGAGGTCAGAGAACAAATTTTGGGACTCTTCTCCTTCTACCTTGTTGAGCCAATGTCTTTCTTGTCTCTGCTGCCTTGTTACTCCAGGCCAGCTAGCCCATGGGCTTCTGAGTAATTCTCCAGCCTCTGCTAGGAATATAGGCACAGGTGTCCATTGCCACATCTGGGGTGTCAGGCTTGGTAGGCCAGAGCTATTCTGAGCCTCCTCACTGGCCGCAATCTGGAAGCCTGCACTTCTGTACTTTCCAGTCCTGAGATAGCTTCCGGAGGTGGGGTTATTAAGGAGGTCAAGAAGCCACTGCCCTATGTAGTTCTAGCCACTGACAAATGTTTGGTTTTATTCAAGCAAAGAGAAAAGGGAGATGTTGGACTCCAAAACATGAGCCTTACCTCTTCAGATTAACTTCAATGTAGGATAACTCCTCTGTGTCTCCCACCTTTTCCTGGGAGTCCCATCAGAGGCAAACTCTTGTGAGAAGAACCAAGAACGAAACAAGAGAGAGCCCTCTCTAAGAAAGAGTAGAGGCTATTTTGGTCCTTCAAGTTTTACAGCTGCCCCACCATTGAGTTGTCCTTTGACCTTTTCCAGAATACTTATGTGTACCATGCTTAGGTAAAGAGTCAGTATTTGCCAGCCCAGTGGTGACTTGTGTATGAATGACTTGGCCCACACCAGTCTGAGCTTCAAAGAACAAAGAGGCAAAGGATGAACAGTTGCCTTAATTTACCTTCATACTACAGGGCGAACATGACTGCGTCCTTGGCATTTTTATGTTTATAACTCAGACACGTTCGTACTGGAGCTGGAAGTGGATCTGGATACAGAAAAGCAGAAGGATCCACAGAGGCCCTGGGGTCTGCCCCTCTTTCCCATGTCTGTTGGTCTGTCTGTTCCTTTCTCCTCTCTTCTCAGTCATGGTTTCTTTACTTCCTCTTGCACAAGGCTCACCACAGCTGTTAAGTTTTTGGGCAACTCTCTGTAAAGCTTCCAGTCTCTGCCCTGATGCTAAGTGGCTGTTTCTCTGTTTCTTAAGAGGAATATAACTGAGCTGACTTGTCTCAATCATTTTGGAGAAGTAGGACACGATGCCCAGTCCATGGTGTGTTGGCCTCGGTGGTGGTAGATTCCCATTCTGAGGACAGCATCTGGGGGGTGAGTGATTGTAGGCAGGGCTCAGAAGGGTCATGAGTTGCACTGGGAACAAAAGAAGCAACTTCACCACTGATAATGCAAAAGCTATTCTGAACAGCATGGGCAGGAAGGCTGTGTTTGGAATAACACATAGTTTTTAAATATAAAAAAAAAACTTGTATGGGAAGAGAAATATGGATCATGTATACTGAATGATCATGACATAATTTAAGACATGCGGGTGTGGAACTTAATGGCTGTAGCAGAATTTTCCCTGTCCAATCACTTTAAATAGTAATACAACAAGAAGCCTGTGATAGGACGGGGAAAAGGGAGGTGGAGTGAAGAGTTGTAGAGACAGAGACAGAGGAGACAGGTGGAGGAGAAGGAAGCAAGATGGAGGACAAACAGGATGATTCAGATTCCACGTGGTTTTAAATAACCACAGGTAGATATAATATCATATAAGGATAGAATAATTGGGGAAACTTGTCTAATCTAGGCGGGCAGCTTGTACCATTATCATTTGGCCCTTAATTTATTGTGTGGGCATCTTGGGTATTGAGAATTTATTGAAATATAAATCTGACTGATAAGTTATAAGCTTCTAGAGTTTTGTTTTACTGGGTTACTGGAATGTGGGACTGCTGACTACAGGGGCTTTACAGCTGAGAATGTACAGGCAGCACTGAGACAAGCAAACCAAGCTGGGAAGACCTTGATCAGTTGCTGTGGGGGCTAGCTTAGAGACAGAGGCGGCAAGACTGTCTCCAGGACAGAGAGTAACTGGGTGTGGCACAGGAACAGACGTTTTTTATAATATTCCCAAAACAAATGGCACTCAAATGATGTTAAAGATTGTATATATCCACTTTAACTTGTGATGTCACCTTGGGGGTAACAAACATATTTTGTCAAAACCCAAAGTGAACGTATTTGAATTTTAAAGTTATCCTTAAAATATATTTTTATTTTTCCAAAGGATATGAGAGGCTTTGCAATAGCTATGTTTGGATACTGGACAGTCCTCAAAGCCTCATGTGCTAAAGGCTTGTAGTGCTGGGGTAGTGCTGGGGAAGGTTAGGAAGTGGAGCCTTTCCGGAGTCTTTAGGTCATTGGGAGCATGTTCTTCGAAGCATGTCAGGATTTGGATCCCTCCTTCTCTCCTGATGTCTGATTTTGCCAAGTTACACATGCTTTCAACATGATGTCCCGACTCACCGCAGGCTCTAAGGAAAAGAGTCATGGATTCATGATTCATGGATTAGAGCCCCAAGCATACCTCTCTCCTTCATAAGATGATTGCTTCAGTTATTTCATTATTGTGATGGAAAGCTGACTAGTGTAAATTACAATCCCTGTTTCTTAAAATGCTTAATTTTTGTGAGAAGATAACCCTACTGTCTTTGCTACTGTTCTATTGCCGTGAAGAGACAACATGACCAGGATAACTCTTATGAAAGAAAGCACTTAACTGGGACCCTGCTTATTGTTTCAGAAGGTTAATGATGAGGGTGGGACACAGACAAGCAGGATGCTGGAGCAGTAGATGAGGGCTTTGCATACTGATTGGCAGGCAGCAGGCAGAGAAACAGATGGGAGTGGCTGGTACAAGCTTCTGAAACCTCAAAGCTAAACCCCAGTCTCCACCTCCTCCAACAAGGCCACACCTCTTAATCCTTCCCTAACAGCTCCACTAACTGGGGACCAAGCATTCAAATATGAGTCTGGGGGGGCGCTCTCATTCAAACCACCACACCTACTTTGTCCCAACCCATGCCTTGGGATATACAACATCAACAATCACTCTGACCCTCACTATAGTAAGGATTATATCCAGACACAGCAGAGGGACACAGAGAAGACTCACTCTATTCCTTAGGATCAGATTTGGCTATTGTAACAAGTAGTTCAAGCAGCAGGTTACACAAAGATGTTTGTTTCTTTTCCAATTAAACATTCAAGACATTCAGAGACGTTGCTGTGTTCAGTTCCAGCTTTGAGCTCTTTAGTGTCCAAGTCTCTCTCCAACCATGGTCCAGGGCACATGTGTTTCAAACCCCTGGAATGCAAGGCCTGTGGCAGCTGGAGCTCAAAGGAGACCCCTGAACCTGTCGATGATCATTTACTTATATCCCATTGGTTCCTATTTAGCTACATGCCACACACAGCTAGCTACAAGAGGTCCTAGGATGGGTGGTCTTCATTGAAGACAGCCATGCGCAGGCTAGAAACTCTCTCACTATGTGTAACAATCATGGCTCCCCAGATAAATGGAATCTGAGAATTAATGTATGGAATGGGCCCAGTACACCAGCAAGGAGAACTAAGACACAGTCCACAGGATGGGCTGGCAACTTGGCAAACCCACTCTTTTGAGGAGGGGTCTGTCTTTCTCTCTGATTCAGGCCTTCTAACTGGATGAGGTCCACAGACACTACGGAGTGCCTGGTTTTGCTCAGAGTCCATCAATTTAAATATCAATTGACTGGGAAATACTCTCACAGAAACACCCAGAATAGTGTCTGGTCAAATTGTCTGGGGAGACTCATGGCTCAGATGAAGTGAACCATAATTTTATGGAGGAAGTGGGGCCAGATGTTAGGGGAGAACAGTAGTGTCTGTCACTGGGATCAGTGTGAGTCTGTGAGGGTGATGATTGTCGCCATGGGCTGTCACTAGTAGTGATCACCTCGGGCCAGCATTTTCCCTTTGTACCAACAACAGATTTAGTGGATATGAGGGCTCTCTAGTTAGTCTCTCTCTAGATTCTGATTGCTTCATATGACAATCCGTCATCCTTCCTTTCTTTGGGAGAAATTGGTAGAAGAGCTGTTGCTGCTCAAGAGAAGGCATGGGTCAGGTGTACACTAAAAAGTAAGGGAGCAAGTCCCATGAGACTTGGCACATGGTAAGTTTGAGCAAGATTCTTCCCCTCACTGGGCTTTGGCTTTTCCCATAAAGTGACAGAACTCTTCCTTGCTCCCTCTCAGGGCTATTTTAACATTGAGAATTGTTATCTAAGGGGAATAAAAATGTGATTATAACATTAAATTCTTTGCATACACAAAACTGAATAAACAATCCTGCTGCTTGCACACACCTTTCCCTCTGTACTTGCACAGAGAATGCTAAGGGACTAATTTTTACTGTGGAGAAGGGCTGCACCTGGCTCTCCTGTGGAGCATGGGAGGGCTTCCTTACCTGGTCTTGCTCTGACCCTTCTTGCTTGCATATCCTTCTCTGAATGGCTCACCCCTCATCACCTATAACTAGCTCTGGTTTGCAAACACAGCCTAGGGCCCAACAGTAGTTTATCCAATTTCATCTTCATCATGAATCCTCTACATGGAGCTGTGAGCAAGAAATCAGCTCACACACTGTGTTTCAGGCCCGCCATTACCCCCGAGTGATGAAATGTACACAGAGACCCTCAAAATTGGTGTTAAAAGCACATAAACCTCTTGAGTTGTTAAGATTCTAGCCCAAGCAGGGTGTGTGTGTAATATCACTAAAAGCAGGTATGATGGATAAAAATGAATGATGGTCCCTTCCAAACGTAAACTGAGCTGCTCATCCCTCAGGCTTGTTTATAAATAGAGGGGGGTCCATTTGCTCAGGATCCCAGGGACAGGCCGGCACTCCATTTAGATAACAACACAGCTCTCGCCCAGCCGTCACTCTCCAGCTTGCAAGGGGGCGATTAATCAAACGGTGTTTTGGTTTCTCCCGATACACATCTAGTCCTTCCGGTGCAGAGTGAGCTGAAGATGGCTTCCAGAGTTTACAGAACAGTTTGGGCCAGTACATTAGAAGCAGGCAGGCCGAAGAACGTCCATAGCCTATGGGGATGTGTGTTCAATGGAATGTTCAGCGGGAGTGGCTGCACAGATGGGGATTCTGGAAGCTCACTGCAGCCTAGGCCTGGCATTGTCTGGTCATTCTGCTCAGTCAAAGTGGTTGAGTGACTGTTGTCAAGACATCAAAGCCAGAGGAACTAGGAGCACTGAGCTGGCTGATGAGGCCATATTCAGATACTGAGTACGGGCAGTATGTTCACTGGCCTCCTCATCTCCACTTAGGAGGAAAGAGGCTCACAGATTTCTGTGTGCTCCTACAAGGCACAGCCACCCCCACACTTCTGAAATGATGGTCAAAGTCATCCTCACAGGTCACCAGGTCCTTCATTCTAGGTGTGAACCAACTGCCCAAGAAGCCCGGGCCACCCACCTCTTTCCTAACTCCCCCTACAGAATGCTCCTGGAAGCTCCTGAATTTAGCCATCTCCCAGACTCCCCTCTTCTCAAGCTCTCTGAATCTTATAGTTCATTATAAGCAAGATTTCCTCCAACCTCTGTCTCTCCTAAATGCTCCCTTCATGTGCCCAACCTGGGTTGGCTTTCCACCAAGGACCTGGCATCATCTACAGCCCTCTGGAGAGAGATACTTCCTGTCCTCCATCCCTCTTGCTCTGGATCTGAGGCAGTGCAGCATGGGGACCAATGTTCTTCTCTTTCCTTTAAGTTCCTGCTTCAAAGCCTGTGTGTGCCACCATCCCAGTACTGCTGCGACAGACTCTGGTTGTGGTCACTGACTGACCCCTGCCTCAGTACACCGTGCCCACCACTCTGCTGTTAGATTTCTTGGTGACATCACTACCTACAGTGATGACTCTTGCAACATCATACTTCACAATCCTTTGACAGATTCTCCTCCAGTGACATTGTCCTCTGACCTATCCTAGACGTTCAGACTGTACAACCCTCCTGTGACAAATGTGACAAATGACTGCCTTCCTCTCAATCTTAATTCCTTCTCCTCATTACAGAATAACCCTGCTGTGCTGGAACTCACAGTACCTAGGCTTCTGCATCCAGTTATCCACTGTATAAAAGTCCTTAGCCAAAGGAAGGGTGGGATCCAAAGTCTGTGACTGACTCGTGGCTCTACCTATGGAAGGGAAGCTACAGTTTCTTCTTTGTACAGTTGAGAAGTATCAGCTCATCTGAGGTATTGCATGGACTAGACTAGCTCTGGCTCTGGTTTGATCCACTGGGACCAACAATCCATTGCTCTTGCTGCCCTTCTAACTCAAATCATCTTCTCACACCCTTTGCTCTTCTCTCCACCTTAGATTTGTGAGTTCTGTGTTTATAAATGTCTTTGCACATGAATTTTTCCTTCCTAGTCTCCTTTCCTCTTTATACTAGTTGTCAAAAGCTTAATCCTTTTTTAAAATTTAATCTTTCACTACTTATACCAGCCAGTAAGTGATTGAAACAAAGCAAAAATATTTCACATTCATGTTCATGACTGACAACCTCAGTTGGATACATCCCTCTTGATAGCTTCTGTCTTAGCCACTGTGCCCCTCTCTAACACCTCTCAGGTGTGTGGTTCCAGGGCAAGCTGGCTTTCTCTAAGCAACCTACAGAGCAGTCCCTCCTGACCCACTGTCTTCATCATGTATCTGTGCTTGCACTTCCAGCTCTTCCACTTCCAGCTCTGTGTTTGCTAGACCAGCTCTTCTACTGTTGCTATGAAGGATACAACCTGTTGCCATGCTGGACCAGCTCATCTACTGTTGCTATGGAGGATACAGCCTGTTGCCATACTGGACCAGTTCCTCCACTGTTGCTATAGAGGATACAGCCTGTTGTCATGCTGGACCAGTTCCTCCACTATTGCTATGGAGGATACAGCCTGTTGCCATGCTGGACCAGTTCCTCCACTGTTGCTATGGAGGATACAGCCTGTTGCCATGCTGGACCAATTCCTCCACTGTTGCTATGGAGGATACAGCCTGTTGTCATGCTGGACCAACACCTCCACTGTTGCTATGGAGGATAAAGTCTGTTGCCATGCTGGACCAGCTCCTTCACTGTTGCTACAGAGGATACAGCTTGTTGCTATGCTGGACCAGCTCCTCCACTGTTGCTATGGAGGATACAGCCTGTTGCCATGCTGGACCAGCTCCTCCCCTGGCATATTGACCCTCACCTCTTCTGCCCATACAAGCGCTTTGCTCCAATCTCTCTGTTGTTTTGAGTATGAAACCCCCTGGCTGACATTCTGAGTGCTTGGTCTCCAGCTGGTGGTGTCGTTTTACAAGAAATAATTCATGCAACCATTCTTCAAGATTGCACCCTAGCAGACACCTTTCCTATTTTCCTTTCTCTGTGCTCTAGCTCTGCACATAGACATGGCTCTGGACAGTCCTTGGACTTCTCTGTCCATACTTCTTTGGAGATCTGGTCTATTCCTGTGTTTCAACTCCCCAGTATGTTCAGATGACCCTCGAATTTCTGTCTCTAGCTCCTGAACTCTAGACTCCCAAATCCAGTTGGAGACACAAAATCTCCATGTTTAAATTAGCAGGTCTAAATGTGAGGCCCCGGTTCCCAGCATTCATATTCATTCTCATTCTCTCTCTCTCTCTCTCTCTCTCTCTCTCTCTCTCTCTCTC
>NW_022196912.1:7593468-7600295 GCF_008632895.1 Mastomys coucha | reverse complement strand
TCTCTCTCTCTTTCTCTCTCTCTCTGTCTCCCTCCCTCCCTCCCTTCCTCTCCCACCACTCTTCTCTCAGTCAACATTGAGGCTACATAGAAATGACTATGTACAGGACAAAGGCTCATGGGCTGCTGGGAATTGTACACACCCTAGTGAAGAGGTTAAAAAGGGTGGTAATAGTTAACCAATATGGGTGATTCAGGCAGCAGATCTAGACCTTCCTTCCTGTGACCTTACTAGTAACACTTGCATTTTTTTTTTTTTTTTGCTTACTAAATGGGAGTTATTTTCTGATCTGAGAAAATGATCACAATGTGTGACTCACTAAATAATAATCGTAATAGATATCACCAAATGAATATTTAAAAAATTGTAATAATTAAGGGCCAGTGAGGTAGAGAGTTTCTGCCACCAAGACTGAAGACTGAGTTCTAATCCTAAGACCCACATGGTGCAAGGAGAGAACTGAGGGCTACAAGTTGCTCTTGGCCTCCCAGTGGGTGCTGAGGCATGCACCCATGTGTATGCACAGAAATAAATAACTATAAAAGAACCATTGCTAAATTTAGCTGATAAAATTTACTCAAGGTAGATTGGGGAAGTGTTTTCCTTCACCAGTGCTATTCCAACAGATCCACATAATCTCTAGGATTTTAATCTAAGAAATAAAAGTTTCCCTTATCCTTAAATCAAAGCTTCATGCCTGGGGCTATAGAGATAGCTCAGCTGTTAAAAGTAGGTAATGGTCTTATAGAATATTTGTAGGTGATGCTATAAGTAGAGCTACAGAGGATCTGATGCCCTTGGCCTCTCTGGGTACTCTGTCCAGGTACCACTATGCAAATGGTAGAAATATGAATTTGCATGCATGCACAAAATTCAAGATGGTCTTTTTAAAGGGATTATATTTCTTGCCTCTCTCCTCTCATTCAAGTAGCTGGGATTACAGAGAACTTGGGATCTCACCTTACAGCAGTAAAGTGTTAGACTTTGGAGGCTGACCAAGGAATGCTATTCCACAAGGCAGACTGTTGAATGAGATCGTTTCAGTCATGTGACCCGTGGTGAGTCTAGAAAGTGGACATGGAAATGACACGTTACTTTCCAGTCACGCCCTGTTCAGGAGAGCCTATCTGTCAACTCACCCTGCCTTTGGGATACTTACTGCAAGTAGGAAGGAACTAGACCCAGGCACATGGAGTCAGAGGACCTAATCAAGTGTTCAAAATATTAAAAGGGGAGGGGAGACACTGGATGAGGGAGTCTGGAGCCAGGGCTGCCCCCTAGGCTGGCACAGTGGTCTGAGAGCCCCAGCCTGTCCAGCACTGCTGAGGCAGATGGCTGGCTACTCTACCACAGGCTCCCTTTTAGCATTTCCTTCCAGAATTGCAACTTTTGGGAAAGAAAGCTCCAGCTAGACCCATCAAAAGGCCTGCTCCACATGCTTTGAGGATTAGTGTCGGTCTTATTTAACAATCTAATTAATGTTTTGATAATTTAACGATTTTGTATGCTTTCAGAGGACTTTCAGGGGGACCGAAAGCCTTTCAATCATGGAGATGTTTTTTATGATCCTATTAATGAGAAACACCCGTCCTGTCTGTGTGGAGCCATGTGCATGGGAACAGCTCTCCTGATGCTGGAGGTGAGTGATCCTCAGCAGGGCTGATGGGGAGTGAGGGGGCCCAGGGTGAAGGCTGAGAGAAGCAGGACATGGCCAAGGACTTTGCTCCAAGTCTGTTTTCTTATCGTTAGGCCTTTGCATTAGGGAACTCTGGTATAGATGCTCTGGACGGCTGGTGCCATGCTCACTGGTAAAGTTGCCTCTGAATAAACCCCTTCCTTCTATGAGACACAATAGCTCCCATTTTAAATTGATACAAAAATCTCTTTTCCTACTTGCCTCAGTGATGGATAAGCCAATTTCTACCCCTTGGTGTAGGAGGGATTTCTGAGTTGCCAAGGTGGAGAGAAGGAAAATGGAAATGTTTTAGGAATCCCAGTATAGCACACTGGTAAAGACTGTTATGAGATGTGTCTCCTGAGAAAGTATAGCCAATTTCCTCCTTAGACAAGAGTGCAGGCCCCTGGTCAGGATGTATACACCAAGGTAGTCCATAATGCGCATAATAATGGTATTGCCTCTGTTCTTCATAAAGTTATTGTGAGGGGTAAATGACATAATGAACAGGTAGTCCTTTCTCTGCATGATTCAACATACATGCACTTGAGCTATCATCACCATTTAGTAGTCCCCTGCAACAGGGCTCAAATTGCACTTCCTATGAGTGCTATCTGAATGGAGGCATAAAACACAAAGCACCCTGCTAGCCTTTCAATCCACGGTCTTCACAGATAGCACTAGAGCACATCTTTGTGAGGCGCCAAACCCACTTCTTTTTCCAGACTCTGACGACAAAGTCACCCTGCTGTCTCTCCTGGCAAACACATGGAGCATTTTATTAAAACCCCAGGATATACAAAAGAGGCAAGAGCCAAGAAATACGGGAGTCAGCACCTTTGGATACTTGAGATTTAGCAGAATCTCTGGAATCTCACTTAAAGAGACAGAAGGTACAAGACCTTGAGTATCTGTTCCCCAAAACTTGCTATCAGGAGGAGTCTGCAGATGATCGTCACAGGCCCAGAACACAGGACATTTCTAAACTTGCAGGTGTCTCCCATTTCTCTAGTGAGCCCACCAATGTAAGGCACGGATTTTATGCTCACTCCTGGAACCAAATGGAGGTCAGTGAGGTGGCAGGTGGGGTAGGACTTTCCAGGAATGTAGATCACAAGCTCTGGGCCAAATCACCTTGTGTCTAATGCATGTCAGCTAAGTCATATCCCCTTTCCATGCCTCGGTCACTACATTTGTAAACTGAAGATAACACTATCTACATACGTGCTGTGAGGTCCACAAGTGCTAATCTATATAAGCCCTTCAAGAAGTCTCTGGCGTACAGTATTGGTTTTAGTAGGAAGTGTTTAATCAAGTAGGAAGTTTTAATGCAGTGCATTCCCACCAATGTCGAAGCAAATGCATCAAATCCAGATCATGTGGCACAGCATACATATTGCTGTTGTGAAGAAGTGAAGATCAGGCAGGGCTCTGTGTCCAGCAGGAATCCAGAGTACATTCATTTGTCTTCAGTCTCTTCTCTCCAGAACATACCAGTCCACCCTCTGCTCGAGGCACCACTGAGCACCTAAGAAAGAGCTTGCATGGGGGGTGGGGGGGGTGGTTCAGGTATAGAGCACTTGCCTAGCATGTATGACATCTTAAAGTCCCCTGTTGTGAGCCTCATCAGCATGCGTGTGCACACACACACACACACACACACAAGCTTGCTGCTATCCATTTCCATCCACAGTGTCTACACTGGGAACGGTGTTAGTTCATTTCCTCTCCTAACACCCCTCCCACTTCTTATCAGTGAGGTTCTAGGGGGACAGAGCCAACTGGAATTGAGAGGTGGCCCGTGGGAATAAACAGAGACCGTGGCTTTGACTATGAGGTTCTAGGCAGGCTGGCTCACATGAGCTCTTCTTTCTGTCTCTCTGTTACTCCAGTCCTTATTTCCACTCAGCATGAAACAGCCCTGTTGTCAGTGGCCACCCAGGAGAAGAGACAGGTAGCTGTGTCTAGGATGGCCTCTCCTCCTGTAGTAGGTGTGGGAGTTCTGCATGTGAGCACCTGCTTATATGCTCTCTCTGGAAGGTGGGTTCTCTGAGTTGTGGATTCTTAAGGAGGAAGAGTGAGGCTTTCACACCCACATCTGTATCCACCTCAGCTTTATCCCTGCCACTGCCATCCTGGACACTTAGCCATGTCTGGGTCTCCCAGAGAAGACCCACCTGGAAGTCTTTGGAGACTTCCACTTCCTGGGGAATTGGGAGGTTGGCAGGGAGTAGCTGTGGTTTCTGGAAGGAGTGGGACTGAGGCACCTAGGTCCTGTAAGAACCAGGAGGTAAACTGCATCCTTTGTAGGGCTGCTCAAAAAACGAACATGGGAGGCCTCGGTGATTTATAAGACTTTAAAGATAGTGAGGAACTCAAACCGTGGAAGACGTGTATGCATCTGAGCATGGGCCTGTCTGAGCACAGGGACTAGCCACATGCTGAAACTCCTGAAACTCTCCCTGCTCTCCAGAGGCTCTGGAAAAATTCTCTCTCTCTCTCTCTCTCTCTCTCTCTCTCTCTCTCTCTCTCTCTCTCTCTCTCTCTCTCTCTCTCTCTCTCTCTCTCACACACACACACACACACACACACACACACACCTGCCTCTATATCCCTCACTGGGCTTAGGAGTGACAGAAGAACTCAGGCTCTTTCCTTCTGAATCACATGAAGGGAGGGAAGGAAGGGAGGAGGGAGGGAGGGAAGAGAGGGAGGGAGGGGAGGAAAGAAGGAAGGAAGGAAGAAGGAAGGAAGGGTGGGGACACAAGGGATGGTTGCAGGACGTTTGCTGTGCACACTGCAGTGACCCTGAGGACCCAGGAATGGGAATATTAAACACAGGGTTGGTGCCCTTGTCCCCACAGCAGTGGAGCAGGACAGAGGCCCAAGGCACCTCTGCACCAGGCTGTTTGAGAAGAAGCAAATCTCCCTGATGGTGTTTGCATTGCCCCTGGGAGCTTTCCATTCACAGCAGCCTGCTCTAATCCCGAGCCTCACAGCAGTTTCTTTGCCCTATAGAGCTCTGGCTTGGTAAGGCCCCAGTCAACTAGGAAACAAAACTCAGGAATCCCAGGATCTTTAGTTTCTTGATGCGCCAAAGGACAGAAAAACAAGAGCTGGAGATTCTGTGTCCTCTGCTCCGGTGGTTTGTGTCCTGGTGTCTCTGGCTTCTTCGGGCAGGTCTCTCCTTTACCCCTTTGTCTCTGCCCCTTCTTACCAGGGCCCTAAGAAGGTGCTCAGTTTGCAGAACCCAGGGAGATGAGAGGAGTCTCCTGAGGTGGGCGGGGTCTCCTCTGCATAGGTTGTTGGCCCAGATGCTGAGGAGTAGAGTCTTCACCTCTGAAAGCCACTCATCCTTCCGTGCCAAGGCAGGAAGGGTGCCTGCTGGAATTCGGGTGTTGACTTTTGCCAAATACTTTAAGAGGAATGAACAGTTACCACCTTTGTAAAGTTTCTCACTGAGGCACGGAGGTTTTCCTAAGGATTTACCCTGTCTCCCACATGTAACACCTATGAAAACTCTGCTTTTGAGAGTTAGGTACCAGAAAAGCCAGATAATCCAGAGGCAAGCCTCCAGTCTGCGGGAGCCTAATAACACAACACACCTTGTTTCTCACAAATACTTCTGAAGTCTCTATATTGGTGACCATGTATGTCTTTAGCAGTGACTTCTTTTTCAAATTTATTCTCTCATACATTGTATCTCGATCACAGTTCCCCTCCCCAATTCCTCCCATTCCCTCTGGGGAAGTTCCCCTCTTCCCCAGAGCCATGCCTTCTCTGTTTCCCTTCAGAAAAGAGCAGGCCTCCCAGGGATATCAACTGAACATGGCATAAACAAGATATAATAAGACTAGGTACTCACCCTCCCATCAGGACTGGGTGAGGCAACTCAGTAGGAGGAAAAGGGTCCCAGGAGCAGGCAAGAGAGTCAGAAGCCACCCCACCCCCTCCCACTGTTAGGAATCCTACAAAAGACCTTAAGCTAAAACACCACAGCATGCATGCAGAGGACCCATCTCAGACCCATGTTTGTGATTACTGCATCAGTCTCTGGGATGTGATCACATGCATCCGCTAAAGAAGAGGGGTGGCTTTTCAACTAGCGGCTTCATCAGACCACCAGCCATTCTGTCCCTTTTAAATGCAGTATAATGGCATCTCAGCATGTATCAACACTCTATTGTTTCTTCTCCAGCTCTACAAATAGCAGACCTCCAACCAACTCACACAACCAACTGCACACAAGTTCATGTCTTTACGGATCAGATGCCTAACAGAAACCATGCGTGTAGCACCCACCATCTAAGAACTTGTGCTTCTTGGAGCCAACTGACGAATACAGTAAAGTGAACTTGTAACAGAACCAACAATTTTTCCAACACTTTCTGTGGAGACTTTAGTAGACATTTCCAGGTTTGGGGATTTTTGTTTGTTTGTTTGTTTTTTGTTGTTGTTTGTTTGTTTGTTTTTAACTAGGCACTTGCTCTCTCCAAAGGCCCAATCTGTTATCCCTACTCCACAACTTCTGGAACACACTTTTCTATCTTTGCCACTGAAATCGCTTTGGAGACTTCCCAGAGCAGAAGAGCTGTAGACTCTGGTAGGCTCTCCTTATCAACTCCCTCCATTAGAAGTTCAAAATGGTGACTATGGCTCGGCCATGCCACTCAGTATTAGCCAATGGGGCCTGAGGGAAAGAAAGCTTAGTCTTCTGCAAGGGGATGCACACCAGTAACCCCAGCCTTTGAGAGGCAGAGGTAGGGGCATAAACTCTGTGGGCTTCAGACACCATCACTGACTCTGCTTGGTCATTCCTGTTTCTGCCCCACCTCCCAACTTCTTGTTCAGTTAACAAGTAAATGGCTATTGTGCTTGAGTCTGAGGCCCACCTGAAAGGCTCATGTGTTGGGAACTTGTCTACTTGTGGGTTTTAGGATGCTGTGGGATTCCAGAGGCTCTGACTTAATATATGGATTAAGCCTGTTACAGATTTTTGTAATGTGATAGCATTATTGGGATGTGAGGTCTAATGTCAAATAGATCCTAGAGATGAATTCTGGAACCATATCCTAATGCCTCATCCTCCCTCACCCCTCCCTTCTTCCCCCACCCTCCCTTCTTCCCCCATCCCTCCCTCCTTCCCCCATCC
>NW_022196912.1:7587919-7593016 GCF_008632895.1 Mastomys coucha | reverse complement strand
CCCATCCCTCCCTCCTTCCCCTCCCTCCACCCCTGTCTCCCTCTTTCCACTCCCACTCCTACCCCTCTCTCTAGCTGTTCTTCTGCCTGCTCCATCTTGTCAGTATTGGAGTCTCCTCAGAGAGGGAATGGAAGCATTCGCTGCTCTGAGTGCCAAGTCAGAGCATGAAGAGGGAGTAGGCTTTGAAACTGAAAGTCCAAGATGGTGAGGTGGCTCTTTCCCCTCCACACACTGCTCCCGGTCACCCTATCTGGTTCCCACCTACAGAGAGAAGGTCAGGCAACCTAAGGAGTGTGATAGGAGGAGCTCTTGGCAAACGAGGATTTATTTAAGGCCGTCCTGCTTCTGTGGACTGAAGACCCCATTCCACTTGGAACTTGGGAGCCATGGGCATCAGAATGTAGTTCAAAGCCAGGCTTGGCTTCACAGCCAAACATTAAGCGAATCAGTCAATCAATCAGTCAGTCTAATAGGTCAACCTAGTAAAACAAGGAACAAGAGGCATATTGGAAGACAACTAGCAATTTCTGTCACCGTTTTCTTCACGTTGTAAAGCCAGGCTCCTCTGCTCCTTTCAGTAGCTCTCCCTCCTGCTACAGGAAGAAGGAGGCCCCATGGTACCTTACTCCTTACAAAGCTTGGGCCAGATGTCCTCAGAGGTGGTCTGCTCTGCCACACACAAGGAGGGGCTTGGTTGTCTTGCTCTTATCAGGGCGAAGGTGAATTCTCTTGACTACTAGAGAGGCATGGCTGAGAAAAAGCACACACAATCAAGGCAGCTCGTAAAGAATTTAAAAACAACACAGCACACTCTCATGTGGTTGGAGAACCATTTCCCATGCCTCGGCTCCACCTATTTGGGAACAGTAGGCCCTGTAAGTTATGCTGAAGAGCCATGGACTCCTTCTTACCCTGCCTGTTTCACTCTCTCTTCCACACCCAAGGGGGATGGCATAAACTTCTCATTGCACTTTATCAAATCTCGAGAAACAAAGGGATGATGATGGGGGTGGTGGTGATGGTGGTGGTGGTGATGATGATGTTGTTGTTGTTGATGATGATGAAAAGAACATAATCACCTGCGATTTCCTGAGCACCAAGTTCTCCCTCAAGCTTTATCTGTATTATGTCATGTACCTCCCATAATTTTTTGATGTCAGCAGTTCTGTTTAACTTCTGGATGAGAAAACAGAAAATTAAAAAAAAAAAAAAGACAAACAGTTGAGTGCTTTGATCATATAGGATCAAATTCCCCCATTGAGATCCAGAACATCATGGGTATTTTTGTTTTGTTGTTAACAGTTATTAAGGAATTTTCTAATGATCCATTTTCACTACTGAAGAACAAAGTTACCGTTCATTCCATTTCCACAAAGACAGGCCCTGCAGCCATACTGCCTGCTTCTCCATAGACTTTGCCGCTGTCCATGTGTATTCCTGTTTATCCTGGGTTTTCTTCACCGCCTTCCCACTTGGCTCTCCCCAAATCTGCCGCCGCCAGATTTAGGCACACTATGTTCAGCCCACTTTTAACAGTGGTTCATCAAAACCTTCGGTCTTGGTTTGACCCTCCAAAATCATTCGAACTGGGAGCAACTCTGCAGCATGAGCCCCCCCACCCCCGCACTGTAATGTCCGGGGAAGCTTTCAAGGCAGCATCTTTTCTGTGTGGATGTTTTTAGGGTACCATCTAACTCTTGAATAGTAACGCAAGTCCTCCCTTGTGACTGCAGCTTGAACCCCAGAGCTGCACGGGAGACAGAACATATGGCTCTGGTCTCCATCCGGAGGGTCCAGCTATCAACAAAGATTCCCTTAGAGGCATGTCCAGGCTTTTTAAGGCAGGAGCCAAGAAATTGAATCACATGATGACATTCAATAATTTTTAAAAAATGAAGCACACTCAAAAGGATAAAGTCCTCAGGCTGCAATGGCCAGGTGGTGGGCACTCCCTGCTCTCCAGGCTGTGAGGACTTGTAGGAGGACAGGATGCAGCTATTCTCTGAGGTGAGTCTCCTCAGGGATGCCTTCTCCACTGCTCGGGTACCCAGTACAGCATCCTCAGCTGGTCTCATTATGGCACACCAGCCTAGACTTGGTGTTTTCTTTTGCTTTGTTATTGTTGGTTGATTAGTTTTTCAAGATAAGATTTCTCTGTGTAGCCCTGGCTCTCCTGGAACTCACTATGTAGGTCAGGTTGGCCTTGAACTCACAGCAATCCAGCCTCTGCTTCCCAAGTGCTGAGATTAAAGATATGTATCACCCAACTACCAGGCCAAAATTTTGAAAAGACAAGACATTTTTCCAAGATGCCAGAGAAAATAGGTGGGGGCATTTTCCAGTTCTCTTTCCTCTGGTGCCTCCCCTCATTATTTATCACTGACTCTTTTTGCCTCTGAGCTCTTCTCAACATGTACGGATTTTTAACAAACTATGCCTTGGCACGTCAGTCACCTTTGTGGATGTTGGCTTGCCCTCAGCACTCAGGTATCTTTAAGGTAAACCCCACCGCCATCAATACTTATTAAAGACGCACAGAGAACTAGGTGCTCTAGAACGCACAGAAAACATTGACCTGCTCTTGAGCTGACATACCATAAGGAGGAAAAAAAGGTTCCTCTTTTAACAACGGCAGTTCTGAGTGTTTTCTATAGAGTACTGAGGGAATCTGCAGTAGAGTGTGAGCAGTGGGTATGACTTAACTCCATCATTATTGGAGGAGAGGAAGATGAAGATTTTTCAAAGGGATAAAGCGCAATCAAGCTAAGATTTCCAGGAGAGAAACACAGTCTTGAGTGCAGAGAGCTGAAGAAAAAGGGTGCCAGGAATCTGTGTGATCAAGTGCAGGAAGTGGGGTGCAAGCTCCAAATGGCCCTGGAACAATCACACAGCTTTTCCCCAAGCACAGGGCCAGCAAGTAGGAATGGTTGGTGACAAGACAGAGTGTGAAAGGAGAGGCACTCTTGGGTACCCGACAACTAAAAATTAAGGATCAGAGGCAGTCTGTGAGAGCATGGAGAAGTTCTCAAAACCCCAGAGCAATCTGGAAACACAGAACTTAACAGTTAATGCTACCCAATGGCATGGGGGGTGGGGGTGGGGGGCAGGGAGAGGCAAGAATATTTGGCTTCCTGAGCTAGAAAATACAGAACCCTGGCAGCCAATCACAGTGACTGCTCAACAAGTGTTCCATTTGTTCCTGTGCTAGAGGAAGAGGAAGTGGATCTGATCCTGGATATTCAAGACTGGATATTCATGACTTCCATGTGACCTTTAACCCCCGCTAAGTCACCCGGGCCTCACAATTCATTGTGTTCCTGCAGCACCCTTTACCAAGGAAGGAGCTGAGAAGGGAAGCTGCTTCACAATTCTCCTAAGGAAGCTAGTGGCGAAACCAGGGCCGGAAGTACAGTTGTCTACCCTCAAATGTACGCCTACCTTGATGTGACCACTGTCCCCCTGACCCCTCCATGCTGCAATTATCTACTGGGCTGTGACAAAACCCTAGGATGTGGGCACGGGCAGGAATGTCTTGGGGCTTCTGTCTCTGTGGTCTCAGGCCCAGATGGGCCCCATCCTGTGCTGTGTGGCAGCCTCGGGCTCTGTGTTTTCCTACTGAAAGTCTTTCATTCCTTCCTCCCTGCCCCCTCACCTCTACCAAATGCAGAACGGACCCCAGGAACAAAATACAAGCGCTCAACTAGCAGAAAGCAAAGGTTAGAAACTGAACGCCAGCCCTCCCGAAGCCAGGAAATTCCAGAGCCGAGGTTCTCAGGGCAAGGGACTTCAAGTTACATATTTTGCAGTCTGGCTAACTGGTTGTACTTTTCAATGTGAGGCTTAAGACAGGGTCTGCCTATACCACGAGGGTGCCTCTGGGCTCTGAGACCCATATTAGGTTGCACACAGCCTGTACTGTGGATTAGCTGTGAGATTTGCAAATGTATGGTTTACAATGTGGTAAGAGCCTCGCGGCCTGCGAGGGCAGTTCTGCCGCAGTTACTGGGGCCTAGCTCCCTGTGCTGGGGCTGGGGGAGGCCGCTCTTCTGTCCTCTAGGCCACATTAACAACAGCTGGGGCCCATGGGGCTCTGTTGCTCCAAGAATCAGGCTACAGGGCACTTAGTGTGATTGTCAGGCGCCCTCCTCCTCCCTGACTGAGTATGCTTCCCAAGTCCAGGCAGACAGCCGCCCAAGGCTTTGGATTCTGAAGACTGGACACAAGAGGTGATTTATTAATCAGTTTCAGAACCTAACCGCTCCAATGCCCATTCCTATCTTTTGATTTCCAGTGAGGGGGCAAAACTGAGTGCCAATTGCCCACTGCATGTCTTGCTAATGTAGACCTCAGATTGCTCTCAGGCCTGCATCGACCAGCAAGGTGCATCCTAACCCAAGCCTTGAAAACAGCAATGAGGGATCTAAACGCTTCTGAAGTTGATTCCAACTAGGAATCAACCATGTTTCCTAGGAGAGTCCATGTTTCCTCACTCTGATCTCTAATCCATTTCTGGCTCAAGACATCTTGCCCTGTACACCATGAGTACTGTGCATTTCTTTTCTTTTCTTTTCTTTTCTCTTTTAACTTTTATTGCATTATGATGAGAAAAGTTACGTGATTTCAGTTTATCTGAATTTGTTAACATTTAAAAACATGTTTTAAGTAAACAGAATTAAATCACATTCTGGTTTCCCTTTTGACCCCAACTCCTCCCAGAGATCCCTCTTCAATACCTACAATATCTTTTTTGTCATATTCCTTAAAATTTATAAAATATTATAACAATAAAAATGAGTATTATAAAAGTTGTTTGATATAAAACAACAATCAATTTAACAGTCTTATGTAGATGCTTGTCTACAGCAATACTGAAAATACATATGTTTTTCTCAATATAAATTTTAAATAACTCCAAACATATTAACTGTATATTTCAAAATAATACATCACTACTAGTATTTTCTTAAATGAACATAAACATATAAGGTCTGCTTGTTTGTTTGTTTGTTTGTTTTGTATTTAATAGAGTTTAAAATCTTGGCTCTTACTGTGGTAGAAGGCCAAAATAAGAACAATTTTTAGACATTGGATTTCATT